>NC_084847.1:25355447-25655447 GCF_033115175.1 Lepus europaeus
GCTGGGAACCCCACCTAGCTCCTCTGATCTCTCTGTTCCTTCCCTAGGCCCCCCGACCCGCTGCATCTGTGCCGACAGCCCCTGAGCCACACCCACCTGTCCCCTCCCACCTTGAAGCGGCGAGCAAAGACAATCCTTGGCCCAGAGGAGGGGCCTTCACGAAAGGGGGACCAGGCCCGCCAGCCCACACTGGTGGTGATGCTGGAGGACATTGCCGGTCCCAGACCCCCAGCTGAGGTATAGGATGGCAGACGGGTGGGAGAGGCCTAAGTCGGGCGGAATTCTCTCTGGCCACAGAGCACAGTGGCCGGTGGCAGATGCTGCCCAAGCAGACAGTGTAGAGACGTCCCTGGGAACTGAGAGGACGCGGGGAGCTAAGGAGTTCCGACAGACTCCCCAGCCTGTGCCCAGACACTTTCTGTTTTCACCCAGGGTTTCGCCAGTGAAGGCACCAGCTTCCTCACCCCAGAGCAAAGGTGAGATGGGCTAGGGAAGCATCCAGGCGACAGCCACCCCCGGGTATCCAGAGCTAGGGGCACCAGGATTTACGTAGCCCATCCGTCATAGCACCTTCAGAAGCCTTAAGGGTCGGGGGAGGCGCAGGTGCCACCTGCACCTAGAAACTCGCCCAGCTTTACTTTGCCCCTTCACCCCAGAGCTGAGCCTGTGACCACGGTCCACCGGCCGGGGGCGCCTCTCCACAAGGACCTGGAACCCCTATTCCAGCCGTCTGCCCTGCCTGCAGACCCTCCGGAGAGCCCACCACGGGGTAAGGGACCCCTGCAGAGGAATGAAACTTTGGCACCTGGGAGATCCCATGGGAACTGGGGAGTGTCAGGTGCAGAGGCGGGGGCGGGGCAGGGTTCAGGACACGAAGGCGGGGTTTTAACTTCAGAGCCTCAGACTCCAAAAGCAAGGCAGGAGGCCGCGATGTAGGCAGGGGTGGGCTCATTCCTCCGTGGACAGAGGCCAGCGTTAGCGTTCGGGACAGGGGCCGCGGCTCCCGAGGTGGGGGCTTGGATGCCCGCAGCCGAGGTGTGCCCACCTGTGACCCTCTCCTTTCCTCAGCCCCAGATCCTGCTCTGGAGCCCCCACCGACCCCACCGCCACCGTCCAGCCTTTTACGCCCCCGCCTCAGTCCCTGGGGCTTGGCCCCCCTCTTCCGTTCCGTCCGCTCCAAGCTGGAGAGCTTTGCTGACATCTTCCTCACACCCAACAAAGCGCCACGGCCCCCACCCCCCTCACCCCCCATGAAGCTGGAGTTGAAGATCGCCATCTCAGAGGCTGAGCAGGCGGGGGCTGTGGAGGGCACTGCATCCGTCAGCCCCCGGCCCCCTATCCGCCAGTGGCGCGCTCAGGACCACCACCGCCACCACACCCCAGCAGCCCTCCCTAAGCTCTCTCTGGGCCGAAGCCACTCCTGCCCTAATCTGGGGCCCCCTGGCTCAGGCACCTGCACCTGGCCCCCTGCTCCACCGCCAGCGAGCCGGCCACGGCCTCGGCGGCACACTGTGGGTGGTGGGGAGATGGCCCGAGCCCCACCACCCCCTCGGCCCTGTCTCCGGAAAGAGGTCTTCCCTCTCGGAGGAGTGGGAGCCGCCCCATCTTGCTCGTCCACTGTATCCACTTCCTCCTCTTCGGAACCGGCAGAAGCCAGGTAGCGCTCCCAGTAAACCTTCCTCCTCGCTCCGGCCTGGCCTGGGCCCCGCCTCCCTCCCCGAGTGGCCAGGGGGCAGGAGGCGGGAACACCGCCACGGCTCTTACTGTCCCCTGAGCCGCGACCTTCTCCGCAGATTGGGCTCAACCAAGGGGAAGGAGCCACGAGCCTCAAAGGACAAGGTGCTTTCCGACCCTGAGACCAAGGTAGGTGGACCCGGCAGGGAGCAGCCACAGGGGGGGTGGGGCACCACACCTCGGGCCACCCCTTCAGCCCCCGCCGCACTTCTTGCAGACCATGGGGAAGGTTTCTCGATTCCGAATCCGCAGGACACCAGCCCGGTCTCAACTCAACCTGACCCCGATGGGGCTGCCCCGGCCAATCAGGTGAGGGGCTCACGGGGCCCAGGGCTGCCTTAGCCAAACCAGGCGTAGGCTCACAGCTCCGCGCGTGTGGCCCTGTCCCCTCGCAGGGCACAGCCCAGCCCAGAGGATTCCATGGGCACAAACTCCATTTGTGTGTCCGACTACCTGACTGCCTCAGCACTCGTGGCCCCCGCCACGTCCCCCACAGAAGTACCACGGACCAGGCCTTACCTCTCCGTCCCTTCGGCCCAGGGGGTCTCAGTGGCCCCTGCTCTTTGCCCCCCCCCCAGGTTGAATAAGAAAGAGTTCAGCTTGGAAGAAATTTACACGAATAAGAATTACCAATCCCCCACAACCAGGAGGTGAGGCTCCTGGAGGCAGAGGGCGGCCGGGCAGGCGGAGCCAGGGGCTGGCACGCTGGTTCCCAGCGCCTCTCCCTGCCTGCTCCAGGACTTTCGAGACCATCTTTGAGGAGCCCCGGGAGCGCAACGGGACTCTGATCCTCACCAGCTCCAGGAAGCTCCGGCGGGCTGTAGAATTCCGAGACGGCAGCCTCCCTCGACCGCGGCGGCCCTCCCGGGGGGTCCGGGCTACGGCCGGCAGGACCCTTACGCCCTCCCTGACGCCCAGCCCGGACGTGGAACCCCTGTTGCAACAGCGGCTCGAGGAGCTGGACGCTTTGTTCCTGGAGGAAGAAGTGGGCGGGGAGCAGCCCCATCGGACCTAGGAGCTCCGTCCACCCGCCTGTCCGTCCGTCTCGGAGGGAGGGAAAACCCTCCGAGGCAGTTATATTTTTTTCTCTATATTTCTAGTAAAGTTTTCGATATGTTTCTGATTTTGTTGTGGCGTGTGTGTGTGTGTCGGAAGCGGGGTTGGAGGCTGATGGGCAGAACAGGCTGGTGTTTCTACCTTGCCCCTCGGAAGACTGGGAAATGGGAGTGGTGCCGGGAAAGGAGGGGATTGGGCACAGAGGGGCGCAACGGTCATTCAGCTCCCGCGTGGGTGGCAAGAGCCCAAGTGCGTGGGCCATCGTCTGCCGCCTCCCGGGTGCGTTAGCGGGGACTCGGGTCCCAGCGGCAGCTCGACCCCATGCTTTGCGTCCCACTACTGATGCGGGACAGCTCCAGACGACAGGTGACCCTGGGCCCCCAAGAAGGGGCCATGGCTTGATCGAGACGGTCCTGAACTCCTCCCAACGTGCCGGCCAGAACCTGCTGCTGGCGGCCCCTCGCGCCCGGCCTGCACGTATCCGGGTGAGAGGGACGGACGTGCCCGCTGCGCCAGGGAGCGGCGGGCTCTGCCTCCCCGGCCTGGAGGCGGCGCGGACCCGCCCGCGGGGCTTCCGAGAGCCTCCACACCCTGACGACCATCGCCCTCCCTCTCTGTCAAACGGAGCTAATTCTTTTTTTTTTTTTTTTTTTTTTTTTTTAAGTTTTTGACAGGCAGAGTGGACAGTGAGAGAGAGACAGAGAGAAAGGTCTTCCTTTGCCGTTGGTTCACCCTCCAATGGCCGCCGCGGTAGGCGCGTTGCGGCCGGCGCACCGCGCTGATCCGATGGCAGGAGCCAGGTGCTTCTCCTGGTCTCCCATGGGGTGCAGGGCCCAAGCACTTGGGCCATCCTCCACTGCACTCCCTGGCCACAGCAGAGAGCTGGCCTGGAAGAGGGGCAACCGGGACAGGATCGGTGCCCCGACCGGGACTAGAACCCGGTGTGCCGGCGCCGCAAGGCGGAGGATTAGCCTAGTGAGCCGCGGCGCCGGCTTAAACGGAGCTAATTCTACCTCCTGGCCCCGCTCTTCCCGAGCGAGCGCACGCGTGAGAAAGTGCTCGGCGCACCGCTGCAAGGCGCGAGCGCTCCGAGAGCGCGCAGGGCGGCGAGGGGCCGCCGTTTCCGCCCGCACGCCTGCGGCGCGCCGGAGAGACCCGTCCAGGTGCCGGCCGGCCGGCGGCGTCTCCGCGCACGCGCGAGGTGCCCGGCGGCCCGGGGACCGTGCCCAGCGGCGGCCAGGGGGACACCGAGAGAGTGGCCGTCGGGCCGCACCGGCGCGGGCGCGCGCCCCCCAGCGGCCAACCGCCCGCGGTGACTCCCGTACCACCTCCCGACTCCTGCCCCGATGCCGTCAGACGGCGAGCCAATAAACGTAGAGCAGGAAGAGGCGGGGTCAGCCAAGGCTCCGCCCCAAACACCTACTTCTAACCAGTCGAGTCACAAGACTTGAGGAAGGGTGGGGCTAAGATGACGTAACCCAATCCAAGATTTGAGGGCGGGCACATGTTGCCCACGCCCCCGGGCTGGGCTCCGCCCCTCGCTCTGACGTTGCTTCTCGACCTATCACCGACTGGGCTTGTTGGAGGGTGAGGGGAAAGGGGCGGAGAGTGGGAGGAGGTAAAGAGAGGAAGGAGGTGTAGGCAGAGGAGGAAGAGGGAGGAGGGGCAGGGAAGTCCTGGAGAAGAGGCCCAAGACTCCGAGGGAGACGACAAGAGGGTGCGCTGGAGCTCCCCCGCTGCCCAACGGCCGCTCCGGATCCCCTAGGGCGCAAGTCAGACAGAGACGAAGGAAAGGAGGAAGAGACTTTTATGTCGGCGGACAGAGAAACGCTACCCGTCACCGTTGCCTCACATCCGGGGCTTTGGAGGGCTGGCCCCGCGGCCCCGCCCCCCCTCGCGCCTTTCATGGCGACCGGAGGCGGAGGCTGGAGGAGCTGGGCCCGGAGGAGGCCCCTTTAAATCTCCTTAAAGGGGTGGCCGCTGAACTCGGCAGACTCCAACGCCAGCCTTAAAGGGGAAGTCGCCGAACCGAAGCTGACAAATTGAGACCTGTGCTGTTGGGAGAATTGGGACGAGTGGGGTTTCCCACCTCCTCCTCCCCCACGCAAGAAGGCCTTTAAATTCAGTTTAAAGGGGAAGTGGCCGCCTGTGGAGGACTGGAAACTTAACTCCAGAGCCCTTAAAGGGACGGCCTGCTGTCTGAAGGACCCTGGACTCCTTAAAGGGGTGGCCTCTTTTAGCCGGAGGACTTGAGACACTTTTAAAGGGGAGGTCTGCGTTTCGGGTCGAGCTTTCGGCCCCTTTTAAAGGGGTGGCCCTTCCTCTTCCTCGGGGAGACTTGCCTCGACCCCTGGCAGGGGGCGGCCACTGCACTAGGCCGGCCGGACACCGTCGGGTCGTCTTAAAGGGGCCAGGGGCTGGACAACTTGAGGCCTCGCCTTAAAGGGACGGCCACTCCGTTTTCGCCGTCGCGGCCCCGCCGGCCCCGCAGGGGAGGGGGAGGCCCTCGGGCTTGTCGCCCCGGGGGCGGCGCCGGCTCCCCGGGCCTTGGCCTTGGAGCAAACTCGGGGCCCGCAGGTCCTGCTTTTAAGAGGAAGCCGTGGCCCTCTCGTCTCTGTGCAGCCGCCAGCGCCGCGCCTGCGACCCCGGGCCTACGGACAGGCCGCTCCGGGCCCCGCCGCCTCCGGATGCGGCGCTGAGGGCGGTCGCCATGGAGACGGCAGCGGCCGCGGCCCCGGGCCCCGGCTGGGCAGCTGAGGGGGAGCGGCGGCGGCGGCGCTGCTCGCGCCGAGACCGAGACCGGGAGCAGCGGCGCCGCCGAGGGCCAGGCGGCGACGCGCCCCGGGCCCTGCTGGCCGCCCCGCGCGGCTCCTCGTCCTCGTCGTCGCCGCCGCCGCCTGCCAGGCCCTGGTCGTCAGCTTCGTCCGGAGAGCGGCCCGGGGGCCCGAGACGGCGACGGCCCCGACCCCGGCCCCGGCCCCCGCGGCCCCGAGCTCGGAAGCGGCCGGCCGGCTCGGGCAGCCGCGGGGAGGAAGAGGAGGAGGAGGAGGAGGGGGGCGCCGAGGACGGGGAAGCCGAGGAGGAGCCTGAGGAGGAGGAAGAGGAGGAGGAGGACTTGATCGATGGCTTCGCCATCGCCAGCTTCGCCAGCCTCGAGGCCTTGCAGGTGGGGCCTGCTGGGGCTGGGGGCCTTTGGGGGGGTTCCGGAGGGGCAGAGAGCGGGGTACGGTGTCTAGAGTGGGTGGAGTTGAGGGGGGAATGCTGGCACCCCAAACCAGAGCAACCGGCTCCTCTGGCCAGGCCTCTGCCCCACCCTGGGGTGGGAGGAGGTAGAGCTAGCCTCCAGGGACCAGCCGGGCTCCCCGGCCCCCGAGACGCCCTGCGGTAGCACCCCCGGAGAGGTCGGGAGCCTGCCTCTTGCCACCCGCTTCAGTCCCACCTCCTCCTCCACAGAAGGATGCATCGCTCCAGCCCCCAGAGCGACTGGAACACCGGCTGAAGCATTCTGGGAAACGGAAGAGGGGGGGCTCCAGTGGGGCCACCGGGGAGCCAGGGGACAGCTCTGATCGGGAGCCTGGCCGGCCCCCTGGGGACCGGGCCCGCAAATGGCCCAATAAGCGGAGAAGGAAAGAGGTGAGCCTGGCACGCATTCCGCTCCTTTAGAACAGTGGGGCAGGATGTCCGTCACGTTGGGCGCTTGGCTGCAGGGACCCCGGTCTCTAAGGGCAGAGACGAAGACAGCGAGGTCGAGTTCCCACCCCTGCCCGGGTCCGCCCGGGACCTGTCTGCAGGTGCACCTGCTTGCTTTGGGCTGGTACTGTGTGTTTCCAACGCGCTGGGTTAACCAGCCGAGGGGGACGTAGCGGGCTCGTGCGCTAGGTGGGGACCCTGCCTTCCCCGGAGCGGGTGGCCGTCTAGCAGGACCGCAGCAGGGCTGCAGAAGCTTCAGGAGGTTCAGAGAGCCGAAAGCCGCATGAGGAAGCCGCTCGCTCGCCCTGCCTGGGGCCCGGGAGGTGGGCTGTGGTTAGGGAAAGCCCCCTCAGGCCGTCTTAGTCAGACCCTGAAGCTGCAGTCAGAAGTTTTGCCAAGAGGGGGAAAGTTGCTGGGGGCAGGAGCCCCAGAGATGCAAGTGAGCGAGTGCGCGCCTGGGGAGCAGGAGTGGGCAGTGAGTGGCAGGGGACGCAGCTGGCACAAGCGGCTGAGTAGGTGGTGAGGACGTCGGGCGTCCGTGCTGGAAGCGGAGACGCACTCCAAGTGGCCGGCCAGGCCGCGTCCCTTACCTCTGGACTCTGGTCTTTCCCAGGCCTCCTCCCGTCACTCTGTGGAAGCTGGATACATAGTAAGTGCCATCGCTTGCACCACCCCGGCCCCCGGCCCCCGGCCCCGCTGCCCTTGCCCCCTCGTGACACCTCTGTCTTTGCTTCTCCCCAGTGTGACGCGGAGAGTGACCTGGACGAGAGGGTGAGTGGGGCTTGAGCTGGCCGGGTGGGAGACCTGCTCCAGTGCAGGGGCCAGAGCCACCCTTGAGCATGGACCTGCAGCAGCTTCAGTCGGGGCGGTGGGGGGCAGGAGTGGAGAGGGGGCGTCTGAGAAGTGAATGGCTTCTGTTTCTGTGGCCAGGGCTAGTTGACCAGAGAACGGACGACCCATGTCTTGCCGTGTGCCCCCCCCCCCCCAGCCTTCCCCAAAGCCCCGGGAGCTGCCACTGTTCTCCAGGGAAATCCACAATGACCGTGGGACGGGCCATTAGCCAGCTCTCCTAAGTGGGGTGGTGTGGATCAGAGTCTGTGCAGAGGCCACGGTCACGGCAGCCGGGACACGGAGCTGCTGTCGTCCGTGTAGGAGCTTCGCGTGTCAGGGCAGATCTCAGCTTCTAGGGCCCACTCGCTGTTGAGATAGCGAGTCTTGGCGGTTGACGCTCCGTCTGCTAGGCCCCCCTAAGGAGATGTGCGCTCCCTCCCCCATGTCTCGTTCCTGTTGCACAAGTTGGCTGCACAGGGATTACGGTGACCCGGAGAGTTCTTGTCCAGTCTGAGGGGCGGCTGCTACGCAGTTCTAGCTGATCGCTGTCCCTGAACTAGAGGGGCCCGTTCTCAGGCGAAGCTGCACGTCTGGGTTTTAACGCGGCGGCTCAGGTTTTTAAATATCGGCGTTAGCACGTTTGCGGCTGCTCGTGGACAGACGCGTGTGTAGCCCAGGTAGGCCTGTAGGCCGGCAGTCGTGATGGCTGACGTTTGTCCTGGGGCTCACCCGCCTCTCTGCTGCCGCCACTTCAGTGCCGGCTGGCTCTTCAGACTCGGCCGCTCCATCGCTTCCTCCAGGCGGAGGCCCATGGAGCTCGCCGCCCGACGACTGGCAGCCAGGCTGATGGGACAGACTCGCCTGCCCCCTCTGCCACTTCTGAGCAGGCCGCAGAGGCTGCTGGCGCGTGGGTGGAGTTCCTGGCCCAGCCGCAACCTAACCGTGCCCCCTTCCTCCTCAGGTCTCTGATGATGACCTCGACCCATCTTTTACTGTCTCAACCAGCAAAGGTTGGTCTCGGGCTGGGGCCGGGGCTGGGGCGAGGGAGCGACGAGGGGGTGAGCGTGGGCCTCAGCTGAGCACGTCTGCCCTCCTGCCCCCACAGCCTCGGGCCCCCATGGCGCCTTCAATGGGAACTGTGAAGCAAAACTCTCCGTGGTCCCTAAAGTGTCGGGCCTGGAGCGGAGCCAGGAGCAGCCCCCGGGGCCCGACCCGCTGCTAGTGCCTTTCCCCCCAAAGGAACCACCGCCTCCGCCGGCCCCTCGGCCTCCCGTCTCACCCCCTGCGCCCCTGCCGGCCACCCCCAGTCTGCCACCCCCACCCCAGCCCCAGCTGCAGCTTCGGGTCTCGCCCTTCGGCCTCCGCACTTCTCCCTATGGCAGCAGCCTGGACCTCAGCACTGGCAGGTGAGTGGGCCGGGGCTCCGAGCTGCTCTGGGGCCAGCCCCTGCGTCCTGTGGCTGGGACACGGGAGGGTCCCCGGGGGCTGTGACTTGTCACCAGGCTCTGTGAGCCAGGCATAGGACGTCCCTGCAGGACAGAGCCGAGCCCTTTGTACTTTCCTGGGCGGGGGAGTCCAGTGTGCCGTTTCCCAATGTCACTTCCTGCTGAGCGCTTGTCGTAAGGCACATCTACTCGGGGCAGTGTCCTGTGGAACACACTTTGGGAAGTGCTGACACGCCGATTAAGAGTGCTGCCTTTGCTGCCAGACCTGGACTCAAATTCTTGCTCTGCCGTTGACTGGCTGTGTGATTTTTTTTGACAAGTCACCTCGCCCCTCTGAGCTTCCATTTCCTTTTGCTATGAAGTGAAGTGAAATAAGAGGGCAATCCTCTTCAGGCTTGTCGTGAGGGTTAATTACGGGTGAATGCAGTGTTTCCCAAAGTGTGCGCGCTCACCGCCAGGGCTGTACGGGGTGACATCAGGTCTCGGCTGAGTGGGTTTTTAAAAGTAGCCATGAGTTGGTCGTGTTGTGCTTTAGAATACAGCCAGGCCCCCAGCCTCTTGACTTCTCGTGGAACCGCTTAGGGTGAGGCGCAGCGAGAGAGTGCAGTTACAGCAAGTTGTAAACGGCGTCGCTCAGACAGTACCGTGGCTGCGGCAGCCTTGGGAAGGCGCGGGGCATGTGGGAGACTGTGAAGCAGGTGCCAGCACTCGGCCTGCTGTAGGTGCTCACCGGAGGGCGAGCGTGGTTGCCACCGTTATCTTTGATGCTACCGTTACTGCTTCCTTCGTCACCATCGCCATCGTCACTGTGATTGAGAAAACTAAGGCTCAGAGAGGGAGAGTGACTTGCTCAAGGTCGCCCAGGGCGGCAGTGCGAGCCGGGCCCAGAGTTCAGGCCTCCTGACTCCCAGGCCAGGCCAGTGCGGCGCTGCCTGCACTGTCCCAGGGTGGGAACCCAGGTGGCCTGTCGTAGCGAAGCGCCAACGTGAATGATCTGCTCTGTGCTGTGCTTGAGTCAGAGCAGGGGTCATACGGCCAGAGATGACAATGACAGAGGCAGCTGTGTGGAAGCGACCCGAGAGAGCGAGAGCGAGCGCGAGCGCAGAGGGTCGTTGGCTGTGGGAGGCACCGCAGGCTGAGGATGGGTTCCCGGGGGGCGGGGGAGGAGGGGCCCTGGGGGCCAGGTTCTGCCACCTCCCATGTTGGGAGAACCAAGGTCACAGGTCACGGTATCACCCAGGCTTCTGACCCCTTCCCGTCAGAGCTGGCACCTCCCAACCCCTCACTCATCTCCCCACTTCTCTCCCCAGCTCTTCACGGCCGCCCCCCAAGGCCCCGGCCCCTCCCGTGGCTCAGCCTCCCCCCTCATCATCCTCTTCGTCCTCCTCCTCGTCCGCGCAGCTCACCCACCGGCCCCCGACGCCCTCACTGCCCCTGCCTTTGTCCACCCACGGCTTCCCCCCGCCTGGGCTGCGGCCCCCACCCCCACCCCACCACCCCTCCTTGCTCTCCCCTGGCCCCGCCCTGCCCCCACCCCCACCCCTGCTGCAGGTGCCAGGGCACCCTGGGGCCTCAGCCGCTAACGCCCTTTCTGGTGAGTTTGGGGTCCTGGCCGGGGGGTGGGGGGGCCATAGCCCCGGGCTCGGGCCCCCGTCGGCTGTGGGGCATCTGGGCCTCAGCAGCCAGCAGGGCTTGAGGAGGGAGTGGCTCGAGGCCAGAGGGAAGGCCAGTCACCAGGGCCCAAGGCCGCTGACCCGCTGGATCCAGCCGTTAAAGCCTTCTCCCCTCCCCTCCCACAGAGCAGGACCTGATCGGCCAGGACCTGAACTCTCGCTACCTGAATGCCCAGGGTGGCCCTGAGGTGGTGGGGGCAGGGGGCTCGGCCCGGCCCCTGGCCTTCCAGTTCCACCAGCACAACCACCAGCACCAGCACACCCACCAGCACACCCACCAGCACTTCACCCCTTACCCCCCGGGCCTGCTGCCGCCCCATGGCCCCCACATGGTGAGCTCCTCGCTGGGCTGGTGATGAGGTTCAGAGGCCTGGGGGGAGGGTGTGGCCTCCAGGGGAAGGCCCTGGCTCCCCAACTGGCAGCTTACTCTTCCCTTCTTTTCCCTAGTTTGAGAAATACCCAGGAAAGATGGAAGGCCTTTTCCGACATAATGTGAGTGTGTGTGTGAGTGTGGGTGGTGTGTGGGTGTGGCTGCCTCCGTGCCTAAGGCCTGATTCCTGGGGTCCAGTCTTCAGAGCAAGAGCCTTGAGCCTGGGAGTGCTCCCTGGGGGAGCTCAGGGTGGAGGCTAGAGGCCTGACGGGCAGACCCGCCGTGGGCTGCCCCTCCACCCCCTGCTTGGACCAGCCCCCTTCTCTCCACAGCCCTACATGGCCTTCCCTCCCGCAGTGCCCGGGCTCCCGCCGGGCCTCCCGCCGGCTGTCTCCTTTGGCTCCCTGCAGGGGGCCTTCCAGCCCAAGGTGAGCTTCCAATCCAGACCCAGATCCACGCACCGCCCTCCTCTGCCCCCTCTGTGCCCAGCCTCCCACCTTCCTCCAAAGCCCTGCTCCCGCCTCGGCCCCCCGCCCCGCTTTCATGTGCGCTTGGTGCCAGCTCTCCTGTCTGACCCTCCGCTCCGCTTTCCCAGAGCACGAACCCTGAGCTGCCACCACGACTGGGGCCAGTGCCAAGCGGGCTCCCCCAGAAGGGGACACAGGTGAGGGGGGCCAGGCAGGTCCTGGGGGAGTCGGAAGGCACGTGAGGGGAGAGCACACCGCCGATCCTCCCTCCAGTACGCAGTCAGGGATGTCCCGGGGCGCCTGGTGAGCAGCAGGCCTCCCCAGCGCGAGGAGCACTTTTCACGGGGTGTCCTTGGGATGAGGTGATTAGGCCAGTGCGCTTTGTAGGGGCGTTTAAATTTCGTAAGTCATAGCACGCTTGCTGCTGTTCTTTTTTTTTTTTTCCAAATGACATCATACCAGGAAATTCTGTCCATAAAACAATTAAAAGATAAGCTGCCCCTTGGTGAGGTGGCTGGGAAGGCAGAGCCTGAGACCCCAGGACTCTGGGAACTTCGTGAAAAGCCCAGGACACGCTCCCTGAAGGGAAGACTAGACCAGAGGCCTCCCAGCTCCCGGAAGAGGCGCTGTTTCCATGGAAGGCTTAGGCAGACCCCGTGATAGAGGCTGTTCATGGGACAGCTTCTTGGATTGAGACACTCCCATCCTGCCTACCCTAACCCACCCCCACCCCCAGAGGGGGCTGCTGGAGGGGAGATGCTCAGCCTAGGAGGATGGGACTGGGTTTGGCCACAAGGCAGGTTTGAGGGGCCCACGCGTGGCCTCAGGGAGGTGTGTGAGAGCCAAGTGGGTGCCGTGGAGCTGAGGCACCAGGCACGAACAGGTCTGAGTTGCCTGCAATCTCTCCTTTGCCATCCCCAGATCCCCGACCATTTCCGGCCACCTTTGAGGGTGAGTTTGGTGAGGGCCTCAGGCTGCATGAGGCTGGGGGCTGGTGTCAGGGTGTGTGGCTGAGGGGGGTTCCTGCTGGGAAAGGAGCGAGGAGCCCAAGCCGGGGGGGCGGGGCAGTGAGCTGTGGAAGAGCAGAAAGTGGAAGGCGCCCGGCTCTCAGACGTGGGCTCGGACGGAGCGCCAGGGGACCTTGGGCAATACAGTCGATCTCTCTGAGCCTCAGTTTCCTAGGCTGTGAAGTGAACTGAGCCATCCCTCAGCTCTAGGGGTGACAACTGGGGACGTTGCGTGCCGAGGCTGGGCCCAGGGCCAGGCCTGGAGTGGGTGACGAGTGACCCTTCTTTCCTTCCCTCTCCCTTTGGTCATCCTTCTGGGGCGCCAGAAACCAGGGAAGTGGTGTGCCATGCACGTGCGCGTGGCTTACATGATCCTGAGACACCAGGAAAAGATGAAGGTACCGGGGCCGAGGGGCTGGGGGCCGTGGGTCTGAGAGTCAGGGGAAGCCCAAGCTGGGCGGGGTCACGGCCTGCGGCGTCTAGTTCCTCGGTTAGCACTTTGGTTCTCTGGCTCGTTAGGGGGATGGGCAGAGACGGCTTGGAGAGACCCAGAGGATAGGCATCCAAGCCCCATCTCGGTGCTGGCCACCCTGGAGGGTACCCAGGGGCAGGAGAGCGAGAGTGGGACCTGCCCCGGCCCCTCCCTCACGGCCCCTCTCCCTGTGTCCCACACAGGGTGACTCCCACAAGCTTGACTTTCGGAACGACCTCCTGCCCTGCCTTCCGGGGCCCTATGGGGCCCTGCCCCCTGGGCAGGAGCTCTCCCACCCGGCCTCCCTCTTCACTGCGACTGGTGAGTCTGGCCAGCCCCACCAGGGCCTGAGGTTCCCTGTGTGTAGCCCGAGGCCCGCTCAGCCTCATCAGGATCTCCCACCTCTCTGCCCCAGGTGCCGTCCACGCTGCAGCCAACCCTTTCACGGCAGCTCCCGGGGCCCACGGACCCTTCCTGAGCCCCAGCACCCACATTGGTAAGAGCCAAGGGCGCGTTGGGCAACCCCGGCCCATCTCCGGCCTTGTCCCTGATCTGGGGAAGTTAAAAATCAGACCCTAGAGACAGCTGGAATGGGCGGTGCAGGGGAGGGGACCCAATTCCACTTGCTTTGTGACCTTGGACAAGTTACTGTACCCCTCTGAGCCGTGATGTCCTCACTTGGGAGATGAGTAGAGGAGGAGGGGGTGACTTCCACGCTGCAGCCCCTGTCTCTGAAGTAGCCGGTGGTAGGGGCCAGTGAGCCCTGGATAGAGGAGCCGGGTAGGAGGCTGCGTCCGCCCGGGAGAACGTGCTTTCTGAGCCCGAGGGGCCTCGGCAGCCCCCTGGGCAGAGTTAGCCCGAGTGTGGGTAGACAAGGCGGAGGCAAGCCCATGGTATAGGGAAAGGTGTCTGTGGCTGTGGTCACAGGGAGGTTCCTTTGGGGATGGAGATGAGTTGTGCCTTCTGTCTGTGTGATGTGTGCGTGAAGTCAGGGTCAGGCTGGGGGAAGCAGCAGAGGCCTTCAGGGAAGCTGGGGTCTGCTAAGATGGGTCAGGTGAGCGGAGTGGGGGAGTGGGGCAGGAGGACTTGACCCCTGCTGAGAGAGAGGCCCACCCCTGGCTAGGCGACCGGTGGCAAGTCATTTCCCCTCTCTGAGCCTGTTTCTTCATCTCTGGGTGGAAATGTTCCTTCTGCCTTGTGGGGCTTACTGCTGATGCTCGGCAAAGCGCCATGCCTCACGGGGCCCAGGAGATGCCAGCACGTGGTGGTTCGAACCAGGGGCTCCGGGCCTGCCTCTTGCCAGCCAGTTCCTGATGCCTGCTGGGAGCTGCTGCCCAGGGCCCTGACCGGTCCACTTTTCTCCCGCAGATCCCTTTGGGCGTCCTACAAGCTTCGCCTCCTTGGCTGCCCTCTCCAACGGGGCCTTTGGAGGCCTGGGCAGCCCCACATTCAGTGAGTGCTGGGGAGGGCGGTCGGGGGGTGGGGGCTGGGGCAGGGGGTGCTGCGGACCGGCAGGCCCAGGGGAGGCCGGGCCCTGGCACTCTCTCCTTTGCCCTCTGCCCAGACTCCGGCGCCGTCTTTGCCCAGAAAGAAAGCCCAGGGGCCCCCCCAGCCTTCGCCTCCCCACCAGACCCGTGGGGCCGCCTGCACCGCAGTCCTCTGGCCTTCCCTGCCTGGGTCCGGCCCCCTGAGGCCGCCCGGACGCCAGGCTCTGACAAAGAGCGACCTGTGGAGCGGAGGGAGCCCACTCTCACCAAGGAGGAGAAGGACAGGTAGGGCCAGCCGCCGGCGCCCCTGCTGCGCACCTGCCGCCCTCATGGCCGCCCTCTGAGCACCCTCTTCTCTCCCCACACCCGCCCAGGGACCTCCCCTTCTCCAGGCCCCAGCTCCGCGTCTCTCCTGCCACTCCCAAGGCCCGGGCCAGCGAGGAAGGGGCCCGGCCTGCCAAGGAGTCGGTGCGGGTGAAGGAGGAGCGGAAGGAGGAGGCCGCCGCAGCTGCCGCCGCTGCTGCCGCCGCCGCTGCCGCTGCCGCCGCCGCTGCCGCCGCGGCCACGGGGCCCCAGGGTCTCCACCTGCTGCTGGAGAGGCCGCGGCCGCCCCCCTACCTGGGCCCCAGCCCCTCAGAGCGCTGCCCTGGCTTCCTAGAGCCCACCTGGCTGGCGGGACCCCCGCGCCTCGCCCGGCCACCCCGCTTCTATGAGGCAGGGGAGGAGCTGACGGGCCCTGGGGCCGTGGCTGCTGCCCGTCTCTACGGCCTGGAGCCGGCTCATCCCCTGCTCTACAGCCGCTTGGCACCTCCACCGCCGCCCACTGCGGCCCCAGGAACCCCTCACCTCCTCAGCAAGACCCCACCGGGAGCCCTGTTGGGGGCACCACCTCCACTTGTGCCGGCACCGCGGCCCGGTTCCCCGCCCAGGGCCCCTGGCCCTGCACGGGCTGACAGGTGAGGGAGGGGAGAGCCAGGGGCAAAGCTCCATCCCCCCTTCCTTTGGACAAGGTCCTAGGGCTGAGGTTTTTAAGCCAGGGCTGGAGGGCAAAGGTTGTGACCTCACCAGCCACCTCTGAGGTTATGGAACCCGGGAGCAGAAGCCCCAACCCCCAAGGAGAGCACGAGTCCCATGGACCGTGGGGTCACTGGGAGGGCAGCAGTGACCAGCCTCTCGAGAGAGGGGCGAGTGTCTGTGTGTGTACATGACAGCGGGGTCCAGAGGTCAGAGCCGGATCTCCCGAGGTGCACCATCACCCCCTCAGGGCCTCTAGGCCCCTGGGCTGCCTCCCCAAGGGCTCACTAAGCCAGAGGCCAAAGTGCCCCCCTCCCCTCACCTACCACCCATGTCCCCATGCCCTCCTAGGGCTGGGGGGGAGGGGCTAGAGAAGGGGGGTCCCATGTACATATTTATCACCCCTTCTGCATAGCCCCCCAGACCTTTTGTACATTTTTACAGGGGTGCCCCTCTCAACGATCCCCTTCCTGGTTAATTAAATCCTCAGACTGGTGCTGTGTTCCTAGCCTCTGGCCTCTCTGTGGGGGGGCGGGGGGGACTGCAGGGGCAAGAGCCGGGTGGGGACAGGCAGGAACCCAGGGCTCCTCCCTGGGACTGCGGGATCCCGCAGGAGGTGGACCAACAGAAGGGACCCAGGCTGCGGGGGGGAGGGCAGATGCTTCCTGCTTGGCTGACAGCCTGGGTTCCCCCGACTTGTTCCTGTTTAACTGTGTGCCCCTACCCCCCAGAAGGCTCAACCTCCAAGCCTCAGACTCCACCTCTTACTGGCTCAGTACCCCCACCCGATTTCCAAGTGCCCCCAGGACTCCTGGGCCCTGCTCCACAGAACCCCGTTCTCCAGAACCCTGCCCCAGGCCAAGGTGGGGACCAGAAAAGGTCACCACGCACCACACACCAAAGAAGGGGGTCGGCCCGGGGCGGGCGGCACGGGCAGCTTGTTGAGCAGCCTGGCGGCGGCGGCAGCCCAGCCTTCCCAAAGCAGCAGGCGCCTCCGGGCTGGGGCCCGACCTAGAAGGCAGGGGTCAGTTTCACAAAACCGTATCGTTGACTTTTTTTTCCCCGGTGGGGCTTATTCTGTAACATGACTTGCGGATATTTATATAAAAATGAGTGTTACAATGAGGCCCCCGGCTCCTCTTTGAGTGTGTATGACGGTCGCCTGGGGTGGGGCGGGGGGTGGGGGGGTGGGGGTAGGGGAAGGGTGAAGACCAGATCGCCTGGGCCCTGAGAAAGCTTTTCCCCTCTCCGACAGGGGAGAGGCTTCCTGCCACCTCTGGATGCGTGGGGAAGTGGGGCGTGGGGTGGGGTTGACCCTTTCTGCAGCCCAAGGATCTATTACCTAGGATGGAAGAGATACAGAAAGACAGGCAGACCAGTTCCCTCTTGCCTGCCAGCTCCCAGCCCGCTTGGCCTTCCCCAGAGGTGACCGCGCCCAGTCACGTTGTGTGTGTTCTTCAGGTCTGCAAGAGAGCTACAAGTTTTATGTACCTGTTGGTTTTAAGTAGCATAGGATCGTCCTAAAGCAGAAATAGTGCAAAGGGAAGTAGTCCGTAATCCGACCTCAGAGCGAACCAGCACGGGGGACGATTCCTCCGATTCTAACTCTGTGCTTAAACAGGATCTGGTGAGGTGTACTGCTTTGTAACTTGCTTTTCATACTTAATAGTATGCTTTGATGAAATCATTAGGAAAAAAAAAAAAAAAAAGCTGGGCTCCTACGGCTGGCCCTTACCTTCGCCCCCAGAAGTAGCTGGGTGCTGTACCAATTGCCTTAGAGGAGATGCAGCCAAATTCTGAGCCTCGGCCACACGTACCCAAGATTTCAGAGGAAGGCCCAAGCCCCAGCTGCTCCAACAGAAGTCAAGCAGGTGACCAGAAAGGGAAATCTGCCTTGTGATGGTGTCACATGTTCTCAGCTTCCCGAAAAACCAGAAAATCCGTCCACACTGGCCGTGCCATCCCTGGGGCTGTCCCTTGAGATGGAGCACAACCTCTCCAGGTTGCCACTGTCCCCTCTACCCTCTGGTCTTGGAGCAGGCTGCTGTCACTATTCAAACTACCTCCCTCTCCCTGGCCCCCTCGGCATTTGAGCCTGGAACTTTCTGTGCAGTATTTTCTAGACGTGTGCTCGACCTCACCTAGGTCTCTCCCACAAACGCCTCAGATCTCTCTTAACTGGGTCACCCGGAGCCAGTGCCTGCCTCCCACTACCGATGCCATCTCCGTCACCAGCATCCGAGTCACAACCCTTCACTCATTCGATGATACAGCACCCGAGCTGCTTTTATTCCCTGATCCACTGCTGACGTCATCCATTGTGCCAGGCACTGAACTGGGGGCTGGGGCTCCCGAGGTAAACAAAACAAATCCCGCCCTTCCTGGAGGAGCTTCTCTTGTCTGAGAAAAGCAGCAAACGTTAAATAGGCTACAAGCAAAGAATTCCAAGGGGCGCCTTTTTAGTGCCTGTGTCCTATTTCGTGTCCCCCTCTTAACCAGTGTCCACCATTGATGGCTCTCTGCGTTGTCTGATCCTAGCTCAGGGTGACTCCACGGGGACAAGTGGAAGTCACCGTTTGCTAGGAGCAGGGGGGTGGGGAGACAGCAACACTCCTGTCACCCTCATGAGTCTGCTATTGTAGACACATTGAACAGGCTCACTCTGGTAGCTGTGTAATCTCGGTTTTTTTAAATATTCATTTGAAAAGCAGAGACAGATCTTCATCCACTGGTTCACTCCCCAAATGCCTACAATGGCTGAGACTGCATGGGGGCCAACGCTGGGGACTGGAACACAACCCAGGACTCCCCACAGAGGTGGCAGGGACCCAGTTACTTGAACGTTCACCTGCTGTACAGGAGAGATGACAGTGTCAGCCGGAAGGGCCACACGGGTGCTTACATGGGGTAACGCATGTAGTCGGTGCTTAGCGCAGAATGGAGTACCCAGCAGACATTCGGTAGATGAGAGTTGATTGTAACTTAAAAGACTAGAGATAACTTCCCTGAGTGAGTGAGTGCCACCGCAGTTACAGTGGCCACTTGGGACATCTACATCCCATTTCTGAGTGCCTGGTTCAAGTCTCAGTCCCTCCACTTCGTGCACACCCTGGGAAAAATAATCCCCCCCCTTTTTTTTTGAGAGGCAGAGTTAGTGTGAGAGAGAAAGAAAGGTCTTCCTTTTTCTGTTGGTTCACCCCCAAAATGGCCGTTACGGCCGGCACTGCGCCGATCCGAAGCCAGGAGCCAGGTGCTTCCTCCTGGTCTCCCATGCGGGTGCAGGGCCCAAGGACCTGGGCCATCCTCCACTGCCTTCCTGGGCCACAGCAGAGAGCTGGACTGGAAGAGGAGCAACTGGGACTAGAACCTGGGGTGCCGGCGCCGCAGGCGGAGGATTAGGCAAGTGAGCCATGGCGCCGGCCCCTAAATTATATTTTGTAGGCGAGTTTTCTATTTACAGAGATACACCAGGGCTGGTACGGAGAGTTCTGCATGCCTGCAGCGGTGTCTGTACTTGTTAGAATGAGTCGTGCGATGCAGTGTCCTCCGTTTTAGCCTAACGTCCTCCGTCCTTCCCGTTCCCGTGGGATACTACCTTGGGGTTAGTAACACCTCTCAGGTAAGGTCTCCGACGGGCCTGGGTTTTGACAGCCTTGATGGTTCTGAGGACTGCTTGTCAGAAGTTGCGTAGACCGAGCCCTGCTTAGGACTTGTGTGTGTTTCCCCAGGTCCAGAATGGGGGACTCAGCGGAGGCCAAATGCCATTGTCCTGTTTCCATGTCAAGGTTCCATGTCCTGCAGACAAAATGCCAGGACTGATGGCCTTGAGCACCTGGACCCTGGACAAGGTGCTGCTTGTCAGAGACGACTGCAGAGTGACTCAGCAGCCCCCGAGGAAGTCCCCAGTGGCCCCGGGGTCCGCACGCTTACACGCCGGGAAGGCACGCCTTCTCGCTGAGAGCAGCGTAGTCTGCAGTGTTTGGAATTTTCCCACGGGGAGACTCCTGTCTTCTCCCCCACTTATTTGTTTGGACTCAGCCACGTGTTTATATGCCTGTGAACTCACAGGTGTTTATTTCATCGTTTATAGCCTAGTATGAATTTATTACGCTCAAGTTATTCCAGTTTTCAATTGGCTCTGTGTCCTGGACGGACTACCACGCTGTGGGATTTGCTTGCTTTTTTTTTTTTAAGTATCTCTTAGCACTGAAATTTACTTTTTACTGTTTATCCTTTAAAAAACTTGTTTATTTATTTATTTGAAAGGCAGAGTGACAGAGAGAGAAGAAGAGACAGATCTTCCACCCACTGGTTCACTCCCCAAATGTTCGCAACAGCCAGGGCTGGTCCACGCTACAGCCAGGAGCTGGGAACTCCATCCCAGTCTCCCATGGGAGTGGCAGGGATCCAGCCATCACCTGCCACCTCCCGAGGGTGCACCATATCAGGAGGCTGGATCAGAAGCGGAAGTCGCGGGGACTGGGACTCAGCACTCAGGTATGGGATGCAGGCGTCACCGGAGCAGCTGCTTCGCAGGTCAAACCACAACACCTGCCCCACTGTTGATCCTTTTGTAGCTTTGGAATGTTGTGTCCTCCGCAAGCTTTGTCTGTTTTTAAAAAGTGAAAAACCACAGCTAGTGCAATGAACAGAAAAAACAGTCCAAACTCTCTCTCTCTTTTTTTTTTTTTTTTTTTTTTTTTTTTTTTTTTTTTTTTTGGACAGGCAGAGTGGACAGTGAGAGAGAGAGAGACAGAGAGAAAGGTCTTCCTTTGCCGTTGGTTCACCCTCCAATGGCCGCCGCGGTTGGCGCGCTGTGGTCGGTGCACTGCGCCGATCCGGAGCCAGGAGCCAGGTGCTTCTCCTGGTCTCCCGTTGGGTGCAGAGCCCAAGGACTTGGGCCATCCTCCACTGCCTTCCCAGGCCACAGCAGAGAGCTGGCCTGGAAGAGGGGCAACCGGAACAGAATCCGGTGCCCCGACCGGGACTAGAACCCGGTGTGCCGGCGCTGCAAGGCGGAGGATTAGCCTAGTGAGCCGCGGCGCCGGCCCAGTCCAAACTCTTAACGTAGCAGAAAGTAGAGCTGAAAAGTGGGCTTTCTGCCTCAGTGTCTCCTCCCCAGACACAGGCTGAGTTCTTGTTTCTCCAGAACAACCTCAAAAGGATTTTTTAAATTATTTTAAACAAATGGTGACATAAAGAACAGTGTGGTGTATACTGCCTCTTTTTTTTCTTTTTAAAAAGATTTTTATTTATTTACTTGACAGAATTACAGACAGTGAGAGAGAGACAGAGAGACAGAGAGAAAGGTCTTCCTTCCGTTGGTTCACTCCCCAAATGGCCACAATGGACGGAGCTATGCTGATCCGAAGCCAGGAGCCAGGAGCTTCTTCCTGGTCTCCCACGTGGGTACAGGGGCCCAAGCACTCCACTACTTTCCCAGGCCACAGCAGGGAGCTGGACTGGAAGAGGAACAACCAGGACTAGAACTGGTGCCCAAATGGGATGCCAGCACCACAGGCAGAGGATTAACCTAGTGCGCCATGGCGCCGGCCCCTTTTTTTCTTTTTAAGATTATTTATTTGAAAGGTAGATTTATAGAGAGGCAGAGAGAGAGAGAGAGAGAGAGAGAGAGAGGTCTTCCATCTGCTGGTTCACTCCCAGATGGCTGCAACAGCTGGAGCTGCACAGATCCGAAGCCAGGAGCCAGGAGCTTCCTCCGGGTTTCTCACGCCGGTGCAGGGGCCCAAGGACTTGAGCCATCTTCTACTGCTTTCCCAGGCCACAGCAGAGAGCTGGATCAGAAGTAGAGCAGCTGGACTCGAACCGGCACCCATACGGAATGCTGGCACTGCAGGCAGCAGGTTTACTCCCTATGCCATACCGCCAGCCCCCTACTGCTTTATTTAAAAGTCACTGTTTCTTGAGGATTGTTTCTTTGAGGACACAGAAATCTACCTCCTTTTTAGCCTTTGCCTAGTATTCCATCATCAGATGACACAGTAAGATACTGAACCACTCTTCACCAGCAGACGTTTACTTTGTGTCTGTGT
Source organism: Lepus europaeus (assembly GCF_033115175.1). Classification (NCBI taxonomy): domain Eukaryota; kingdom Metazoa; phylum Chordata; class Mammalia; order Lagomorpha; family Leporidae; genus Lepus; species Lepus europaeus. Next base: position 25,376,747 of record NC_084847.1, read on the forward strand.
GCTGGAACACAGAGTTCCAGCGCAACACCTGCATCTCACCCAGATCTTTGCATGTCTTTTTTTCTTTTCTAACATTTCATTTATTTATTTGAGAGGTAGAGTTACAGAGAGAGGGAGAGATAGAGAGAGAGTTCTTCCATCTGCTGGTTCACTCCCCAAATGGCTGCAACAGCTGGAGCTGGGCTGATCTGAAGCCAGGAGGCAGGAGCTTACTCGGGGGCCCCCACGTGGGTGCAGCGGCCCCCCCACGCGGGTGTAGGAGCCCAAGGACTTGGGCCACCTTCTGCTGCTTTCCCAGGCCATAGCAGAGAGCTGGATTGGAAGTGGAGCAGCTGGGGCACTAACCGGTACCCATATGAGATGCGGCCCCACAGGCAGAGGCTTAGCCCACTATGCCACAGCGCTGGACTCTGTGTCTTTTTTTTTTTTCTTTAAGATTTATTTATTTTACTTGAAAGTCAGAGTTACACAGAGAGAGGAGAGGCAGAGAGAATGTGAGAGAGGGCTTCCATCCACTAGTTCACTCCCCAACTGGCCGCAACGGCCGGAGCTGTGCCAATAGGAAGCCAGGAGCTTTTCCCGGGTCTCCCACGCGGGTGCAGAGGCCCAAGGACTTGGGTCATCTTCTACTGCTTTCCCAGGCCACAGCAGAGAGCTGGATTGGAAGTGGAGCAGCCGAGTCTCAAACTGTCGCCCATATGGGATACAGGCGCTTCAGGCCAGGCTGTTAACCCGCTGCGCCGTAGCGCCGGCCCCTCTCTGTGTGTCTTTTCAAAAAAGATTTCCTTGATTTATTTTATAGAGTGCTGGAGACACAGACAAAAAAGGGACTATCCATCGTTTTTATTTTTTTTTTTTTTTGACAGGCAGAGTTAGACAGTGAGAGAGAGAAAGACAGAGAGAAAGGTCTTCCCTCCATTGGTTCACCCCCCAAATGGCCGCTATGGCCAGAGCTGCGCCGATCCGAAGCCAGGAGCCAGGTGCTTCCCCCTGGTCTCCCATGCAGGTGCAGGGCCCAAGCACTTGGGCCATCCTCCACTGCCTTCCCGGGCCACAGCAGAGAGCTGGCCTGGAAGAGGAGCAACCGGAACAGAATCCGGCACCCTAACCAGGGCTAGAACCCTGGGTGCTGGCGCCATAGGCGGAAGATTAGCCAAGTGAGCCGCAGCGCCAGCCTGGTTTTTTAATTTAACTATTTGAAAGAGTTACAGAGAAAGAGAGACAGAATCTTCCATCTGCTGTTCATTCCCCACATGGCCTCAACTGCCGGGGCTGGGCCAGCCCAGAGCCTAGAACTCCATCTGGATCTCCCACGTGGGTGTCAAGGGTCCAAGTACTTAGGCCATATTCTGCTCTCTGAGGCCCGGTAGCAGCGAGCTGGAAGCAGGGCAGTGGGACTTGAACCAGCACTCTGATGTGAGATGCCGGCGTTGCAAGTGGCAGCTTAACCCACTGAGCAAATAAACCTGCAGGATGGATGTCTAGACGTGGAATGGCCATCCAAAGAGCATATTCCTTTAAAAAAAAAAAAGATTTATTTATCTATTTGAAAGTCAAGTTACATAGAGAGAGAAGGAGAGGCACAGAGAGAGGTCTTCCATCCACTGGTTCACTCCCCAATTGGCCGCAGTGGCCGGAGCTGCGCTGATCCAAAGCCAGGAGCCAGGAGCTTCTTCTGGGTCTCCCATGTGAGTGCAGGGGCCCAAGGACTTGGACCATCTGCTACTGCTTTCCCGGGCCATAGCATAGAGTTGGATCAGAAGAGGTGCAGTCGGGACCTGAACCGGCGCCCATATGGGATGCCAGCACTGCAGTTGGCTGCTTTACCCGCTACGCCACAGCGCCGACCACACATATTCCTTTGAAAATAGGTCGATGCAAACAAACTGTCATCCACAAACCTCTCACCAGCTGTCACTGTCACCGGTGGTGCTCACGAGAAGCCTGTTTCCCACACCCTTGCCGACGCTGAAAGGTAATGAGCGTTTTTGGTCTTTGCCAGCCTGAGAAGTGAAAAACGATGACTCATGGGGGTTTTCTCTTGCACTTCTTCTAGTCCACATGAAGCTGAACATCTTGCCATCCATTTTAAAATCGTCTGCATTTTCCCCATCGGGCCCTCCGCCCATTCCCTTCCCGCTGTCTCTTCCTTTGCACTGTGTGTGTGTCCAACCTTGGCTTTGTGCCTCAGTGTCCGTTCCTCATTCATTTATTCCAACAAATGACCGGTGTGTGCTTACTATCTGAAAGGCAGAGTGACATCTGCTGGTTCGTGACAGCTGAGACTGGGCCAAGCCAAAGCCTGGAGCCAGGAATTTAGCCCAGGTTTCTCGCACAGGCGTCTACCTGCTGCCTCCCAACGTGCGCGCTAGCAGGAAGCTGGAATCAGGGAAAGAACCGAGGTGCTCTGACACGGGAGGTGGGTGTCCCGAGCGGCACCGTGACTTCTAGATCAGACGCCTAAAACCACCACCCTCTTCCATTTCAGGGTGTTTTTTTTTTAATATTTATTTACTTATTTATTTGAAAGCATTATACGGAGAGAGAAGGAGAAGCAGAGAGAGAGGGAGATAGATCTTCCATCCGCTGGTTCACTCCTAATTGGCAACGGCCGGAGCTGTGCAGATCCAAAGCCAGGAGCCAGGAGCTTCCTCACAGTCTCCCCATGTGGGTGCAGAGGTCCAAGCACTTGGGCCACCTTCTACTGCTTTCCCAGGCCACAGCAGAGAGCTGGATTGGAAATGGAGAAGCTGGACTCGAACCGGCGCCCATACAGAATGCGGGCACTGCAGGCGGCGGTTTTACTCGCTACACCACAGTGCTGGCCCCTCAATTTCAGTTTTAAAAGGATTACACAGGGGCTGGCATTGTGGTGCAGCAAGTTAAACCAGTGCTCTCGACACCAGCATCCCATATCAGAGTGGCGGCTGCGTCCTGGCTGCTTCGGTTTTCATGCAGCTCCCTGCTAATGTAACGCGCCCGGAAAAGCAGCGGAAGATGGCGCAGGTGCTTCGGCCCCGCCACCCAGTGGGAGATCTGGATGGACTTCCTGGCTCCTGGTTTCAGCCTGGCCCAGACCTAGCTACTGTGACCACTTGAGGCCTGAACCAGCAAATTAAAGCTCTCTCGCTGTCATGCGCTCACATGTGCTTTCTCTGCCTTTCTCTTTTTTTGTACAAAAAAAAAAAAAAAGACCACACAGCAGCACAGTGCGTGAACTAGACATTAACACTTGTGCACCCGACCAGGCACGGTACTTTCCATCCTCAGCCTGTTTTATCTGGAATATTCTGGGGGGCAGGGCTACTGTAAGCAAACCCAGTGTGTCAAAATCCAGATAAAATCATTGCAAACTGTTCGCTGTGGCAGGAGTACTGAGGTCTCCAGTCTCTGGGCTCAGGACTTTTTGCTTGTCAGTGATGAACAGGCCCCAGCTTTTTTTTTTTTTTTTTTTCTCATCAAAAGGAATCATCTCCCACAAGCCCATCAGCTTGTCCAGAGTGCACCATTCACACAAGCCATCACAGTGTGGATTCCAGGGGCCGGTGTTGTGGCTCAGCAGGTTAAGCTGTTGCCAACACTGGCATCCCATATCGGGGCAGTGATTCGAGTCCCAGCTACTCCACTTCAGATCCAGTGTCCTGCTAATGCACCGGGCAAGGCAGCAGAAGATGGCCCAGGTCCCTGGGCCCCTGCCACCCAGTTGGGTGACACAGATGGAGTTCCAGGCACTTGGCTTCAGCCTGGTGCATCCCTGTCCATTGAGACAATTTGGAGAGCGACAGAAGATTTCTCTGTGTGTGTGTGTGTGTGTGTCTAACTCTCTTTCGGTCACTCTGTCTTTCAAATAAGTAAATCCTTTTTTTTTTTTTTTAAAGAGCATTTCCAAAAAATACTTGAGGGGCCAGCGCCGTGGCTTAACAGGCTAATCCTCCGCCTTGCGGCGCTGGCACACCGGGTTCTAGTCCCGGTTGGGGCGCCAGATTCTATCCCGGTTGCCCCTCTTCCAGGCCAGCTCTCTGCTATGGCCCAGGAAGGCAGTGGAGGATGGCCCAAGTCCTTGGGCCCTGCACCTGCATGGGAGACCAGGAGAAGCACCTGGTTTCTGGCCTTCGGATCAGCACGGTGCACCGGCCGCAGCGGCCATTGGAGGGTGAACCAACGGCAAAAAGGAAGACCTTTCTCTCTGTCTCTCTCTCTCTCACTATCCACTCTGCCTGTCAAAAAACAAAACAAAACAAAAGAAAAATACTTGAGGATTTCCTAACAGGAACTTATAGGGAGGGGAGACAGAAAGGGTTTCACTTGGTAATCATGTACTGTTTTTTCATTTTCAAAAATATATTAACTTTTTTGCTTTCACTTTTTTTTTCTCTTTTTTCTTTGACAGGCAGAGTGGATAGTGAGAGAGAGACAGAGAGAAAGGTCTTCCTTTTTGCCGTTGGTTCACCCTCCAATGGCCGCTGCAGCCAGTGCATCTCGCTGATCTGAAGCCAGGAGCCAGGTGCTTCTCCTGGTCTCCCACGCGAGTGCAGGGCCCAAGCACTTGGGCCATCCTCCACTGCCCTCCCGGGCCACAGCTGGCCTGGAAGAGGGGCAACTGGGACAGAATCCGGTGCCCCGACCGGGACTAGAACCTGGTGTGCTGGCGCCGCAAGGCGGAGGATTAGCCTGTTGAGCCGTGGCGCCGGCCAAGGGAAGAATTCTTATTGATATTATTAATCAGCCTCCAGCACGGGCTTGCTTGCGTAGGGTATTTGATAATAAGAATGCGATGCTCACATTACGCAGCGAAGCAGACAAGACCCGTATGAGCAGACCCTTTCCTACGCTGAGTACACTGAGATCCAAGGATGAAAGTGGCCCATCTGACTATGGTGAAAAGATCCAAACTGGGAGCTGGTGTTGTGGCATGGCCTGCGACACCAGCATCCCATAAGGTGCCGCTTCATGTCCCGGCCGCCCCACCTCCGTTCCGGCTCTCTGCTATGGCCTGGGAAAAGCAACAGAAGATAGCCCAAGTCCTTGGGCCCCTGCCACCCACATGGGAGACCCAGATGAAGCTCTTGGCTCCTGGTTCAACCTTGGCCATTATAGCCATCTTGGGGATAAACTAGCGGGTGGAAGATGTCTCTCTCTCTCTCCTCTTTCCCTCTCTCTCTCTAACTCTGCCATTCAGATAAATAAACAGATCTCAAAAAAAAAAAAAAAAAAAGATTCAAGAAGGGGCAGAGTTAAGGGTTAGACAAAAACCCATGCTTGAATTCTGGCTTTGCTAGCCATACACTTAATGATTTTAGGCTGATAATCTCTCTGAGCCTGAGAGGTAACCTCATCTATCAAAAAAGGGACACGGAGGCTGGCGCTGTGGCATAGCGGGTTAAAGCCTCGGCCTGAGACAGCAGCATCCCATATGGGCGCCGGTTCGAGTCCCGGCTGCTCCACCTATGATCCAGCTCTCTACTATGGCCTGGGAAAGCAGTAGAAGATGGCCCAGCCCCTGCACCTGCGTGGGAGACCGGGAAGAAGCTCCTGGCTCCTGGCTTTGGAACGGCTTAGCTCCTGCCATTGTGGCCATACAGGGGATGTACCAGTGGATGGAAGACCTCTCTCTGTTTACCTCTCTCTATAACTCTGTCAAATAAATAAAAAATCTTTAAAAAAAAAAAAAAAGGTGGGGGGACATGGATTGTGGGACTGAAAGTGGCTGCCAATGTAAAAGGCCCCCCACTGCGCTGGGGCGGGCGTGGTCGAAGTCCAGGTGGCGAAAGTCATTAAGGGGATTGTTATGTAAATGTTGAGAAGTAGCACTGCTCTTATCAGAACTAGGTGTCAGACCCACTGTTAGGTCCCAGGTCTCTCTCACTCCCTGCCTAATCCCAGTTTCAGCTTTTCCAGGCTCCCTGGCGAAGCAGGGCTTGCCCGCCGCGATGTAAATGGATGTTGACTTTTCATTAACAAAACAATGGGCCCCTTGAAAGGTACAATGGAAATGTTTGGAGTGGTGGAAAGGGAGAAATTGGTTAAGGAGTGTTTGTTGAGATGATCACAGACTTGCAAATAAACATTTCTCCAAACCTGCTGGGACCGCCCGGGCTGGATCCAGGAGACGTCTCTAAAGTGGAGTGTGAGCCAGGACTGTAACTGAACTCCTGTGTTTAGGTCGCTGCAAGGACCCTGGGGCTGGCGCTGTGGGGCAGCGGTAAAGTCGTCACCTGCGATGTCGGCACTGCAAATGGGCACTGATTCGAGTCCCGGCTGCTCCACTTCCGATCCAGCTCTCTGCTATGGCCTGGGAAAACAGCAGAAGATGGCCCAAGTGGTTGGGAACCTGCACCTGCACCTGCATGGGAGACCTGGAAGAAGCTGTCTCTCTCTCTCTGCCTCTCCTCTCTTCGGGTAACTTTGACTTTCAAATAAATAAATAAATCTTTTTTTTTTTTTTTTGACAGGCAGAGTGGACAGTGAGAGAGAGAGACAGAGACAGAGAGAAAGGTCTTTTTCCATTGGTTCACCCCACAATGGCCGCTGCAGTTGGCGCACCAGGCCGATCCAAAGCCAGGAGCCAGGTGCCTCCTCCTGGTCTCCCATGCGGGTGTAGGGCCCAAGCACTTGGGCCATCCTCCACTGCACTCCTGGGCCACAGCAGAGAGCTAGCCTGGAAGAGGAGCAACTGGGTCAGAACCCAGCGCCCCGATCGGGACTAGAACCCGGGGTGCCGGCACCGCAGGCGGAGGATTAGCCTAGTGATCTGTGGCACCGGCCAATCTTTTTCTTTTAAAAAAGGAGTTATTTTCTTTTGCTCCAAACCTCTCACTCCCATCCCTACTCCAGGAGGTGGAATGGTGGCCTCCCCTAGATTCTGAGCCCTAATGCTGGGGATCACAGAGCCACTGCCGGTCCCTAAGGGATATGGCAGGGAGGAAGGAGGTGTGGGATAAGGGCTGAGGCCACAGAGGCCTTCCTGCTAGACACAGAGCAGCCTCGTAGGAGAAACCCTTAGCTTCCCCACGAGTGTGAAGGTAGTCACTACAAGGGTGTATCCGCTAACATAGTGTTTCTAGAGTTAAAGGAAAGCGTCCAACTGGGGACTGATTGAATGGATCATTTAGAAACTCAGACGATGGGCGGGAGTGGTCTTTTTGTTGATACATTGGAATTATGAGCTTTTTAAAAATTATTTTTGTTGGAAAGGCAGAGTGACACACAGAAACACACACACGCACACAAACAGAAAGGAGAGAGAGATAGAGAGAGAGGCTGGTTCACTCCCCAAATGCCTGAAACAGCCAGGGCTGAGCCAGGCTGAAACCCGGAGTAAGGAACTCCACCCAGGCCTCCCAGGTGGCTGGCAGGGACCCAAGCACTTGAGCCACCACTGCTGCCCCTACAGGTGTGCCTTGGCAGGAAGCTAGGTTAGAGGCAGATGATCAGGCACCCAGACACAGGATACAGGAGAAACAAGTGGCAGCTTCACTCGCTGTGCCACAATATCCACCCTGTCTGTCTGTCTGTCTATCTGTCTATCTATCTGTCTATCTATCTATCTATCTATCTATCTATCTATCTATCATCTATCTATCTAAGAGTGGCCTTAGAAATACAAAACAGTTCGCAATGTGCAGATCTGAGATAATCTTCAAGATCTATTATTCTTAAGCAAATGGTGATGTCTCATGCTTATAGATAGGAAGACTCAATATTGTAAAGAAGTCAAGGCCGGCGCTGTGGTGTAGCAGGTAAAGCCACTGCCTTCAGTGCTGGCATCCCATATGGGCACCGGTTCAAGACCCAGCTGCTCCACTTCCGATCCAGCTCTCTGCTGTGGCCTGGGAAAGCAGTGGAAGATGGCCCAAGTGCTTGGGCCCCTGCACTCGCATGGGAGACCTGGAAGAAGCTCCTGGCTCCTGGCTTTGGATTGGCACAGTTCTGGCCATTGCAGCCAACTGGGGAGTGAACCAGCAGATGGAAGATCTCTCTCTTTCTCTCTTTCCCTCCTTGCCTCTCTCCATCTCTCTCTCTCTCTCTCTCCCCTTCCCCCCTCCCCGCCTCTCCTCTCTCTCTGTGTAACTGACTTTCAAATAAATAAATAAATCTTTTTTTTTTTTTTTTAAGAATTCTCTTCAAATTGATCTGTAGGAGTCAACGCAGGGCTGCTGTGGTGGTGCACCAGATTAAGCCTCTGCCTACGATGGCGGTGTCCCGTATGTGCCCGTCCGGGTCTCGGCTGCTCTGCTTTGGATCCAGCTCCCTGCTATGGCCTGGGAAAGCAATGGATAATTGTCCAAGTATTTAGGTCTCTGCCCTCATGTGGGAGACCTGGTCAGAGTTCCAGGCTCCTGGCTTCAGCCTGGCCCAGCCCCAGCAGTTGTGGCCATTTGGGAGCGAACCAGTGGATGGAGGATCTCCCTCTGTCTCTCTCCTCCCCACCACCCTGTAACTTTGCCACTCAAACAAATAAATAAATCTTGCCGATGCCCGTATGGAATGCCGGCTCCAAAAGCAGTTGCTTAACCTACTATGCCACAGCGCTGGCCCCACAACAGGATTTTTCATGAAATCACCAGGCTAACTAAAAAATATATAGGGAGGGGCCGGTGTTGTGGCGCAGTGGATGCAGCTGCTGCTTGCCACAGCAACATCTGTCTGCGGAGCGCTGCTTCCAGTCCCGGCTGCTCTACTTCTGATCCAGCTTCCTGCTCATGGGAAGGCAGGAAAAATTGGCTCAAATTCCTGGGTCCCTGCCACCCTTGGGAAGACCTGTACTGAGAACCCGGCCCCTGGTTTCAGCCTGCCCAGCCCTGCCTGTTGCAGCCATTTGGGGAGTGAACCAACAGTTGAAAGATAGCCCTTTCTCTCTTTCTCCTGACTTAAATAGCAAATATTTTAAAAATATATGGGGGGCAGGGCGGCGGCGCTGTAGTGTAGTGGGTAAAGCTGCCGCGTGCAGTGCCGTCATCCCATATGGACACCGGTTCGAGTCCTGGCTGCTCCACTTCTGATCCAGCTCTCTGCTATGGCCTGGGAAAGCAGTAGAAGATGGCCCAAGTCCTTGGGCCCCTGCCACCCACATGGGAGACCTGGATGAAGCTCCTGGCTTCAGCCTGGCCCAGCATTGGCTTTTGTGGCCTCTGGGGAGTGAACCAGCGGATGGAAGATCTCTCATTCTGTGTCTCTCCTCTAACTCTGCCTTTTAAATAAACATTTAAAATATATTAAAAATACAGAGGAATGAGTAAAGGGCTAGGAACAGAAGATGCTTCTGAGGAGGAACAAAGAGAGGAGAGACTGGCTCTGGCAGAACTGGTCACAGAGACAGAGCAGCCTCGACGGGAACAGGAACTCACCAAGATGAACTGGTGGAGACAGAAGCCGTGAGAAGTGACAGCAGTGGGGAGGCAGATGCAAGCGGAGACTGCTCATCAATGGAACTGGAGGCAATGAGCATGCGTGGATCAGAGCCCCACTGTGCCCCAAACTCAATTCCAGATATAAGGACTTGATGATCAACAGCAAAACTAAAAGTTTTCAAAGAAAAATAAGGGGATTCCTATCTGACCTTGTGGTAATGAAGAGTCTCTCTCTCTCTTTCTTTCTCTCTCTCTCTCTCTCTCTAACCTAACTCCTAATTTCTATTTGGTTGTTTATTTAAAAGTATTTATTTTATTTATTTGAAAGACAGATTTACAGAGAGTGGTAGAGACCGAGAGGTCTTCCATCTACTGGTTCATTCCCCAAATGGCTGCAATGGCTGGTGCTAGGTCAGGATGAAGCCAGGAGCCAGGAGCTTCCTCCGGGTCTCCCATGTGGGTGCAGGGGCCCAAGGACTTGGAACATTTTCTACTGCTTTCCCAGGCCACAGCAGAGAGCTGGATTGAAAGAGAAGCAGCCAGTACTTGAACCGGCTCCCATATGGGATGCCGGTGCCACAGGCCCGGGCTTTAACCCACTGTGCCACAGCGCCAGCTCCATGAAGAATCTCTTGAACAAAACACAAAAGGTTAATTATAAAAGAAAATCACAATCAATGAATCTATATTAAAATGGAAAAAATGAAATTATAAAGTACAATATAAAAGAGATACATGAAAGCACATATAAATATGTATCAAGATAATCTAAATGCCTTCTGGAAATCAGCAAAGGGCAATACACATAGAAAAATGGGCAAAAGGCTTCAACCTGCATCTCAAAAAAGAGGACACACAGTTAAGTGCTGATGAAAAGCTACTCAACATTATTGGTAACCAAGGAAATACAAATCAAGATGGCACCTAACGAGATACTTTCAACTCTGTCTATGGCAAAAATTAAGAACTAAGGGGCAGGCATTGTGACACAGTGGATTAAGTCGCCGCTGCTACACCAGTATCTCGTATGAGTTCCAGTTTGAGTCCCAGCTACTCCACTTCCAATCCAGCTCTCTGCTAACTTGCCTTTGGCTCAAATGCTTGGGCTCCTGCCACCCACGTTAGAGACCCGGATGAAGCTCCTGGCTCCTGGCTTCCTCCTGACCTAGCATTGGACATTGCAGCCATCTAGGGGAGTGAGCCCGCAGATGGAAGACCTGTCTCTGTCTCTGTCTCTTCCTCTCTCTGTAACTCTGCCTTTCAAATAAAGAAAGAAACCTTTTTACGACAATTAAGGAGCTGGATGGGACAGTGGTTAAGTCCCTGCCTGTGACACCAACATCCTATACAGGAGCACTGGTTTGAGTCCTGGCCTCTGACCCAGCTTCCTGCTGATGGAGCTGGGGAGGGAGCAGAAGACAGTCCAAGTACTGGGGCCCCTGCCACCCACGTGGGAGACGACCATGGAGTTCCTGCCCCCTGGTTTCAACCTAAACCAGCCCTGGCTGTTGCAGGCATTTGGGGAGTGAACATAGATGCAAGACAATCTCTCGCTCTCTCTCTCTCTCTCATTCTCTCTCTCTCTGCCTTTCAGATAGATGAAAAGAAACAAACAAAGAAGTTGAATAATACCAAATATTGGAGAAGATCAGCAGGTCTTCTGCTTATTGCTGGTGCGAGTATACATCCAAATGACCCTTTTCGGGGGAAAACTGTATCGTTCTCTTAGGATTCTCATACACACAGTAAAGCCCAGTGGTTCTTCGCTTGGGTAAACATCCAGAGGCAGGTTGTGTCTGAGCGCTCCAAGCGATGTGTACAAAATATTCAGAGTTGCGGTGAACATAAGGTAGAAAATCAGGAAGAACCGGGATGGCCTCCAGCAGCAGAAGGGACAAAGAGATTGGGATTCCTTGACAGAGAACTCCTACACGTGAGTGAATCAGAACGCGCCTCGGCCACTTGAACAGGATGCCTGGCTTTTACTGAGATTACAAAAAAGAAGCAAGAACCTGAAGATTACATACAGTACGATGCTCTGTTTATAAGATTCAGAAACCACTAAAACCTAAACAATGCGTGGCTTAGTCATCCTATGGAGGACAAAAGTACAAAACTGAACGCAAGGAAATCATAAACACGAAGTTCACGATCGTGGCTTCCTGGCTTGGTCGGGGAGGAAGCTGACTGAATGGAATTGAGGTAGAGTCCCTCAGCCGTTGTGAATCACCGTCGACACTATTGTATTGTTTAGAAAAATACATAAAATGAATCATAAAAGCATAAAACAAGTAAATAAATGAAAGAAGACCATGAACAAAAATAACTTTTAAAACAAGATTGATTTATTATTTATTTGAAAGGCTGAGTTACAGAGAGGGAGAGAGAGAGAGAGAGAGAGAGAGAGAGAGATCTTCCATTCTCTGGTTCACTCCCCAGATGGCATCAGCCAAGGTTCATCCAGGCTGAAGCCAGGAGCCAGGAGATCCTCCAGGTCTCCCACATGGTACAAGGGCCCAAGGATTTGCTTGGATCATTTTCCACTGCTTTCCCAGGCACATTAGCAGGGAGTTGGATTAGAAGTGGAGCAGCTAAGACTTGAACCGATGCCCATATGGGATACAGGCACTGCAGGTGGCAGTTTTATGCTGCGCCACAGCACTGGCCCCAATAACAGTGTGTTAACAAATTTTACAGATTAAGAATTTTAAATGGGGTCTGGCATTGTGGAGCAGTAGGTTAAGCCACCACCTGAGACACTGGCATCCCATCTGAGTGCTGGATCAAGGTTCAAGGTTCGAGTCCCAGCTACTCCACTTCTAGTCCCGCTCCGTCCTAATGTGCCAGAGAAAGCAGTAGAAAGCTGGCCTGACTACGTGGGTTCCTGCACCCACGCCGGAAATCCAGATGGAGTTCTAGGCAGTTGGGGAGTTTATCAGTTGAGGAAGAATCTTTCTCTTATGTATATCTCTGTCTCTCTACCTCTTTCTTTCTCTCCCTTTCAAATAAAAACACAAGAGTGCTATCATATCCTACTCCTGTGTTAAAAAATGTCAGTGAGGGAAATGTCTATTGCCCACACACGTAAAATTCTATATTCATGGTATGTCTGCAGAAGTAGGCACAAGAGAGGCTGGTGTTGTGGTGTAGCAGGTAAAGCCTCTGTCTGTGACGCCAGCATCCCACATCGGTACCAGTTTGTGTCCCAGCTGCTCCACTTCCAACCCAGCTCCCAGCTAATGTGCCTGGGAAAGCAGCGGAGGATGGCCCAAGTGTTTGGGCCCCTGCACCCAGTGGGAGATCTGGGTGGGGCTCCAGGCTCCTGACTTTGGCCTGGCCCAGCCTTGGCTGTTGCAGCCACTTGGGGAGTGAACCAGTAGATGGAAGATTTCTCTCTCTCTCTCTCTGACTGTATTTCAAATAAATAAAATTAAAATCTTTTTTTTTTAAGTAGACACAGGAAACAAGTCTTTGCCTTTCTTTTTTCTTTTCTTTTCTTTTTTTTTTTTTAAGATTTATTTGAAAGGCAGAGAGAGATCATCCATGTGCTGGTTCACTCCCCAAATGGCCACAATGGCCGGGGCGGGGCCAGGCTGAAGCCGGGAGCCTGTAGCCAGGAGCCTCCTCTGGGTCTCCCACGAGGGTGCAGGGCCCAAACACTCGGGCCATCTTCTGCTGCTCTCCCAGGCCATCAGCAGGGAGCTGGATTGGAAGTGGAGCAGCTGGGACTCGAAACGGCACCCTTATGGGATGGCGGCAGTGCAGCTCCTGGCCTTGGCCTTTCACAGGGTAACTGGGAGCTGGCTGGGGAGGGAGGTTATGAATTGGGAGACTTCCTTTTTACTGAATATGTATATGTATATCTATCTATAGTTAGACATTTTTGTTTTGTTTTCAAGAATAACTTTTCTTTTAAAGGTTTATGTATTTATTTTATTTATTTATTTTTTTTGACAGGCAGAGTGGACAGTGAGAGAGAGAGACAGAGAGAAAGGTCTTCCTTTTTGCCGTTGGTTCACCCTCCAACGGCCTCTGCGGCCGGTGCATCTCTATGATCCAAAGCCAGGAGCCAGGTGCTTCTCCTGGTCTCCCATGGGGTGCAGGGCCCAAACACTTGGGCCATCCTCCACTGCACTCCCTGGCCACAGCAGAGAGCTGGCCTGGAAGAGGGGCAACCGGGACAGGATCGGTGCCCCGACTGGGACTAGAACCCGGTGTGCCGGTGCCGCAAGGCGGAGGATTAGCCTATTGAGCCGCAGCGCCAGCCGGTTTATGTATTTGAAAGGCAAAATAATAGAGAGAAGGAGAGACAGGGAGGGAGAGAGAATTTTGATTCACTCCTCCAAATGGTCACAACAGCCAGGTCTGGGCCATGGCGAAGTCAAGAGCCTGGAACTCCATCCGGGTCTCCAACATGGTGGCAGGGGCCCAAGGACCTGAGCCACCAGCTGCTGCCTCTCAAACCAACACTGTGATATAGGGTGCTGATGTCACAAGTGCTAGCTTTCACCCACTGTTCTTCAGCACAAGCCCCAATAAAATCTTCTCAACAAGAGTTTAAATGCTGGGGGCAGTGCTGTGGCATAGCGGGTAAAGCTGCCTCCTGCAGTGCCAGCATCCCATATGGGCACCGGTTCGAGTCCCGGCTGCTCCACTTCCGATCCAGCTTTCTGCTGTGGCCTGGGAAAGCAGTAGAAGATGACCCAAGCCCTTGGGCCCCTACACCTGCATGGGAGACCCGGAAGAAGCTCCTGGCTCCTGGCTTTGGATCCGCGCAGCTCCAGCCATTGCAGCCAATTGGGGAGTGAACCAGTGGATGGAAGACCTCTCTCTCTGTCTGCCTCTCTCTGTAACTCTGGCTTTCAAATAAATAAATTTAAAAAAAGAGTTTAAATGTCAAGAAAAAAAATTTTAAAGGCTCAATATGGTGGTTTTACAGCAGATTTTTAAAGATTTATTTATTGGAAAGAAGAGTTACAGAGAGAAAAGGAGAGGGAGAGAGAGAGAGAAGAGAGAAGAGAGGAGAAGAGAGGAGAAGAGAGAGAGAGAGAGAGAGAGAGAGAAAGTCTTCCATCTGCTGGTTCACTCCCCAAATGGCTGCAACAGCCGGAGCTGGGCCAGGCTGAAGTCAGGAGCTAGGAGCTGCTTGTGGGTCTCCCACATGGGTGCAGCGACCCAAGTACTTGGGTTATCTCCTGCTGCTTTCCCAGGAGCATTAGCAGGGAGCTGGATTGGAAGTGGAACAGCTGGGACTCGAACCTGCATCCATTTGGGATGCCAGGGTTGCAGATGGCGGCTTTACTTGCTAAGCCACAACTCCAACCCCCTGAGGGGAGGTCTTCAATGTGGACTCTTTGACCTTGCAACTCTCTTCTACATTCAGAACCTACTTTATCTATTTACATGCATAACTCCAGATGTAACTGTAGAAGGTTGTTTATCAAAGCATGGTGCAAAGTTAGCTACGCGTCATGGTACTACCCTCAACGGCAAGGACACAGTCATCCCAGTCTGAGGCGGATCCCACGTGTGCTCACCTAGAAGGACATGACACATTTATTAAGTGTGGAAAGGGCGAGGCATAGAATACGTACTATGGGGTCGGCACAGTGCTGTGGTGGGTAAAGCCACCGTCTGCAAGAGCTGGCATCCCATATGGGCACCAGTTTGAGTCCCAGCTGCTCCACTTCTGATCCAGCTCTCTGCTGTGGCCTGGGAAAGCAGTAGAAGATGGCCCAAGTGCTTGGGTCCCTGCACCCATGTGGGAGACCTGGAAGAAGCTCCTAGCTTCTGGCTTTGGATCGGCGCAGCCGATTGGAGAGTGAACCAGCGGTTGGGAGACTCTCTCTCTCTCTCTCTCTCTCTCTCTCTCTCTCTGTGCCCTCCTTCTCTCTCTCTCTCTGCATGTAACTCTGACTTTCTTTCTTTCATTCTTTTTTTTTTTTTTTTTTTGACAGGCAGAGTGGATAGTGAGAGAGAGAGGCAGAGAGAAAGGTCTTCCTTTTTGCCATTGGTTCACCCTCCAATGGCCACTGCCGACGGCGCATCTCGCTGATCCGAAGCCAGGAGCCAGGTGCTTCTCCTGGTCTCCCATGCAGGTGCAGGGCCCAAGCACTTGGGCCATCCTCCACTGCACTCCCGGGCCGTAGCGGAGAGCTGGCTTGGAAGAGGGGCAACCGGGATAGAATCCGGCGCGCCAACCGGGACTAGAACCCAGTGTGCTGGCGCTGCAAGGTGGAGGATTAGCCTGTTAAGCCAGGGCGCCGGCCGGTTTGTAAGTCCTAATGGTGCCCCTGGTTTTTACAAAGGACAGGCACTTAAAACCTCCATGACACTTAAAAAAAAAAGACTTTAAAAGTTCAAAAATTACAAAGAAGCAGTGTATACTCAGTGCACAAATATTTCTTAGATTATGAGAGTTTACCTTTTATTTTATACACCTGTTCCATTTGAAACAACCAATTTGCAATACACTACTTTTATGAACAAAGTTTTTGCAAACTTTATGTGTTATGTGTGTGTTTTAAAGCTTTATTTATTTACTTGAAAAGCAGTTACAGAAAGAGAGGGAGACATAGAGATATTTCATCCCCTAATTCACTCCCCAAATGGCTCCAGTGCCTGGAGCTGGGCCAGACTGAAGCCAATAGCCTGCAACTTGATCTGGGTCCCCCATTTGGGTGGCAGGGGCCCGAGCACCTGGGCCATCCTCTGCTGCATTTCAGGGTGCTTCAGCTGGTTCAGAAGCAGAACAGCCAGGACTGGAACCAGCACGCATATGGGGTGCTGGCCTCGCGGGTGGTGGCTTAACCCATTGCATCACAATGCCAGCTCCTGCACAAAGATTTTTAAAGAAAATATAGAATATGAAGAAGATTAGGTTTTTTTCTCATCCCCAACAATATAATCATATTGAACAGTTTGGGGTATAGTTTTCAAAATTTGTCAATTATTTGCTTGCTGGTTTTTTTAAAAAGATTTATTTATTTATTTATTTGAAAGAGTTACACAGAGAGAGAAGGAGAGGCAGACAGAGAGAGAGAGAGGTCTTCCATCCGCTGGTTCACTCCCCAGTTGGCCGCAAAGGCCGGAGCTGGGCTGATCCAAAGCCAGGAGCCAGGAGCTTCCTCTGGGTCTTCCATGTGGGTGCAGGGGCCCAAGTGTCTGGGCCATCTTCTGCTGCTTTTCCAGGCCATAGCAGAGAGCTGGATCAGAAGTGGAGCAACCTGTACTCGAACCGGTGCCCATATGGGATGCCGGCACTGCAGGCGGAGGCTTTACCTGTTGTGCCACAGCGCCAGCCCCTTGCTTGCTGTTTTCTAAAAAAGTTTTGTCAGCTGGACTCGAACCAGTGCCCACATGGGATGCTGGCGACACAGGCGACCCCCAACCCACTGTACCACAACATCAGCCCCAGATTAATTTATTTTTACAAAATGGAATCACGTTGTACATGTTTTTATTTTTATTTTTATTTTTTTATTTTTGTCAGGCAGAGTGGGCAGTGAGAGAGAGAGACAGAGAGAAAGGTCTTCCTTTTTGCCGTTGGTTCACCCTCCAATGGCCACTGCGGCCGGCGCACTGCGCTGATCCGATGGCAGGAGCCAGGTGCTTCTCCTGGTCTCCTATGGGGTGCAGGGCCCAAGCACTTGGGCCATCCTCCACTGCACTCCCGGGCCACAGCAGAGAGCTGGCCTGGAAGAGGGGCAACCGGGACAGAATCCGGCGCCCCGAACAGGACTAGAACCTGGTGTGCCGGCGCTGCTAGGTGGAGGATTAGCCTATTGAGCCACGGTGCCAGCCTACGTTGTACATGTTGTTAATATTTTTCATATTCTAGTACTTCAACAGTCCTTGAACATGTGTACAGGATTATTTGTTTCTTAAATTGGGAGTAACTTTTTCT
This sequence comes from Lepus europaeus, assembly GCF_033115175.1. Taxonomy (NCBI): domain Eukaryota; kingdom Metazoa; phylum Chordata; class Mammalia; order Lagomorpha; family Leporidae; genus Lepus; species Lepus europaeus. The sequence goes on from NC_084847.1 coordinate 25,394,003, forward strand.
GATTGTACAAGTGTGATTCACAGAGGCCGGTGCTGTGGCTTAGCGGGTAAAGCTGCCACCTGCAGTGCCGGCATCCCATATGGGCGCCGGACCAAGAGGACTGCCACTTTACCTGTAAAATTGCCTTTTTAAAATGCAATTTGACACCTCCTACAGTGCACCCTGGCATGGAGATTATGGTGTATAAGGGGAGCTGGGGCTGCTTGCAGAAAAGGCTGGAGTTGGGCCGGCGCCGTGGCTCAACAGGCTAATCCTCCGCCTTGCGGCGCCGGCACACCGGGTTCTAGTCCCAGTTGGGGCGCCGGATTCTATCCCGGTTGCCCTTCTTCCAGGCCAGCTCTCTGCTGTGGCCTGGGAGGGCAGTGGAGGATGGCCCAAGTGCTTGGGCCCTGCACCCCATGGGAGACCAGGAGAAGCATCTGGCTCCTGCCATCGGAACAGCGCAGTGCGCTGGCCGCGGCGGCCATTGGAGGGTGAACCAACGGCAAAAAGGAAGACCTTTCTCTCTGTCTCTCTCTCTCTCACTGTTCACTCTGCCTGTCAAAAAAAAAAAAAAAAAAGATTTAATTATTTAATTTGAAACACAGAGTTACACACACACACACACACACAGAGTGATCTTCCATCCACTGGTTCACTCCCCAAATGGCCCCCAACAGCTGGCCCTGGACCAGATGGAAGCCAGGAGCCTGAAACTCCATCTGGAGCTCCCACATGGGTGGCAGGGGTTCAGGTACTTGCGCCAACTTCTGCCGCTTTCCCTGGCACATTACCAGGGAGCTGGGTTGGAAGTAGAGCCCCCACGGTATAATATTTTATACTTTCCCAATTTATAGCTCAAAAGGATAAATGTTTTGCATAGATGAAGATAGAAATATGAAATGGAATTTACCACTATGGTGACTGGACTTATTTCTTGATGGTAGGATTTAGGAATAATGTCTATTTTGTATGTTTTTCCGAGTTTTGTAATACTTTGATCACATGCATGTGCCATTACTATAAAAACAAGCAATAAAAATCCATAGCACCCCATCCAGTCTTCAGCAGAGTTTGGTGAGTTTCCTTTAGATGGTCTCTCCCACATTTATACACACAAGGGGAATGTGTGCACACATGCATACAATTTCTTAATAAAAATGAGATGGTGAGGCTAGTATTGTTGCGTAGCAGGTTAAGCCACTGCCTGCAGTGCTGGCGGTTCAAGTCCCAGTGCCGGTTCAAGTCCTGGCTTCTCCATTTCTGATCCAGCTCTCTACTATGGCCTGGAAAAGCAGTAGAAGATGCCTCAAGTTCTTAGGTCCCTGCACGCACATGGAAGACCCGGAAGAAGCTCCTGGCTCCTGACTGCGGATCGGCCCAGCTCCCACGTTTACAGCCATTTGAGGAGTGAACCAGCGATTGGAAGATCTTTCTTTATTGTTCATCAGGGTACACAGTTCCATTTCCATTTATGTTTCCTTAGCGCTCAACCACTTCTTCCTATTCCTTGTCCAATTTTCTTTTCTTTTTAAAAAATCTTTGTATCACATTCAAATACCTGGCCTTTTTTTTTTTTTAATTTATTTATAGAGGGCCAGCGCTGTGGTGTAGCAGATAAAACCGCCGCCTACAGTGCCAGCATCCCATATGGATGCCGGTTCGAGTCCCGGTCCCGGCTGCTCCACTTCCAATCTAGCTCTCTGCTATGGCCTGGAGAAGCAGTAGAAGATGGCGCAAGTCCTTGGGCCCCTGCACCCACATGGGAGACTGGGATGAAGCTCCTGGCTCCTGGTTTTGGATCAGCCCAGCTCCGACTGTTGAGGCCATTTGGCGGGGGGGACCAGTGGATGGAAGACCTCTCTGTCTCTCCCTCTGTCTACCTCTCAAATAAATTTTAAAAACCATATATAAATGATTGTACATAATCACAGTTGTGCTCCCTCTCCCCCAGAGTGGTATGTGACAGCTTAGCCCCCCAGAACTGGGGGCAAGTGAAGTCTCCTTCCTTCAGCCTTGGGATGGTGTTGGTGAGTGTGTTTGCTCTGGGTGTGCTGAGCTCCCCGGGTTGAAGGCTCTGCGCTTGGCGGTGTTCTCAGAAGCCCCTGTCCTCTCTAAGCAGAGGGGCATTCTGGCAGTTCTCCCCCTTCTCCCAGCCTTCTGGGACCTCAGCCACGCCACAGGGGCCTTGTGAGGCTCCTCTGGGGCTCCCAGGAATCCCTAGGAGAGTCATTTGTTAAATCGGCAACCCTAACCCCATTCCCTTTGTATTGCAAGATTTCAGTCTGTATAGCCTCTTACTTGTCAGAACACAGCAATCACCTTTTCTTTTCAAGGATTTATTTTGTTTATTTGAAAGACAGAGAGAGGTAGAGACAGAGAGAGGTCTTCCATCTGCTGGTTCACTCCCTAGATGGCCGCAATAGCCGGAGCTGGGCTGATCCAAAGCCAGGAGCCAGGAGCTTCTTCCGGGTCTCCCACGTGGGTGCAGGGGCCCAAGGACTTGGGCCATCTTCCACTGCTTTCCCGGGCCATAGCAGAGAGCTGGATCGGAAGAGGAGCAGTCAGGTCTTGAACCGGCATCCATATGGGATGCTGGTGCTTCAGGCCAGGGCTTTAACCCACTGTGTCACAGCGCCGGCCCCATCTTTTTTTTTTTTTTTTTTTTTTTTTAAAGATTTATTTATTTATTTGAAAAGTGGAGAGAGAGAGAGAGAGAGAGAGAGAGAGAGAGAGAGAGAGAATCTTCCACTCGCTGGTTCACTCCCCAAATGCCTGCAACAGCCAAAACTGAGCCAATCCAAAGCTAGGAGCCAGGAGCATCTTTCAGGTCTCCCACGTGGGTGCAGGGGCCCAAGCACTTGGGCCATCTTCTGCTGCTTTCCCAGGCGCATTAGCAGGGAGCTGGATGGGAAGTGGAGCAGCCGGGGCTCTAACACATGGGATGCTGGCACTGCAGGCTTCTTCTTGATCCACTGTGCCACAGCGCCGGCCCCCAGCAACCCCCTTTCAGTCCCACCCCTACAGCCCATTCTCTGCACTGTGCGTTTGGTCTCCGCTCAGAGCCCTGCTGCTCCAGTCAGAGCTGGATCCGGACTCCTTCACTTGGCCTTCAAAGCGCTGGAAGGTCCAAGCCTGATCCCTCCGGCCTTAACCTCCAGCTGCTCCCGTGCCCCTGCTGCCTTCCATGGCCGTCAAGGGAAGCTGAGCCCAGCCTCAGGGGCTCTGCGATCATTTACCTCTGCTCTGGTTCCCTTCCCCCAGAGCATCTCTGTTCAAACGTCACTGATGCAGAGAGGCCTTCCCAGACTCCCCAGACTCATGGAACGAGCCGCTCCCCTGCCTTCACCCCCTCCTCCACCCAGATTTCCTAGATTTTCTCATCACGCCAATTACCTACCTGAATCTCCTTCTCTTATTGTCTGTCTGTTGTCTTTGCCTCCCAGGAATGTCAGCTTGGTAAAAACCACAACTTTTGAGTTTGTTTGCACTCCACCCGTCCCCCACCTCCCCATTATTTCCCCAGTGCCTAGAATCGTGCCTGGCACACAGCTTACCTGGATTTGAGGGGCTAAACAGCTCAGCAGTTAAAAGCAGAGCTGTGGGGTCTGGCGCTGTAGTGTAGTGGGCTAAGCCTCTACCTGTGGCGCTGGCATCCCATATGGACGCAGGTTCAAATCCTGGCTGCTCCTCTTCTGATCCAGCTTCTAGCTAATGTGTCTGGGAAATCAGTACCCCTGCACCCATGTGGGAGACTCCAGAAGAGGCTTCTGGTTTCGGATCGGCCCAGTTATAGCCATTGTGGCCCTTTGGGGAGTGAACAGATGGAAGACCTCTCTCCCTTTCTCTGTCTGTAACTCTCTCTCTCTCAAATAAATAGGTAAATAAATCAAATATATTAAAAAAAAAACACACAGCTGTGAGTCATTCTCTCTGGGTTCGAGTCTCTGGGGGGTGAGCCTGGCAGCACAGTGCGTATTGCACTTGGGGCTCCGGCATCCCATATGGGCACCGGTTCGAGTCCTGGCAGCTCCGCTTCTGATCCAGCTCCCTGATAATGCACGTGGGAAGCATCGGACACTGGTCTAAGTGCTGGAGTTTCTGCCACAACCAGGGAAGACCAGGATGGAGCTGTCCTGGCTTCTGGTTTCAGCCTGGCCCAGCCCCAGTTGTTGTAGCCATTTGGAGAGTGAACCAGCAGATGGAAAATCTCTCTCTCTCTTGTAGTAGGTTAGGTATCTGCCTGCGGTGCTGGCATCCCACATGGGCGCCAGTTCGCTTCCCAGCTGCTCCACTTCCGATCCAGCTCCCTGCTGATGGCCTAGAAAAGCAGAAGATGGCCCAAGTGCCTGGGCCCCTGCACTCCTGTGGGAGACCCAGAAGAAACTCCTGGCTCCTGGCTTCAGATTGACCCAGCTCCGGCTGTTGTGGCCATTTGGGGAGTGAACCAGCAGATGGAAGACCTCTCCCTCTGTCTATAACTCTCTCCCTAACGTAAAATAAAATTATAATAAAAAAATCTAAAAAAACAAAACCACTCTCCTGACTGCTTTTTTCCAGCTGATTATTTTGGGACAAGTTACTGAACCATCCTTTTGCCATCTCTCAGAGGATGATATTCACCTGAATAGGGTTACTGTGGGCTTGAACTGATTCGTGTGAAAACACAGGTTGGTGCTCAGTGTTGTCATGATCGTACTTGTGAATGTCAGACATAGGGGTTGTGGCTGTTACGCACAGATGCAGGCAGCACCCAAGCCCTAGCTACGGATACTTACCATGCATCTGGCATTCCCCAGATTGACCGCGGGTGTAGATACAGGCATGGAAGTAAACAAGACGCACTTGAACTTCTTCAGGCAGTTTCTGGCGAGAGAGTGCTGGGAAGCCAAAAAGCACAGGCTGTTACAGGAGGTCTAACGGAGTCTGAGCGAAAGCCTGGGTTCTACACGGGATAGGACGCTGTTCCGCCACCATCAACCGGTCTCAATCCCGTCATTTGTGACCACACGGACGAAGCCTGGAAGCCTTTGTGTGTCGGAGTGCCTGGGTTGGATACCTTGCTTCTGCTCCGGACTCCAGCTTCCTGCTGAGGCCCAGGCAGGGAGACAACAGGGGATTGCTCAAGTACTTAGATCCCTGCCAGCCACGTGGGAGGCCAATTGAGTTTCCAATTCCTGGCTGGGGCCTGGCCCAGCCCCACCCAGAGTGGGCATTTGGGGGAGTGAACCAGCAGATTGGAGCCTGGCCTTTCTGTCCCTCTGCCTCTTAAAAAAAAATAGTTGATTTCATGGAAATTGAGTAGAAAGGTAGTTACAGGGGGAGAAAGGGTTGGGGAGGTCAGTCAATGGTTACAATGTAGAGTTAGGCAGATGGAAAAAGCTCGGGTGTTTTATGGGGCAAAAGTAGTACTTAACAGTGATGGTTTGCACGTTTCAAAACAGGGAGTAGAGGCTATTTAATGTTCTCACCACAAAGGAATGAGAAATGTTGGAGGTGATGGATATGCTAATTACTCTAATTTGATCATTACACAACATGTACTTGTATGGAGACATCACAGCGTAGCCCATAAATACATAGGTATCAAGTATGCGTCGATCAAAGAAATTGAAAAATATATAACCTGTAGTCTCAGGGCAGGGCAGGCTTCTGGATTGAGCCCAGGAAGGACTAAGGGTTTGTAGGTTTCAGCAAGGTAGAAGGAAAGTAAGAAACAGGAATGCAGCAGCTGGGAGTGGGGGGGCTGTTGGAGACGCTGGGAGAGCAGAAGTGGCCAGGGTTTGGCAGGGGTCCCTCACGGACCTTGGGGACCTTAGGGAGGTGTCTCAGTAGAAGCCCAGAAAGGACTAGAAACCACAGAGTGACCCCGGGGTCGCAGCTAGGGAAGTTTTGCCTGGTGCTGCGTGGGGAGGCTGCTTTATCTACAGTGGCGGCTCCCCGGCCTCTCCACCTGCTCTCGGGTGCTCTTCGCCTGCTCCGTGGCATCATGCGAGTCCCCCTATCCCCTCCCCTCCCCCGAAGGGAAATCCGCAGGGACTGGGGCTTTGGTGGGGCGGGAGAGATGGGCTTCAGGGATGTCAATCAGGAGGCTGGTGCCGACCGCCAAGGGTTCAGAACGTACCTTTGCCAGGAGTGCTAGGAACAGCTGTGTGGATGCAAGAGAGTGGGGGGGGGGGGGGCTAGACTCACCCCGAAACTTCATTTGCATAGCACACTACAGAAAACTGAGAAAACTTCCATCGTCCACATCACAGAACGGGCCAGGGAGGTGGGCTAAGGCTCCAGTAGCCAGAACGTGGGACTACCATTGACTAAGCGATTGAGGGCTTAGGCGGCCAGTGGGGAAGGGAGGCCGGTGCTTCTGTTTGTATTTCTAGCATGAACAACCAGGCGGGTGCCAAGCGCCATTCCCTCGGAGCAGAGGGGACGGGTACATTTTGTGGTTCGGATCATGAGTTCACATCTGGGTGTACAACTGAGGTACCTGCTGGTGGTGGTGGTGCCCCTGCAGTGGGAACCCAGGAATTAGACAGACGGGAACCCAAGTTCCAAACTGGGGCTACTCCCTGGCCAGAGAGAGGACGACTGGGATGCACAATGGAATCAGGAGACACCGCTCAGCTTAGACGTGAATGCCCTTGTCTTCCGAAGTCTCTTTAGGCAAAACACCAGCAATGCTTACATGCAAATGCTTTCTGGCCAAACTGGCTTTCTCACTTCACCTCGAAGGTTCTGACTCCCCTATACTCCCTCCACCGCTGGCCCCGCCACTTCTAACCATGAACTTCTAGGGGTCCTGGAACCTTTAAGCTTCATGGGATCTGCCTTGAGAACATGCTGGATGAAGGAAAGCAGTTAAGAGAATCCTTAGGAACCCCAACAGCTGATGGCAGGCTCCAGAAGTGGCCCTTAAGGGAGACTAGCGTGGACAGGGCAGGGAGGGGGGCAGAAGGGAGGCCCTGGGCTAGCTGGCTTCACAGGAGGTGAGGGAAATGGCTGTGCAGCCGGTGAACTTGCCTAGCTCAGTCCTGCAAAGTTCCGCTGATTGCGCCTGTGGAGACCTCCTGCCCTCAGCTGCACTGCCATCTCCTGGCTGGTAGCCCACATTACACTTGGGTGATGGATCCCTTCCTCTCTGGTCTCCAGCCTCCCAAGCTGTCCTGTTAGGTCACCCTGTGTGAAGTGGAGCCCTCATCACAGCCAATCCTCTGCTCAGCAACTTTTTTTTTTTTTTTGACAGACAGAGTGGATAGTGAGAGAGAGAGACAGAGAGAAAGGTCTTCCTTTTTGCCGTTGGTTCACCCTCCAATGGCCACTGCGGACGGCTCATCTCGCTGATCCGAAGCCAGGAGCCAGGTGCTTCTCCTGGTCTCCCATGTGCGTGCAGGAGCCCAAGGACTTGGGCCATCCTCCACTGCCTTCCCGGGCCATAGCAGAGAGCTGGACTGGAAGAGGGGCAACCGGGATAGAATCCGGCACCCTAACTGGGACTAGAACCCGGTGTGTCGGCGCCGCAAGGTGGAGGATTAGCCTGTTAAGCTATGGCGCTGGCCTGCTCAGCAACTTTCAATGGCTCCCCGTCACCGCTGAGCTACTGCTGCACTTTTGGCCGTTGGGGCCCAGGCGGCCTCTCTCCACCAGCGCCTCAGTTTGCTCCCTCATGAAGAAGACGAGCTGCCTCTTCCCTGCACAACCAAGGCTCGACCCTGCGGAGGCTGCGACATCTTTCTGGGACGCCCGCCTCCCAAGCTCTCCAGCCCTAGCACAGCAGCCAGGGTCTATTAGCACACCCTGATCCAGAGCTGGCGTGCAGGACTCCACGCCGGGGTGTTGATCAGAATCGTATCTTCACACACCAGAGTTTCAGGAGCTGGTGGGAAGGCCTCCAAGGGCGAGCTTCTCTGGCCAGATCACCCCGTCTTTAATCCAAACTCTCCAATGTGGTTTGTGGCACTTCCAGATGCCTTGCTCTGGAGCTCTGGCTGTTGAGATCTGAGGTGGGGTGCAGCGAGTGGAGCAGAAGGAAAAAAAACCTGGCTAAAGAAGTTAAGAGTCAGGGCCGGCACTGTGGCATAGCGGGTAAGGCTGCCGCCTGCATTGCCAGTATCCCATGTGGGTGCCAGTTCGAGTCCCGGCTGCTCCACTTCCGATCCAGCTCTCTGCTATGGCCTGGGAAAGCAGCAGAAGATGGCCCAGACACTTGGGCCCCTGTACCCACGTGGGAGACCTGGAAGAAGTTCCTGGCTTCGGATTGGCGCAACTCCAGCCATTGTGGCCATCTGAAGAGTGAACCAGCAGATTGAAGACTTCTCTATCTGTAACTTTGCTTGTCAAATAAATAAATCTTTTTTAAAAAAAAGTTGAGTTGTAGGCCGGCGCCATGGCTTAACAGGCTAATCCTCCACCTTGCAGCGCCAGCACACCGGGTTCTAGTCACGGTTGAGGCGCCTGATTCTATCCCGGTTGCCCCTCTTCCAGGCTAGCTCTCTGCTATGGCCCGGGAAGGCAGTGGAGGATGGCCCAAGTCCTTGGGCCCTGCACCCCATGGGAGACCAGGAGAAGCACCTGGCTCCTGTCATCGGATCAGCGCGGTGCGCCAGCCGCAGCGCGCCTACCACGGTGGCCATTGGAGGGTGAACCAACGGCAAAAAGGAAGACCTTTCTCTCTGTCTCTCTCTCACTGTCCACTCTGCCTGTCAAAAAAAATATTTATTTATTTGAAAAGCAGAGTTACAGAGAGGTAGAGAGAGGGAAAGGTGTCTTCCACCCGCTGGCTCACTCCCCAGATGGCCGCAGCGGCCAGAGCTGCGCCGATCCGAAGCCTCTTCCAGGTCTCCCACGTGGGTGCAGGGGCCCAAGTGTCTGGGCCATCTTCTGCTGCTTTCCCAGGCCATAGCAGAGAGCTGGATCGGAAGTGGAGCAGCCAGGATTCGAACCGGCGCCCATATGAGATGCCAGCACCGCAGGCTGGGGCTTTAGCTAGCTGTGCCACAGCATCGGCTCCTAAATTCTTTTTTAAAAAAGATTTTATTTGAAAGGCAGAGTGACAGAGAGAGGAGACACACACTCAGAGGGAGAGAGAGAGAGAGAGAGAGAGAGAGAGAGAGAATCTCTACTTGCTAGTTTACTTCCCAAAAGCCCAGGGTTGGAACCAGGCTGAAGAAGCTGGGAGCCCAGAACTCCACCTGGGTCTCCCACGTGGGTGGCAGGGACCCAAACACAAGCTGCTTCCAAGCGTGTGCATCAATAGGAACCTGGAAGTGGGAGTGGAGCTGGGATGCAAACCAGGCACTCCTATGTGGCATGTTAGGCACCCCAAGTGGCATCCTAACTGCTGTGTCCAATGCCTCCCTGAGACTAAATTCCTGGCAGGGAGTGTGCCATCTCCCCACTGCTCGCAGCTCAGGGCCCGACATGGCATAGATGAGAAAGTGCTGGTTGGGACAATGTGCTCGCTGACACTTGTGTGTGTTAACGAGAGGTCACACATTTCAACCGCCTTCAGAAGTCAGATGACATCACAAACGTGTGACGTCATTCAGTGTTAAGCTGATTGAGGAACCAGCACCGTGGCTCAATAGGCTAATCCTCCGCCTAGCGGCGCCGGCACACCAGGTTCTAGTCCCAGTTGCCCCTCTTCCAGGCCAGCTCTCTGCTGTGGCCCGGGAGTGCAGTGGAGGATGGCCCAAGTGCTTGGGCCCTGCACCCCATGGGAGACCAGGAGAAGCACCTGGCTCCTGGCTTCGGAACAGCGTGGTGTGCCGGCCGCGGCGGCCATTAGAGGGTGAACCAACGGCAAAAGGAAGACCTTTCTCTCTGTCTCTCTCTCTCTCACTGTCCACTCTGCCTGTTAAAAATTTAAAAAAAAAAAAAAAAAGATTGAGGAATGGCAGCCTCTATGGCAAGCTGGAGACCTCGACTTGCTGCTTTAAGTATTAATGCGGAGAGCATGAAAACACTCTGGAAAACACATCTGAAGGCTAACGACCTCAAGCCCGCGAGCTTGAGACCCTGACACGTATGTCCCCAACACACTTTGCATCTAAGTGGTTCCCTAGCGCTCTCAAGGCCATTTTACATGAGCAATTTTAAGATATTTTATTTATAAGAAGGGCAAAGATGGAGGATTCACAGGCGCGATCCCACTACTGAACAGCATGGGAGTTTTGACCTGCTCCGTTTCCGACCTGGGCCAGTTCACCCCTCCTTAGGCAACCTGGTGGTCCCCCACTCCGGGGAGGTCACCATATTGATGCCGAACTTAGTGCGGACACCCGATCGGCCCCGGACGTCTAAGGGCATCACAGACCTGTTACTGCTCAGTCGTGGGTGGCTGGACGGAGCCTGCGGGCTGCTGGCCTCTGGCCTGCTTTCACCCGACTCCCGGGGTCTGTGTGGGGACTCCGCGCCCCTTGCCCCCACCACGCTCTTCCTCTCAGAACGAATCCACAGCAACACGGAGGGAGGGAGACTCTCTCACATCCACTAGTTTACTGGGCGAGACTTGAATCCCTTCTGGGTCTTCTGCATGGATGACAGGGACCCCCCAGTACCTGAACCATCACCTGCTGCTTCCCAGGGTGAGAATTAGCAGGAAGCTGGACTGCAGAGTGGACTGTGGACTCGAACCCACGCACTCCAACAGGGGACGCAGGCATTCCTAGCGGCAGCTCAAACTGCTTCACCAAACGCCGGCCCCTACCTCGGCAGTTCTATCCCCACTTTATAGAAGAGGAAACTGAGGCTCAGAGGTCACCGAGCAAGAAATCAGCAAGGCCACCTCCCACTCATCTCCTCTGTAAGACAGGCCCCACCCATCTCCTCTGTAAGACAGATCTAAAAATATTGGCCTCTCATTCAATCAAAATTTCATCTGTAAACTGACACCAACAATGCCTTCTCTGAATGAGAATTTCATCGGGCTTTTTTTTTTTAAATCCATTTATTTATTTGAAAGGCAGAGTTACAGAGAGAGAGAAAGAGAAAATCTTCCATCTGTTGGTTCACTCTCCAAATGGCCACAAGGGCAGGAGCTGGGCGCATCTGGACCCAGGAACCAGCTTCTTCCGGGTCTCGCACGTGGATGCAGGGGCCCAAGGACTTGGGCCATCTCCCACTGCTTTCCCAGGCCATTAGCAGGGAGCTGGATAGGAAGTGGAGCAGCCGGGACTCGAACCGGAGCCCACACGGGACATCAGCATCGCCTGTGGCAGCTTTACCATCCACACCACAGTGCCGGACCCTCATCAGGGCTTCTTAACCTGGGCTGCTGGGGTGGGCACTGTGAGAGCATCTTGCACTCTTGGGGGCTTGGACTGCTTGGCTGTGGGCGCTGGCTTTGGGCTCAGTCAGTGTGGTTAACCTCTGAGCCGTCACTGTAAGAGGCAGGCCTAAAAGAGGTGACGCACAAAGTGACCTCAGTACAGGCGGCTGTCACTGTTCCATTCTGCGGTCAGAGTTTTTACACCTAGAAGGGACGTGGAAAGGTGGCACAGGTGTTTGGAAGCTACCGGGGAACCATGCTCACGTAAAATGGACTGGATCGCCAGGAGGCCCAGGCTTCACGGCTAACCACACTTCAGCTCATCGGATAACTTGCTTAAAAACATTAAAAAGAAAAAGCACAAAAAACAAAACGAGGCATGTGGGGTGGCGGTCCAAGCCGGCAGCCGCAGTGCAGCCCAAGGCGGCTTCAACCGCCGCGAGTTAAGCCGCTCTGCCGCCGGGCAAGCGCGGAACCTCCGGGCGGACTACATCTCCCAGCCTGCCCTGCGCCGCGGGCAGCGCCCTACGTTAGCACGCGAACCTCACCCCCCTGCACACACCCCAACCTCCAGTTACTGTCTCTCGCGAGAGGACGGGCCGCGCCGGCGGTAGCGATAGCGAGCTGGGGTGGTTGTGGTGGTGGTGGCGGCCGAGACGGCGGCGGCCATTTTGGTGAGGCCTCGGGAGCGGCGGCGGCAGTTCGCCGGGAGTAGCGTCTCCCCCTTTTTCGCACTCGCCGCCCGCACCTCTATGCCGTGAGAAGAGGCAGTGGAAGCAAGGCGGTGGCCATAGCCTCGGTCCCCAGGGGAATTGAAAGGCCGTGAAGGCGGCTGCCAAGAGGGGGCCCTCCCCCCTCCTCGGCGGGAGGGGGGGTGGTGCGCACGCCCCCGAGGACGCAGGTAAGGAGAGGGAGACAAGATGGCGGACGCCCCAGAGTTCCCCCTCCCCTGGCGGGTGCCTGCGCGCGCATCTTTCCGCCGCCGCCTCCCCTCCCACCTTCCCGGGGTGCTGCGCGCGCACCTTCAGCCGGGGCCCCGGGGCCGGTGCGCGAGGCAGTCGGCGCGCGCCCATAGAGACAGACTGAGAGGGCCAGACCGGCCGGCTTTGGGTCCCGGCGCAGCTCCGCTCGCTTCCCGCCTTCTGCGCACGCGTGCCTGAGCGAGCGAGCCCTGAGAGGACGGACCCAGGTGCGCTCCCGCCCGCCCACCGAGCCCAGTCACCCTTCAGGGGCGCGCGGGAAGAGGAAGGGGGGCGTGGGACGAGCAGTCGGGGCGCGCGCCCCCCGTGTTCAGTCAGGGGACCCGGTCCTGGTGGCACGAACCCTCCCTCCGCTCAGCCTTTCGCGGTCTGGTGGAGGGGGCTTCCCGATGGGCTTGCACGAAGGGCTTCCCCGCCCCGCGACCCTTGTGTGCGTGGGTTTGGGTTCTGGCGGGAGCCCCCGGGCCGTGCGCGCAGCCGGCTCTCTCCGCCTCCAGCCGCGCACGCGCGGGCCCCTCCCCCAGCCTGGCGCGCACGTTGGGGTGGGGTGGGAGTCTGCGAGGGGGCGGGGCCACCTTAGGGCTAGTGGCGACTCGGGCCGAGGTCAGGGGTCACGCGGGGTCAGTCTCGGGGAGGGGCTGGGAGACTGGTGGAGGCCGGGGTCAAGAGTTCAGGCTTGTCGGGCTCTGGTTAGCTCGGGTCCTGGGAGTCTGTTGTGGAGCTGGGAGTGAATCAGGGGCGGCACCGTGGCTAAGGAATTTCCTTCAACACTGGGGAAACACTTCCGGGACTTGTGTCGCTTCACCCCGCTGGTTTCCGGCACATGGCTCTTTGCTGGGGCGACCCTGCTCACCCCTGACTGCTCCTTAACGTGTTGTGCTGTAGTTCCGGGGTTTGGCGGGAGTGTGTGTCTCTCGGTGTGGGGGTCACAGGGCCCTGCCCTGAGTCCTGGGGTGGATTCTCGTGTTCCTGGCTGCGTGCAGCCTCCTTGGGCAGGCGCACCCTTTGGAGCATCGGAATGTGACAGCTCTTTGGCTTTGCTATTTCCACCTCCGTTCTCTGGTTGGAGCCTTTTACACTTAAGCTTTTTAGTTTTTACTTCTTTTCTTCTTTTGCTTCACTTTTTCCCTGCTCCTCTCCCTGCCAGAAATTTATGTCCCTGCAGAATTCTCTCTTCACTAAACATGACTTGATTTTTTTTTTTTAATTTTAATTTTTGAAATGTGAGCTCTTCCTGCTGCTGTAGTTTCTCCAGCTTTTGAACTGATATTTAGAAGTGTCAAAACGCTGGAGTAAGTAATAAGCCGTGGTAGATGTTGGCAAAGGTGGGCTGGTTCCTAACTGTGCTTTTCTCCTCTCCTGTTTGTTTCAGGCGTGATACTCCTCAGTACGGCGGCACCGTGGAAGTGCAGACTTTCACAGGGGCTGTGGTCTCAGCTCACACAGGTACGCGTTCCTGTGGCACTTTGTGTACTGACACTAACGGGAGGAAACATAGGAAATGATGAGAGAAATTGCAAGTCAGTACTTGTGGATTTTTGCTTTGCAGAAGTATGGTAATCTTTGCATGTGATATCTTTGTGGAGGGTTTGGTGCTAATGGTGCAATGATGGAACTGGGGCTTTGGGTAGAGGACTGTCCAGTCTTTCCTGGTTTTACCAGGGATAGCAGTAGGTTCTTCACAGTTTTGGCATCAGATTACCTGTTCCTTACTGGGTGACTTTATGCAGGCCAGTCGGTCTTTTTGCATCCTGATTTCTTAACTTAAAATGTGGAAGTAATATCAGAATGTAAGTTCCACATAGGTCAGGGATCTTTCCTTCATGATTTTATTCTCAGTGTGTGAAGAAGTTTTAAAATAAGGTAGGTGTGAGATTATAGAACGCATCAAGGAAGTACTTAGGAAAATACCTGATACATAATGAATGCCCAAGAAATGTAGCCTATAATCAACTGTTTGTCTCTAGTTTTTGAAGTTTTCTTGTTTCTGGAAAACATTCTTTAATTTCCTTGACTCCCGTTTCTATCCTTTTTACCCTGCTTTAGGTGCTCCAGAGGCTGGTGGACCTGAGCGGAGGCTGGGACGCCCTGGTGGGCCCCGGGCCCTGGAAGGCGGGTCCCGGTGGCCAGTGGCCCAGAATGAGGCCAGCTCCCAGCATGCCCTGCAGCCGGACGCCAGCCCCTCGGCCAGCAGCAGTGGTGATAACAACCCAGTCATTCTTCAGGCATCCAACGAGGAGCCTGGGAGTGGGACCATGCAGAGCAGCCCCTCCCCTGCTCACCCTCAGCTCCCAATTCTACAGACACAGGTTGGACAAGTTGGGAGGTTGCTTATGTTTCTTGCTTTGTGGACTGCTGGCTCTGAGGTAGAAATAATGTGGCAAGTCTTAGCTAGTTGGGTAGCTGGGTCTGGAGCTTAGGTAGCTTGTGCTTCAGGATGTCAAGGCTGTTGAATACTCAGATGCTATTTGACACGAGTGCAGTGTTGATCTCTAGGAGCGCAGAAGCTCCTTGCTGCCGGGAAATGTGGACCAGACCACGCTGGAAAAGGAGGTTGGACAGAATGCTTGTGCAGTTTTGAGAATAATTTAACATATTTTGGAACTGGAACAGGCTAAGCTTTATGGATGCTGTGTACCATTCATTCTTATACCATGGAAGTGTGCAGGGTAGGGGAAAGAAACCTGGCTTTTGAAACTGGACAAACGTAATTTTGTGTACTGTAGGCTTTTGATGTTTTTAGATTTGTAGCTTCTAATTTTCACAAGAATAAATGGGAAAGTTGATGACATAGAATGGTCATTTAGGTGAGGTAGAAATTTGGGGCACTGTGAAGTGTGCTGGAGTGAATTTTCGGAGTGTCCTGAGTATCCATATTTCAGTAGTTTTTTATTTTCCACTTTTTTTTTTGAGGTTTATTTTTTGAAAGGCAGAGTTACAGAGATACACAGATAGGGGAAGACAAAGACAAGATTTTCCATCTGCTGGTTCGCTCTCCAAATGGCTGCAATGGCTGGGGGTGGGCCAGATTGAAGCCAGAAGCCTGGAACTCCGTCCGGGTCTCCTACATGGTTGCAGGGGCCCCAAGCACTTGAGCCCGTCTTCCCATGCTTTCCCAGGTGCATTAGCAGGGAGCTGGTTTAGAAGTGAGGCATCTGGGACTCAAACCGATGCCCTCGTGGGATGCCAGTATTGCAGGTGGCAGGTTTACCTGCTGCGCCACAACACTGGCCCCTCTGCTTCATTTACTTGTGTTGTACCTTGTAATGTGTGGGTGTTTGAGAATAGTGGCCGTCTCCTCACTCTTCATTCTTTAGTGAAGATGTGTAGGTGGCTGGGGTTTTGGTTTTTGTTATTTTGGTGTGTGTTGAACTTGGTGTCAGACTGGGTTTGTTGCATAGGTGAATGTGCCCTGATTGCTGTGATAATGTGGGAGGAATATGGATCTGCAATTGTGAGTGAACTCACTGAGGCTCAGGAAGGATCAGTGAAATTGGAAATCACATGCCATGGCAGTAGACGGAGTTCGGGAGCCATGTAGACATCAGGACGGTACTCTGTAACTTCATCTACTATAAGTTGGCTCTGCTGTCTTGAGCACCATGTTAAAAACATGTCTAATGTCTGTGTTTGTAAAAATGAGATTGGTATTTGTTCCATAGTTTTTTTCTTCTGAAGATGGAACCAAATAATGTACTGAAAGCACTTGCACCTTGCTAAGCATTCATTTTCTCAATTCTTGCCTCTTTCCTAGATGGTGTCGGACGGCATGACAGGCAGTAATCCTGTGTCCCCTGCCTCATCCAGCTCCCCAGCCTCTAGTAGGGCAGGTGGCATCTCCCCTCAGCACATAGCTCAAGATTCCTCTCTGGATGGACCTCCAGGCCCCCCAGATGGTGCCACGGTGCCGCTGGAGGGGCTCAGCGTGCCACAGGTCGCCGACCTGTCTAACAAGGGCCCAAAATGGGAGAAGAGCCATGCCGAGATTGCGGAGCAGGCCAAGCACGTACGTATCAAGGAGGCCTGTTAGGAGTCTTGGGCCTTCTTCCCAGAACTCTTATGTGCCTTGGGCATTTCATGTTCCTCTCCTTTATTTTCTTGGAATTAAGTGTTGTAAGACTCTGCCTTAATTTGTATGATGTTGAACCGATTGTTTGAATTTTAAACTTCATTTTACTTTTCCTTAAAAATCGGAATGGCCATTATAAGCTTTAAGTGAAAGGAATGAATAGGCATAAAAGTGTTTTGTTAACTGCGATGTTCTTATAATTGACGGTTTCTGCTTCTGTGCTGCAGTCTGTGTTACATATATCACTGGTAAATTGTTTTGGGCCAGTAGCATCAGCATCACCTGGATTTTTTTTTTTTTTTTTTTTTAGATTTATTTATTTGAAAGGCAGAGATACAGAGAAAGAGATAACCTTCCATTTGCCGATTCACTCCCTAAATGGCCACAACGGCTGGGACTTAGCCAGGCTAAAGCCAGCCAGGAGCTAGATGGAAGGTTTATTTTTTGAAAGGCAGAGTTAGGGGCCAACGCTGTGGTGTAGTGGGTAAAGCCACCGCCTGCAGTACTGGCATCCTGTATGTGCCACCGGTTCTAGTCCCGGCTGCTCCACTTCCGAACCAGCTCTCTCCTATGGCTTGGGAAAGCAGTGGAAGATAGCCCAAGTCTTTGGGCCCTTGGCACCCATGTGAGAGACCCAGAAGAAGCTCCTGGCTCCTGGCTTTGGATTGGCACAGCTCCGGCTGTTGTGG
Source organism: Lepus europaeus (assembly GCF_033115175.1). Taxonomy (NCBI): domain Eukaryota; kingdom Metazoa; phylum Chordata; class Mammalia; order Lagomorpha; family Leporidae; genus Lepus; species Lepus europaeus. Next base: position 25,410,986 of record NC_084847.1, read on the forward strand.
CCAGTTGGGGAATGAACCAGCAGATGGAAGATTCTCTCTCTCTCTCTGTCTGCCTCTCCTCCTCTCTCTGTGTAACTCTGACTTTCAAATAAATAAATAAATCTTTAGAAAGGCAAAGTTAGAGGGGAAGACTGAGACAGATTTTCCCACAAGGGTGCTGGGGTCCAAGGCCTTAGGCCATCTTCTGCTTTCCCAGGCACACTAGCAGGGTGCTGGATCGGAAGTAGAGTAGCTAGGACTTGAACTGGCAACTCACATGGATGCCAACACTGTAGGTGGAGGCTTAACTTTCTACGTCAACAGTGCTGGCCCCCGGGGTATTTTTTAGAAATGCGAATTCTTGGGGCTGACGCTGTGGCATAGCAGGTAAAGCTGCCGCCTGCAGTGCCGGCATCCCATATGGGCGCTGGTTCGAGATCCGGCTGCTCCACTTCTGATCCAGCTCTCTGCTATGGCCTGGGAAAGCAGTGGAAGATGGCCCAAGTCCTTGGGCCCCTGTCACCCACATGGGAGACCTGGAAGAAGCTCCTGGCTCCAAATCGGCGCAACTCCGGCCTTTGCGGCCATTTGGGGACTGAGCCAGCAGATGAGAGATTCTCTCTCTCTCCTCTCTTCTCTCCTCTCTCTCTCTCTCTCTCTCTGCTTCTCCCTCTCTCTCTCTGTGTAACTATGACTTTCAAGTAAAATAAATAAATCTTAAAAAAAAAAAAAAAAAAGTGCGAATTCTTGGGGCTAGTGCTGTGGCCTAGCAGGTAAAGCCACTGCCTGGGACTCCAGCATCCCATATGGATACCAGTTTGAGTCCCGGCTGCTCCACTTCCCATCCAGCTCTCTGCTCTGCTGCTTTCCCAGGTGCATTATCAGGGAGCTGGATCTGAAGTGGAGCAGCCAGGACTCAGACTGGCGCCATATGGGATGTCCGGGCTACAGGCAGCTTTACTTGCTATGCCACAGTGCTGGTCCCCTAAGATTATTTTGCCGGCGCTGTGGCTTAACAGGCTAATCCTCCGCCTTGCGGCGCCAGCACACCGGGTTCTAGTCCCGGTTGGGGCGCCTGATTCTATCCCGGTTGCCCCTCTTCCAGGCCAGCTCTCTGCTATGGCCCGGGAGTGCAGTGGAGGATGGCCCAAGTCCTTGGGCCCTGCACCCGCATGGGAGACCAGGAGAAGTACCTGGCTCCTGGCTTCGGATCAGCGAGATGCGCCGTCCGCAGTGGCCATTGGAGGGTGAACCAACTGCAAAAAGGAAGACCTTTCTCTCTGTCTCTCTCTCTCTCTATCAACTCTGCCTGTCAAAAAAAAAAAAAAAGATTTTTTTTTAATTTTTTTAAGATTTATTTTGTTTGAAAGTGACAGAGAGGAGGAGATAGAGATCTCCTATCCACTGGTTCACTCACCAAAGGCCACTATAGCTGAGACTGAGCCAGGCCAAAGCAGGGAGCCGAAACTCTCCCGTGTGTGGCAGGGGCTCAAGTATTTGGGCCATCTTTCACTGCTTTCCCAGGTGCATTAGCAGGGAGCTGGATCAGAAGTGGAACAGCTGGGTCTCAAACCACTGCTCATGTGGATGTGGGATGCTGGCTTCTCACATAGCAGCTTAGCCTGCTGCACCACAACACTGCCCCCCCCCCCTTTTTTTTAGATTTATTTATTTGAAAGAGTTACACAGAGAGAGAGAAAGAGAGGTTTTCCATCTGATGGTTCACTTCCCAATTGGCCGCAATGGCTGGAGCTGCGCCGATCTAGAGCCAGTAGCTTTCTCCGGGCCTCCAATGCATGTGCAGGGGCCCAAGGACTTTGGCCATCTTGTACCTTTTCCAAGGCCACAGCAGAGAGCTGGATGGGAAGTGGAGCAGCCGGGTCTCAAATCGGTGCCCACATGGAATGCTGACACCTCAGGCCAGGTGCACCACAGTGCTGGCCCCAACACTGCCCCTTTGTTCTGTTAGAGATGGAGATCTAGATCTTCCATCAGCTGGTTTACTCGCAAAGTTGATGCTAATGCCACAGCTGGGCCAGGCTGAAGCCAGGAGTCTGGAACTCCATTTGGCTCTCTCATATGGGTGGCAGGGGTCCAAATATTTGGGCCATCTTCCTGTACATTATCAGGGAGCTGAATTGGAAATGGAGCAGAGGGACTCAAACCAGTGCCCATGTGGGATGCCGACATCACAGGAGCAGGTGTAATCCACTGCGCCTCAAGGCTGGCCCCTCCAAGTCCTTTTTGATGTTTTCTTTATCACGCCATTTAGTTCCATGTCTCAACTCTGACAGTCATTTTAAAGATTTATTTTATTTATTTGAAGGAGTTACAAAGAGAGAGAGGTCGTCTATCCACTGGTTCACTCCCCAAATGACCACAACAGCCAAAGCTGAGCTGATCAGGAGCCAGGAGGTTCTTCTAGGTCTCCCATGCGGGTGCAGGGGCCCAAGGACTTGAGCCATCTTCTGCTGCTTTCCCAGGTCATAGTAGAGGCTGGATCGGAAGTGGAGCAGCTGGGACTTGAATCAGCACTCATATGGGATGCAGGAACTGTAGGCTGAGGCTTTAACCCGCTGCGCCACAGCGCTGGCCCCAGTTTGAGTTTTTTGGTCACCTCTGTGACAAAAACACTTCAAATGCTTTTTATTTATTTAGTTGAGAGGCAGAGTCACAGAGAGAGGAGGAGACAGAGAGGTCTTCCATCCACTGTTTCACTCCTCAGTGGCTACAATCAATGGCTAGAGCTGGTGCAATCTGAAGCCAAGAGCTGGGAGCTGCTTCTGGGTCTCCCACACGGGTGCAGGGGCCCAAGCACTTGGGCCGTCTTCCACTGCTTTCCCAAGCCATTAGCAGGGAGATGGATTAGAGGTAGAGCATTTGGAATTTGAACCAGCACCCTTATGGGATGCCAACGCTGAAGGTGGAGTCTTAACCTACTCTGCCACAGTGCCAGCCCTTCAAATGCTTTTTAAAGAAAAATTTTTTTAAATTTATTTTTTATTTTTGACAGGCAGAGTTAGACAGTGACAGACAGACAGAGAAAGGTCTTCCTTCAGTTGGTTCACCCCCCAATGGCCGCTACGGCTGGCACTGCGCCGATCCGAAGCCAGGAGCTGAGTGCTTCCTCCCGGTCTCCCATGTGGGTGCAGGGCCCAAGCACCTGGGCCATCCTCCACTGCACTCCCGGGCCACAGCAGAGAGCTGGACTGGAAGAGGAGCAACCAGGACAGAATCCGGCGCCCCAACCGGGACTAGAACCTGGGGTGCTGGTGCCACAGACGGAGGATTAGCCAAATGAGCCACGGCACTGGCCAGTAAATTTTTTTTTAAGATTCACTTTTTTGGGATCAATGCTGTGGCATGGTTTGAGCTGCAGCCGTGATGCCAGCAGCCCATATGGGTGCTGATTCGAAATGTGGCTGCCCCACTTCCTATCCAGCTCCCTACGAATGTGTCTGGGAAAGCAATGGAATACGGCCTGAGTGCTTGAGCCCCTGCACCCACGTGGGAGACTTTAGAAGAAGCTCCTGACTGCTGGCTCCAGCCTGGCACAGTCACAGCCATTGTGGCCATTTCGGGAGTGAACCAGTGGATGGAAGACCTCTCTCTTGTAACTCTGTCTTTCAAGTAAGAATAAGCCTTTAAAAAAAGGTTTATATATTTGAAAGAGTTACAGAGAAACAGGGAGATTGACAGATCATCCATCTACTGGTTCACTCCCCAGGTGGCAACAACAGTCAGGGCTGGGCCAGAGCAAAGCCAGTAGCTTCTTCCAGGTCCTACGTGGGTGACAGGGGCCCAAACACTTGCTGCTTCTTCCAGGCCATTAGCAAGGAGCCAGATCAGAAGTGGAGCAACTGGGGCACGAAGCTGCTCTCATATAGGAAGCCAGCATTATAGGCCCTGGCTTAACCTATGCCAAAGTGCCGGCCCCAACTGTTTTTTCATGTATAATTTTGCAACGTTTTTGTAATATGCAAATAGGATGTGTAGCATATTTCTAAGTTTAATACAGCATGAGCATGCTCTAAGTAGAATTCTCCAGTGATGGCGGATCTTTGTATCTGCAATGAAGGATGAAACGTGCTCTCTGCCTCTCTGGGGAGCTCCCTTTGGGATCTGTTTTCTCAGGATTTGCCTATGTTTATGTGATGTAGGGATCGTATGAATAATGAAAAGCATGACATCTGGTGCCTGGAGTATTTAGACTTGGTTATTGATTCCCAGCTCTTACTTCTTTCAGAGAAATCACTGTCGCTGATTTCTTTCATATGAAGAGAGCATAGTACCTATTTATAGGGTTGGGATGTGGACTAGACACAGGCGTCAGACGTTCAGTCTGGTTGGTGCCGAGGAAGCCAGCTGGGCAGTGAGGTGGAGTAAGTGTGCAGAAACTGTCGGCTGACCCAGCTCTTCCTCCTTAGGAAGCCGAGATTGAGACTCGGATTGCTGAGCTGCGGAAGGAGGGTTTTTGGTCACTGAAGAGGTTGCCCAAAGTTCCAGAGCCCCCTCGCCCCAAAGGCCACTGGGACTACCTGTGTGAAGAGATGCAGTGGCTGTCTGCTGACTTCGCTCAGGAGCGCCGTTGGAAGAGGGGTGTGGCCCGGAAGGTAGGGCCCCACTGGGTCACCTTTCTTCCTTTTCTAATGTGTGTTCCCTTGATGGGGCATTAGTGGGAAGGGAACTGAGTAGAATGGTGCAGAGTGCTTTTTGATGCCCATAGTATCACAAGGCAAGCTGTGACTTCTCAAATTTCTTGACCTTGATTATTTTCTTGGTATTTGGGTGGGTGGGAGGTCTGGCTTTGAGTGTTTCCATGCTGCGTCTTTGTCCTAATAGGTGGTGCGCATGGTGATCCGGCACCACGAGGAGCAGCGCCAGAAAGAGGAACGGGCCCGGAGGGAGGAGCAGGCCAAGCTTCGACGAATTGCTTCCACCATGGCCAAAGATGTCAGACAATTCTGGAGCAACGTGGAGAAAGTAGGCAGTAGGGACTGGGAAAGGGAGATGGAGCTGGGTTAGGTTGGTGGTTGGCACGGTTTAGAAAGGATCATAGCTCCTTGAGAGTGAATTTACAATTTGAAGTGACTCTAATGATATTTCTGTTGTGCTTTGGATCTTTCTAGCAATGAATGCTGTGAAGAAGGAAATGTAGTGGCCAAATGTGGGCGTTGCTTTGGGGATGAACAGTACTCCTTAACCCCTCTAGGCACCTGTTGTTTGCAGGGCATTTAGCCTGCTTCTCCTAAAGTGTATTTGTGTCATCTCACTGACTTATGCCATTAGTTTGTGTTGTCTGTATGTTAGGACAGTTGTCTCTTGGTATCCAAGGGCAGTTCCTGTGCTCCCAGTCTGTGAACACCAAAGTCCAAGGACGCCGAAGTCCTTTGTATGAAGTTGTGTAATGTTTACATAAAGCCCATGCACATCTGCAAGTTTTAAGTTACTTATAGATTATATATGATAATGTAGGTGTTACTTTGTACTGATAGAAAATAGTGAAAAACTGGACCTGTTAAGTACAGATTCACTTTTTATTTTTTAAAGATTTTTATTTGTATTTATTTGAGAGGTAGAGTTACAGACAAGAGGTAGAGACAGAAAGGTCTTCCATCTGCTGGTTCACTCCTCAAATGGCCACAATTGCTAGAGCTGGGCCAATCTAAAGCTAGGAGTTTCTTCTAGTTTCACATGAACGTGCAGACATGCAGGCGTCCAGGCACTTGGGCTGTCCTCTGCTTTCCCAGGCCATAGTAGAGAGCTGGATTGGGGCTGGCGCCCGCAGCTCAATAGGCTAATCCTCCCCTTGTGGGGCCGGCACACCGGATTCTAGTCCCGGTCGGGGTGCCGGATTCTGTCCCGGTTGCCCCTCTTCCAGGCCAGCTCTCTGCTGTGGCCAGGGAGTGCAGTGGAGGATGGCCCAAGTCCTTGGGCCCTGCACCCGCATGGGAGACCAGGAGAAGCACCTGGCTCCTGGCTCCTGATCAGCACGAATCACCGGCCACAGCAGCCATTGGAGGGTGAACCAACAGCAAAAAGAAGACCTTTCTGTCTGTCTGTCTCTCACTGTCCACTCTGCCTGTCAAAAAAAAAAAAAAAAAGGAAAGAAGAGAGCTGGATTGGAAGAGGAGCAGCTGGAACTAGAACCAGCATCCATTTGGGATGCCAGCGCCATAGGCAGAGGCTTAGCCTGCTACGCCACAGTGCCACAGTGTCAGCCTCCAGATTCCTTTTTTTTTTTTTTTTTTTGGCTGGCAGAGTGGACAGTGAGAGAGAGAGAGAGAGAGAAAGGTCTTCCTTTGCTGTTGGTTCACCCTCCAATGGTCGCTGCAGCTGGCGCATCGCGCTGATCTAAAGGCAGGGGCCAGGTGCTTCTCCTGGTCTCCCATGGGGTGCAGGGCCCAAGCACTTGGGCCATCCTCCACTGCACTCCCGGGGCCATAGCAGAGAGCTGGCCTGGAAGAGGGGCAACCAGGACAGAATCCGGCGCCCCGACTGGGACTAGAACCCAGTGTGCCAGCCCGCAAGGCAGAGGATTAGCCTATTGAGCCACGGCGCCGGCCCAGATTCCTTTTTTTTTAAGTCAATGAGATTTTCCTTTACAAACTTTTTTTAAAAAATATATTTGAGAGGTGGAGAGAGCTCTCCCAGTCTTTTTTAAAGTCAATGAGATTGTCCTTTAAAAAACTTTTTTATGTAATTGAGAGATGGGAGAGAGATTGCCCATCTGTTGGTTCACCCCCTAAATACCTGCAGCAGACAGGGTGAGCCAGTCTGAAGCCAGGAAGCAGGAACTCAATTTAGGGCTCCCATATGGGTGACAGGGACGCAAGTACTTGAGCTATGAGCTGCCACTTCAGGGTGTACATTAAGAAGCTGACATCAGAAGCAGAGCTGGGAGTTAATCCCAGGTACTCTGGTATGGGATGTGGGCATCATAAGTGGTCTTTCTCTCTCTCTCTCTCTCTCTCTCTCTTTTTTTTTTTTTTTTTTTTTTTTTTAAGATTTATTATTTGAGACAGAGTCACAGAGAGAGGGAGAGACAGAAGGAGGTCTTCCATTCACTGGTTCACTCCCCAAATGGCCACAATGGCAAGAGCTGGGCTAATCCCGTGCCAGGAGTTTCCTCTGGGTCTCCCACATGGGTGCAGGGGCCCAACCAAGCACTTGGGCCATCTTCCACTGCTTTCCCAGGTTATTGGCAGGGAGCTGGATCACAAGTGGAGCAGCTGGGACTTGAGCTGGTACCTGTATGGGATGCCGGCACCTCAGGTGGAGGCTTAACCTACTATGCCACAGCACTGGCCGCCTACAAGTTTTCTGTCAACCATCCTATATTTCTGGGTTTCACATATTTTCAACTTGTGGCTGTTTGGCTCTGTAGATGTGAAACCCCACTTCAGACGGCTTGCTTTCTTTAAGATCTATTTTATTTATTGAAAGAGTGATAGAGAAAGAGAAGAGACAGAGATCTTCCATCTGCTGGTTCATTCCCCAAATAGCCATGATGGTCAGGGCTGGACCAGGCTGAAGCCAAGAGCTCCGTCTGGGTTTCCCAATGGGTGACAGGGTCCCAAGTGCTTGGGCCATCTTCTGCCTTTTCAAGCACATTAGTTGGTATCTCGATTGGAGGTGGAGCAGCCAGGGCTCTAACTAGTGTTCTGATATGGGATGCCAGCATTGTGGATTGTGGCTTCATATGCCACAGGCTGGTCCCCAGTTTTGTTTTGTACATCCTTGACTTTTTTTTTCCTGCTAGGGGTGCTTCTCTCCTGTTTGGCACGTGGGGGTACCTGTTTATTTTACCCTTTAGCTCTGAATGCAGTGGTCGGGCTTTCCCGCTGCCTGCTGCTGAGCTGGCTCTTCTCTGTCTGTGCTCCCCTGTGCTTTCCTCAGAAGCACGCTATCACACTCTTGAGGTTGTTTAACCCTTCCTTCCTGATACCCCAGCCCAGAGAGCCTGGCAAAGGCCTCCCTAAACCTTAGGTGACAAAATGCATAGTTTTTTTTTTTTTTAAAGGTTTAATTTTTTATTTGAAAGTGTTACAGAGAGTGAAGGAGAAATAGAGATTTCCATTCATACGGGCTCATGTGGGATGCTGGCATTGCAGGCACCATCTTAATCCTCTGTGCAGCATTGCCGGCTCTAGTGAATGATTACTGTGATGACGAGACATAACTCTGGCAGGTGGTGCAATTCAAGCAACAGTCGCGACTTGAGGAAAAGCGCAAAAAAGCCTTGGATCTGCACCTGGACTTCATTGTTGGGCAAACTGAAAAATACTCGGACCTTCTGTCGCAGAGCCTCAACCAGCCTCTGCCCCCCAGCAAAGCTTGTTCTTCTCCTTGCCTTGGCTCTTCCTCAGCTGCCTCCAGTCCTCCACACCCGGCTTCCCGGCTGGATGAGGAAGGTGTGTGTTCTCTTTGGTCCTGTTACTTGTCCCCATGTACCCTTTCCAGAGCTGAAAAACCCACCCTGTGGCTTGCAGGGCCCGTGGACTTTGTGACCTTGTTCTCCTGCTATAGATGGGGACTTCCAACCCCAAGAGGAGGAAGAGGATGATGAGGAGACGATTGAGGTTGAAGAACAACAGGAAGGCAATGATGCAGAGACCCAGAGGCGTGAGATTGAGCTGCTTCGACGTGAGGGAGAACTGCCATTGGAAGAGCTGCTGCGCTCGCTCCCGCCTCAGCTGCTGGGAGGGCCTTCCAGCCCCTCCCGAACCCCCTCATCTCATGATAGTGACACCCAGGATGGACCTGAGGAAGGTGGTGAAGGAGAACCCGTTCAAGAGTTGGAGGTATAGGCAGGGGTGGCGGGGAGGGTTCCAAGTGGGAGCAGAGGACGAGGTTCAGCGTCCCAAGTACTGGGCTGTGAGGCTGGTTGTGGTTTCTAGGCATCCTCCCTCGTTGAGGGCAACAGGGCTCTCACTTGAAATGGCTTGAAGAATGTGGGCTTGGAGCAAGTTGTAGCCTGCAGATGGCAGAATTTCCAGTGCTGTAGTGGAAGAGTATATTGGACCCTTGAGGTGGCTGTGTGGTCTTTTTTTCTTTCTTTTATTTATTTTTTGAGGTTTTTATTTATTTATTGGAAAGGTGGAGTTACAGAGAGGCAGAGGCAGAGATGTGGGTGCAGGGGCCCAAGCATGTGGGCCCTCTTTGGCTGCTTTTCCTGGGCACATAGCAGGGAGCTTGATCAGAAGTGGAGCAGCCTGTCTTCCAGTGGGCGCCCATATGTGATGCTGACGCTGTAGGTAGAGGCTTTACCTGCTATGCCACAATACTGGCCCCAGAAAGACGTTTTGAAAATATAATGGTCAAACGTTTTGCAAACTTAATAAAAACTATAATCTCTTTGATTCAAGAAACACCAGAACCACAAGGGGTTCTGAATATGAATAAAACTATTAACAAGACATATCATAATTAAATAGTTCAAAACCAATGATAAAATCTTTTAAAAAATTATTTATTTACTTATTTATTTATTTAAAAGAGTTACAGAAGGAGAGGCAGAGAGAGAGAGGTCTTCCATCTGCTGGTTCACTCCCCAATTGGCCGCAACAGCTGGAGCTGTTGTGGTCTGAAGCCAGGAGCCAGGAGCTTCTTCTGGGTCTCCCACACGGGTGCAGGGGCCCAAGGACCTGGGCCATCTTCTACTTTCTCAGGCCACAGCAGAGAACTGGATCAGAAGTGGAGCCCCTGGGGCTCGAGCTGGCACCCATATGGGATGCCAACACCACAAGCGGCAGCTTTACCTGCTGCACCCTAGCGCCAGCCCCATTGTGTGGGACTTGAGAAAATATTCTTGCCACTTCTGTGAAATGGCCTTGGTAGTTTCCTTACTGGCTTATGAGATTGGGAGCTGGGATGTTAACTTGAAAACTTTTCAAGACCTAAGTGCTGTTTCTGTATTTTTTTTTTTTTTTTAAGATTTTTGTTTCTTTTTTATTTGAAAGGTAGAGTGACAGATTGAGAAAACATTTTCTTCCATCCATTGGTTCACTGCTCCTGAATGGTCACTATGGCCAGGCCTGGACCATGCAAAATGCAGGAGCCCAGAACTCCATCCCGGTCTCCTACATGGGTGGCAGGGGTCCAAGCTCTTTAGGGCATCTTCTGCTGCTTTCCCAGCAGCCAGGACTTGAACTTGCTGCTCCGGTATGGGAGATGGACTCAATCCACTGCGGTAATGCTGATCCCGGTTTATAGATAGTTTAAGTGGGGATTGTGTTTTCCTTCTCTTTTTTTATTTGTAAATTGTATATTTATGTGTTTGAAAGGTGGAGGGTCTGGAAGTGGGGAAAGAGTTCTCATCCACTTGTTTACACTCGACATGACCTGAAACAGCTGCTTCTGGGTCAGGCTGTAGTCAGTAGCCTAGAGCGCCATCTGTGTCTCCCATGAGGCTTGCAGGGACTCAAGTACTTGCATTATCTGCTGCCTCCCAGGGTGTGCATTAACAGGATCAGGAGTAGAGCTGGGACTCCACCCTAAGCTCTCTGATAATGGGGTATGGGCATCCAAAGTGGAAACTTAACAACTGTTTAAAATGCCTGTTCTTTGAGCTTTTCTTAATAAAAGTCTTTATAAACCTGTGGTGCAGTGGGTTAAGCTGCCACCTGCAGCACCAACATCCCATATAGGCACCAGTTTGAATCCGAGCTGCTTTGCTTCTGATCCACCTCACTGCTGATGTACCTGGGAAGGCAGTGAAGATGGCCCAAGTCCTTGGGTCCATACCACCCATGTGGGAGACCTGGATGGAATTCCTGGCTCCTGGCTACAGTCTGGCTCAAACCTGACCATTGCAGCCATTTGGGGAGTGAACTAGCAGATGGAAGAGTTTTGTCTCCCCTTATTTTGTCATTGTCATTTTCATATTTAAAATTCATTTGAAAGAGAGAGACAGAATGAGAGCTCTTCTATCCACTGATTCACTCCCCAAATGGCTGCAATAGCTGGGGCTGGGTGAGGCTGAATCCAGAAGCCTAGAACTCCATCCAGGTCTCCTACATGGGTGGCAGGGACCAAAGTCCTTGGGCCTTCTTCCATTACCTTCCCAGGTACATTAGCAGGAACCTAATTGGAAGTAAAGTAGCCAGTGCTTTGATGTGCAATGCCAGTGTGATAAGGCTGTCGCTTAACCTGCTGTGGCTGTGTGGCAGTACTGATCCTCTGTTAGCACTTTCACAGGTCCTCTCCTAGGCAGTGGAGCCAGGATTTGGTAGCTGGTGCTGAGAGAAAACCCTTGATTGTATCTTTGCCCTGGACTCTACCAGTGGCAGTTGACACTCAATGGGACAGAGACCATTCTGTGATGTGTTATTCAATATTATTTCTTTCTCCTGTTCCAACCTAAGACTCTCCCTTTTCATTGTCTGCCATTCAGGTGAAGGCTCCTCCTTCTTCTGTCACACAGCGCAATAAGCAACCTTGGCATCCAGATGAAGATGATGAAGAGTTTACCGCCAATGAGGATGAAGGTAAGCCCTGCTCTCTCTATTCTGTAGCCTGTTACCCCTTGAGTTAATTGTCTGGACCTGACCTTTCATGGTTTCCTGTGTCTGTATCTCCATTGATCCCGCTTCGTTCTCTTTCCTAGCGGAGGATGAAGAGGACACCATAGCAGCTGAGGAGCAGCTGGAAGGGGAGGTTGATCACGCCATGGAGCTGAGCGAGTTGGCTCGAGAAGGTGATACTCACCAGACCATTTACCGAACTTCTGGTTGGCGTCTCCTTTGTGCAGGTTGTCAGGCGGCATAGAGATGAATGGGGCATTGTTTTTTTTACACTCCCCTGGTGGAACTCCAGCTGTAACGACAAAGTCAGACTGATAAATGATAGGTGACAAGTAGGGAGTGACAAGTGCCGGCCGTAGCGGCCACTTGGGGGGTGAACCAGCAGAAGGAAGACCTTTCTCTCTGTCTCTCTCTCACTGTCTAACTCTGCCTGTCAAGGAACAAAAAAGTGCTCATGATGGAAGTTTGAACAGAGTGCTGTGGGAACTCAGTGGAGGGAGGAGCCATTTTAAGAGGATGCTGGTGGCCGGCGCCGTGGCTTAATAGGCTAATCCTCTGCCTTGCGGCGCCGGCACACCGGGTTCTAGTCCCGGTCGGGGCGCTGGATTCTATTCCGGTTGCCCCTTTTCCAGGCCAGCTCTCTGCTATGGCCCAGGAGTGCAGTGGAGGGTGGGCCCTGCACCTGCATGGGAGACCAGGAGAAGCACCTGGCTCCTGGCTCCTGATCAGCACGAATCACTGGCCGCAGCGGCCATTGGAGGGTGAACCAACGGCAAAAAGGAAGACCCTTCTCTCTGTCTCCCTCTCTCTCACTATCCACCCTGCCTGCCAAAAAAAAAAAAAAAGATGTTGGTGCTGTTTGATCTGAACCTTGGATGTGAGGTTCACCAGGGTGATAATGTTCTGAGCAGAAGGCTGCTCCAGTGGTTCTAGCCCACATTATGGGCTTTGACTTTGTAGCTGCTACTGAGAGTAAACTGCTTTGCATCCCCTCAGACCTGGGTCTAGCAATGTCTTCAGAGACCTATGTAAAATGAACTGGCACCACTCAGACCTCCCCTTCTCCTCTGTCTGGAAGCAAGCGGAAGTTTCTCCTTCATCCCTTCTCCAGGTGAGCTCTCTGTGGAGGAGCTGCTGCAGCAATATGCAGGAGCCTATGCCTCTGACGCCTCTGTCCCCGGCTCAGAGAGCAGTGACGAGGAAGAGGAAGAGGACATTGAGGTCAACAGCTCCGAGTGTGAAGCAGAGGGAGTCATGGAGACTGAAGAGGCTGCTCAGGATGAGTCCAGCAGTCCGTCAGGTGAATGTGCGCTCACGAGGCAGGGACAGGGAGGGCAGGCCTTGGCGGAGCCAGTGCTGAGTCTAAGAAGGGTCTCCTGCTTTAGACTCTGCAGAGGACCAGAGTGAGGAGGAGGAGGATGAGCAGTCGGAGGAGGAAGAATCGAGCGGGAGTTCAGAATCGGAGGAGTCTGAGTCCGATGAGTCTGAGGATGCCCAGTCGCAGAGCCAAGCGGATGCGGAGGAGGAGGAGGAGGAGGAGGAGGATTTTGGGGTGGAGTACCTGCTTGCCCGGGACGAAGAGCAGAGTGAGGCAGATGGGGGCAGTGGACCTCCCACCCCAGGGCCCGCCACCACTCTGGGCCCTAAGAAAGAAATTACAGACATTGCTGCAGCAGCTGAAAGTCTACAGCCCAAGGGTTATACCTTGGCCACTACCCAGGTATATCTGAGACCTTCCTCATTTCTTGACTTTGCCATTTCCCGGTGACAGGTACCTCAATTCCACTGTGACACCTCTTTTCCTCCCTGTCAGGTGAAGACACCTATCCCCCTGCTCTTGCGGGGCCAGCTCCGTGAGTATCAGCACATTGGGCTGGACTGGCTGGTTACTATGTATGAGAAGAAGCTTAACGGCATTCTCGCTGATGAGATGGGGCTGGGGAAGACCATTCAGACCATCTCCCTGCTTGCCCACTTGGCCTGTGAGAAAGGTAACTGGGCAGGGCCTTTCCTTTGAGCCCTCTTGGCCAGCTTTCTGAGAACTTACTTAGTGGTAGCTTCAGCTGTAGAAAAGTGAAATATTTACTATTTTTTGGGAAAAAAATTATTTTATTTGAAAGAATACTAGAGAGAGGGGGAGAGACAGAGAAAGAGATCTTTCATCTCTTGGGCCATCTGCTGCTTTCCCAGGCTCATGAGTAGGGAGCTGGATCAGTATTGGAGTAGGCAGACTTCAACTGTTTTTGAAAGAGTGACAAAGAGAGGGAAAGAGAGCTCTTAGATCTATCAGTTTACTTCTGAAATGGCTGTGTCGGCCAGGTCTGTGCCAGGCTGTAACCAGGAGCCAGGAATTCTGTACTGGTTTCCCATGGGGTGGCAGGGGTCCAGAGACCCAGGCCATTCCCTGCTTTGCCAGGTGTGTTAGCAGGAAACTGGAATCGAATTAGCACTCTGATAATGGGATGCTGGTATCATAGGCGGCAGTTTAACATGCTGCACCATGACACTGGCTCTGATGTTTACCCTGTTGTTGCTATTTTAGTAGCGTGGGTGCTGGTATTAGGAAGGACCATTAGGAGGGCGTGGTCAGGGCTAGATCTGAGGAACCGGAGCCACATTTCCTTACTATTTTTCATTCTTTTGCTAAACAGGTAACTGGGGTCCCCATTTAATAATTGTTCCCACCAGCGTGATGTTGAACTGGGAGATGGAGTTGAAACGTTGGTGCCCCAGCTTTAAAATCCTCACTTATTATGGAGCCCAGAAAGAGAGAAAGCTCAAACGACAGGTTCGATCTTCCACGTGGCCATTTTCCCCTCACCAGTGCCTCCTCTATTTTTCAGCCCTTTCATCAGCAGTGTTCCTTTCTCTCTTTTATTGCCCCATTCTTCTGCTGGTACTTCATTTCTTCCAGCCTGATTTTCTGTCCCTTGACACCCTTGACATCTGCTGTCTTTGCCCTTGTTCTTTTCATCATGCTATTGGCTGCTTTCTCTTTTTGATCCCTCAGGGCTGGACCAAGCCCAATGCCTTCCACGTGTGTATCACATCTTACAAGCTGGTGCTGCAGGACCACCAGGCATTCCGCCGCAAGAACTGGCGCTATCTCATTCTGGATGAGGCTCAGAACATCAAGAACTTCAAGTCGCAGCGCTGGCAGTCACTGCTTAACTTTAACAGGTATAGAGGGGATGGAAGTGTTGACCGGAAGATGGAGATCCTGGGTTGAGGAATGTCTCAAGGATGTGTGGAAGGTTGGGAACTTGCTGACCATTCTCCTGGTTCGCTCTGTCTCTCTGCAGCCAGAGGCGCCTGCTCCTGACAGGAACTCCCTTGCAGAACAGCCTCATGGAGCTGTGGTCCTTGATGCACTTTTTGATGCCTCATGTCTTCCAGTCTCATCGCGAGTTCAAGGAATGGTTCTCTAACCCCCTGACTGGCATGATTGAGGGCAGCCAAGAGTACAATGAAGGTCTAGTCAAACGCCTCCACAAGGTAGGGCCCGCAGCAGTGTGTTGGGAGTTCAGAACAGCAGAGGACTCAGGGCAATGCTTAGTAAACACTTGGGTAGGAGGAAGTCGGTGCTTAATCCAGGTGTCTCAGTGTTCCAGGGACTAACCAGTTCCCCAGTGGATTGACTTCACTTTGGTCATTCTTCTTGTTTTCTTTTTTTTTTTTTTTTTTTTTTTAAGATTTATTTATTTATTTGAAAGCAGAGTTACACAGAAGAGAGGTAGAGAGAGAGGTCTTCCATCCGATGGTTCACTCCCCAGTTGGCTGTAATAGCCGGAGTTGTGCCAATCCGAAGCCAGGAGCTAGGAGCTTCTTCTGGGTCTCCCATGTGGGTGCAGGGGTCCAAGGACTTAGGCCATCTTCCACTGCTTTCTCAGGCCATAGCAGAGAGCTGGAATGGAAGTGGAGGAGACTCGAACTGGCGCCTATATGGGATGCTGGCGCTTCAGGCCAGGGTGTTAACCTGCTGAGCCCCTCCTTGTTTTCTTTTATGATGTTTTCATCCCTGTTTTCTTTGAATAGAACTAAATAGCAGCGAGTTCTTGCTTGTATTTCTCTTTATCTGGGTTTCTTCAATTTCTTATTTTTGGTTTGTTTGTGTGCTCTATCCCTGCCCTTCACACAGGGAGGGTAGATGGTCATCCTTGGGTCCTCCTTTGCCTAGCTTTCAAATAACTTTCCAGCGTTCTGATCTTTACTTTTTGTCTTTTCAATCTGTCTCACAGGCATACTCATTCTGAGGGCTTTGACTGTTTCCTATGTGATAATGATTCCCCAATTTGTATTTTTAATCTTTTAATTGTTTTTAAAGATTTATTTGAAATGCAGAGTTTGGGGGTTTGGGAGGGAGATACCTTCCATCTACTGGTTCACTCCCCAGATGGCCCCAACAGCCAGGGCTGGTCCAGGCTAGAGTGAGGAGCTTCATCTGGGTCTCCCACATGAGTGCAGAGGCCCAAGGACTATGGGCCATCTTTCTCTGCTTCCCCAAGAACATTAGCAGGGAGCTGGATCGAAAGTAGAGCAGCTGGGACTCTAACTGGTGCCCATATTGGATGCTGGTGCTGCAGGCTGGGGCTTTAACCCTCTGTGCCACAACGCTGGCCCCCAGTCCTTTGATTTTCTAGATGCCTTGACCTATATTTAAATTTATGACTTGATATCCTCAAGTGAAAGTTCCTCTTGAATTAAATCAGTTCTAAGGCAGGTATGTCTCCTTAAAACCTGTTGTCACCACCCCATCTTTGTCAGTGACACCATCATTTGGTAAGCCAAGCAAAAAGTCCGAAGTATTCCTTAACTACTCTCCCTTCACTTACCTCCCTTCTTTCACTTTTGTGTCACTATAGACATTCATGGTAATGTCCTATTAAATTTCATATTTTGAGATTACAGATTTTTTTTTTTTTTTTTTTGTAAATATTTGTTTTTGTTTGAAAGGCAGAGTTACAGAGAGAGAAAGAGAGATCTTGCATTCACATCCTCTGATTCACTTCCCAAATGGCTGCATGGCCAAGTCTGGGCCAGGCTGAAGTCAGGAACCAGGAGCTTCTTCCAGGTCTGCCAAGTGGGTGTAGGGGCCCAAGCACTTGGGCCACCCTCCATAGCTTTCTCAGGTGCCATTAGCAGGGAGCTGGAATAGAAGCGGAGCAGCCAAGATTTGAACTGACTCCCATATGGGATGCCCACACTGCAGGTGCTGGCTTTACCTGACAGGCTACAGTGCTGGCCCCAGGTTACAGATTTGTTTTTGGTTTTCTATCCTTTCTTTTTTTTTTTTTCCTTTTTTTTTCCTTTTTCACGTCAGGTCATGTGCCGGCATGGTAACAAGGTTTAGAGGGAGGCACATCTCACAAAGCTGTGTGAGCAACCCAGTCATCACACTTATGAACCACAAAAAGGATCCATTTTCTATCCTTTCTTTCTTTCTTTTTTTTTTTTCCTGACAGGCAGAGTGGATAGTGAGAGAGACAGAGAGAAAGGTCTTCCTTTTTGCTGTTGGTTCACCCTCCAATGGCCGCTGTGGACGGCGATTCGTGCTGATCCGAAGGCAGGAGCCAGGCACTCCTCCCGGTCTCCCATGCTAGTGCAGGGCCCAAGCACTTGGGCCATCCTCCACTGCCCTCCCGGGCCATAGTAGAGAGCTGGCCTGGAAGAGGGGCAACCGGGATAGAATCCAGCGCCCCAACCGGGACTAGAACCCAGTGTGCCGGCGCTGCTAGGCGGAGGATTAGCCTGTTAAGCCACGGCGCCGGCCCGTTTTCTATCCTTTCAAGGCTGCAGGTTTTTTCTCTGCTTCTCTCCTGGATTTATTTTTGTAATCCTGGAAACTTACACATACTCTTTTTTATTTTTTTTTAAGATTCATTTATTGGGCTTTTGCTGTGGCATACCAGGTAAGGCCTCTCTGCCTGCAGTGCTAGCATCCCATATGGGCCTGGTTCGAGTCCTGGATAGTCCACTTTAAATTCAACTCTCTGCTGTGGCCTGGGAAAACAGTAGAAGATGGCCCAAGTCCTTGGGCCCCTGGACCTACGTGGGAGACCTGAAGGAAGCTCCTGGCTCTGGGCTTCAGATCGACCCAGCTCTGGCTGTTGCAGCCATTTGGTAAGTGAACCAGTGGATGGAAAGCTTCTCTCTCTACCTGTCTCTGTAACTCTGCCTTTCAAATAAAATAACATTAAAAAAAAAAAAATTGATTGATTTGAAAGGCAGAATCACAGAGAGGGAAAAAGTGAGCAGTCTTCCATCTGCTGGTTCACTGCCCAAATAGCTGCAATGGCCAGGGCTGAGCCAGGCGAAAGCCAAGAGTTTTCGTCTCCCACACGGGTGCAGGGGCCCAGGGACTTTGGCCATCTTCCACTGCTTTCCCAGGCCATTAGTATCAGAAGTGTCGCAGGCAGGACTTGAACCAGCTCCCATAGCAGATGCTGGCATTGCAGGTGGCAGCTTAATCCACTACATCACAGCACTGGCCCCAGCACACACTTTCCAAAATGTAGTTTCTCTCTCCAGCGTATTAGCTGATCTGGGCTCAGTGCTGCTTTCTGTCACTTTGTAGGTTGTGCTGTTGTTATCCTTGTGTCTGACTCCTTTAGCAGACAGTTCCCTGAGAGGAGGGCTTGCATCTCTGTGCGGTTGGTGTCTGGCATACTGCTTGACTCCATGAGTGTTTGCTGACGGACTAACCCAGCATTCTACTGGGTGTCAGGCCAAGACTCAGCTAGAGGGGGTAGGCTGGGGCTTAGTGGCCACTCTTCTCGTTCAGCCTCCTCCCATTTGCTTTTAGGTTTTGCGACCTTTTCTGCTGCGCCGAGTTAAAGTGGATGTTGAGAAGCAGATGCCTAAAAAGTACGAGCACGTTATCCGCTGCCGGCTCTCCAAACGCCAGCGCTGTCTCTATGATGACTTCATGGCGCAGACGACGTAAGGGAGGGGTGAGAGGTCTTGGAATCCCATATTAGAGTGCACGTGACTGTCACCATGTCTCATTCATTTTTCTTCTCTTCCCAGAACTAAGGAGACACTAGCTACAGGCCATTTCATGAGTGTCATCAACATTTTGATGCAGCTGCGAAAAGTTTGCAATCATCCAAATCTGTTTGATCCTCGACCTGTTACCTCCCCCTTTATCACCCCAGGCATCTGCTTCAGCACCGCCTCTCTGGTGCTGAGGGCTACTGATGTCCACCCTCTTCAGGTAAGTAGTTCCTCACAAGGCTGTTTACTCTGTACCGACCCTGTGTCTCTTTGGTTAGGCTGGGATTTGACTTTTGCATCTGTACTACTTCCCTCATTTCCAGTGCTTAGTCCAGTTCCTCTTGTTTCATAATTTTCTAGCAGGTGGCTTTTGGCAAGTTTATTAACCCCTAACTTGGCTGACTCTTTCTTGCCTGTCAAAACAGTGACTGTAAGGCCTACTCTGATCTGTGAATTGAGTTGATAATTTTGGAAATGCTGAGACCTACATTTGGCATATTTATAGATACTTTGTAAATAATTGTTTTTCTTAACTCTTTCCCTCTTTTTGACTATGCCTCCAATTTTTTTAAATTACAGTGAAATACATGTACAAATTTCACATTTTAATGAGTTTTGTGTGTGTAGTCCACTAGCATTAAGTATGTTCACATTATTACGCACCTGTCACCATCATGTATCACCAGCACTTCTGTCATCTTCCACTTGGAAACTCCATGCCTGTTAAAAATCTCCCTTCCAGCACAGTACTGGGATCCAGCAGTCTACTTTTCTGTCTCTGAATTGAACTGCTTTCAGTACTTTTGTTAATGGAATCATGAAGTACTTATCTTTATAAAAAGTGCATATCATTAGAAAACTATGTATGGATTTCAATTTTTTTTCACCAAAATAGGTTTATCTTTTTTTTTTTTAACGATTTATTTATTTATTTGAAAGGCAGCGTTACTGAGGCAGAAGCAGGGGGTTGTACTTTCATCCACTGGTCCACTCCCCAAATGGCCTCAATAGCTGGAGCTGGGCTGATCGGAAGCCAGAAGCCAGGAGCTTCTTCTGGGTCTCCCATGCGAGTGCAGGGGACCAAGGACTTGGGCCATCTTCCATTGCTTTCTCAGGCCATTGCAGAGAGCTTGATCGGAAGTGGAGCAGCCAGGACTTGAAGCAGCACCCATATAGGATGCAGGCACTGCAGGTGGAGGCTTTATCCGTTATGCCACAGTGCCGGCCCCTGTTTCATTTCAATATGAAGTTTTGATTTTTTTTTTTAAGATTTTTTTTTTTTTTATTTGAAAGAGTTACAAAAGAGAGATAGAGCCAGAGAGAGAAAGAGGTCTTCCATTCCATTGGTTCACTCCCCAAATGACTGCAGCGGCAGGAGCTGAGCAGATCCAAAGCCAGGAGCTTCTTCTGGGTCTCCCACATGGGTGCAGGGGCCCAAGGACTTGGGCCATCTTCTACTGCTTTCTCAGGCTATAGCAGAGAGCTGGATCAGAGGAGGAGCAGCTGGGACTCTTAACTGGTGCATATATGGGATGCTGGTGCTGCAGGCTGGAGCTTTAACCCATTGCTCCACAGTGCTCACCCTGATTTTTTTTTTTTTTTTTTTAAATTTTGACAGGCAGAGTGGACAGTGAGAGAGACAGAGAGAAAGGTCTTCCTTTTGCCATTGGTTCACCCTCCAATGGCCGCCATGGCCAGCGCACTGCACTGATCCGAAGGCAGGAGGCAGGTGCTTCTCCTGGTCTCCCATGCGGGTGCAGAGCCCAAGGACTTGGGCCATCCTCCACTGCACTCCCTGGCCATAGCAGAGAGCTGGCCTGGAAGAGGGGCAACGTGGACAGAATCCGGTGCCCTGACCAGGACTAGAACCTGGTGTGCCGGCGCCGCAAGGCGGAGGATTAGCCTGTTGAGCCACGACGCCGGCCTGATTTTTTTTTTTTTTAAGATTTTTTAAAAATTATGTATTTGAAAAGCAGAGTGACATAAAGAGAAAGAGAGAAAAAGGTCTGTCTGTTGGCTCAGATGGCTGCAGCCAGGAGCCCAGGAATTCCATTTGTGTTTCCCATGGGTGCAGGGGCCTGAGTACTTGGCTGTCTTCTGCTGCTTCCCCAGGTGCATTAGCTAGCACCAGGCTGCATTGGAAGTGGAGCAGTCGGGACGCAAAACCAGTGCTCCAGAAATCAGATGTGGGCACTGCAGGTTATGGCTTAACTGTTGTGCCACAATGCTGACCCCTTATGTTTGTGGGGGTTTTTGCTTTTTTTATTTTTTATTTTTATTTGAGGGACAAAGAGAAGAACCTTCTATTTGATGGTTCTTTTTGAGATGTCCACAACAGCATGGGCTGGCCAGGCAGCTAAGTCTGGGAGCTTGGAACTCAATAATCTGGATCTTTCATGACCTGGACAGAGAACCAACTACCTGAGCTGTCATCTGTTCCCTGTTCGGAAGGCAGACTGATCAGGGAGTCGGAATTGGAAGCAGAGCTGGAGCTGGACCCCAGGCACTCCAGTTGGAGATACGCGCTTTTCAGATACCTGCTCCTAAACTTTTAATCCCAGTTTTTCACAAACTTTTGGAACTGTTGCATATGTCACACTTTGCTTATCCTTTTATTTATTGATGGACACTTGGATTGTTGTCAACTTACGAGTAATGCCGCTGTGAACTTGGGGTGTGTAAATACTGCTTCCTGTTTGGGTATAGATCCACAGTAAAATCACTCTGTTATATGCTTTGTATTGCTTATGTTTTGAGGAACAACCAAAACGTTTTCCCTAGTAGCTGTATGTTTTTACATTCCCACGAGCAGTGCACAGGTTCTGGTTTCTCTGCATACTGGCCTAAGGATGTGTTTTTGGTAATTGCCATGTTAATGAGTATCTCATTGTGGTTTTGATTTGTGTATCTTTCACTAATAACGTTGAGCCTTTTCATATACTTATTGGGCATTTGTGTATCTTCTTTGGAGACCTGTCTATTCAAGGCCTTGCTGATTTTTAAAAATCAGGTAATTTGGTTCAGTTGTTGAGTTATAGTAGTTAAGCCCTTATCAGATACATGGTTTGTAAATATTTCAGCCCATTCTGTGGGTTGCATTCTCACTCAGTTGATAATGTCCATCGGTGTGCAAATGTTTAAATTTTAGTGTATCCCTGTTTATCCTTTTTTCTTTTATTACCTGTGCTTTTAGTGTCATATCCAAGAAATCATTCTCAAATCGGCCTCTGTGACAGTTTGCTTTGTATTCCTTCTTGTGGCAGCGGATAGACATGGGTCGGTTTG
The DNA here is from genome assembly GCF_033115175.1 of Lepus europaeus. Classification (NCBI taxonomy): domain Eukaryota; kingdom Metazoa; phylum Chordata; class Mammalia; order Lagomorpha; family Leporidae; genus Lepus; species Lepus europaeus. The sequence goes on from NC_084847.1 coordinate 25,432,768, forward strand.
ACCTCATTGGCCTGGAGGGTCGTGTTTCTCGATACGAGGCTGACACATTTCTGCCCCGGCACCGCCTCTCCCGCCGGGTCCTGCTAGAGGTGGCTACTGCTCCTGATCCCCCACCCCGGCCCAAGCCCGTCAAGATGAAGGTTAACAGGTACCAGGACTGAGGCCTGAAGGGATGGATTCTTAGGAAGAGTGGCTCTAGCTGGCTGGAGAGGATGGGAGTGTGGGGAAAAGCCGGAGGCCTAGGCTGGAATGTTGATAAGGGATAGGTGCAACGTGCTGCGGGGAGTTGGTGGAGAGAGTAATTGGGAGAGGCCCCTGTGTTTGTCATGGGATGTTCCCACCCCCCTGCCTCTCCCACAGTCTCTCTCCTTGGTGCTTTCTGATGATCTTGGGTTTCTTTCCGTCATTTTTCTTCGAGTCTATTTTCTTTCCTCTCTTTGTTTTTATGATCTCCGTCTGACTCATGTTCTTTGTTTCATTTCCTCCTTATTTTCCTTCCCTCTTTATTCCTTTGATTTTTTTTTTTTTTTCTCATAGGATGTTGCAGCCTGTCCCCAAGCAAGAAGGCCGTACAGTGGTGGTGGTGAATAGTCCACGGACGCCCGTAGGCCCTGTCCCCATCCGACCCCCTCCAGGCCCTGAGCTCTCAGCTCAGCCCACCCCTGGCCCAAGTCCCCCAGTGCTGCCAGCACCACTGATGGTGTCAGCCCCACCTGCTGGACCCCCACTTATTCCTGCACCGCGGACCCCTGGTCCTGTTCTCTTGCCTCCACTGCAGCCAAACAGTGGTCCTCTCCCTCAGGGTGAGTTGAAAGTGGTGATGGGTAGTGCCCAAAAAAGTCATTCAGACTGGGGAAGAAATAATGAAATTAACGGTTTGAGGAGCGGGGCTGGGGACAAGGACCTGGTGTTTGATGGATTGCTAGAGAATGTGGAGGCTTCTGGGACCAGGCTTAGATTAGTCAGGGTGTGTCTGACAGGTGTTCGCTCTGTGTCTGCAGTGTTGCCATCCCCCCTGGGGGTCCTGAGTGGGACCTCGAGGCCTCCGACACCAAGTCTGTCCCTGAAGCCAGCCCCGCCTGCCCCAGTTCGCCTGAGTCCAGCCCCACCCCCAGGCTCCTCTAGCCTGTTGAAGCCCCTGACTGTACCACCAGGCTACACTTTCCCTCCTGCTGCTGCAACTACCACCTCTGCCACCAGCGTGACTGCTGCCACCACAGCAGTGCCAGCTCCAGCTCCTGCCCCACAGCGCCTCATCCTGTCTCCTGATATGCAGGCTCGTCTGCCCTGTAAGTTCCCAGGGCTCTCTAGTGAGGGACTGGAGATGGGAGGAAGGCTTGTTCCTGTGCTAGGGATCTGGAAGAGAAAAGCTTAGGAACATGATAGGTTCAAAGTTTAGGCAGCTAACAGATATTAGGTATTTTGCCAGACCCTGGTAAGTCATATTTAAGAGCCCTAAGGAAGTCGGCTGGGGAGATGACACGTGGATGAGTAACTAAGGGTCAACCTAGACCTAGTGACAGCTGGTTCAGTCATCTTGGAGAAGAAGATCCGCATGGAGCAGGAGGTGGCAGCTAGCTCGGTCTGGTAACAGGCCCTTAGAGGGTGTTAAGCTGGCTAAGTAGACCATGAAGTGGAGAGTAGTATCTACGGTGCGTGAGAAGCCGAGAGGCTGAGTGTTTGGGGATGTGGGAAGTTGTGGGAAGGACCTGGAGGAACTGGTAAGGGCTGTGTGCTGCGTGTGGGTCTGTGAAGCGTTGAGCAGCTTGAGCCCTGTGTACAGTAAAGCCTTCTCTGTTTGTAGCAGGTGAAGTGGTCAGCATCGGGCAGTTGGCCTCACTGGCGCAGCGTCCAGTGGCTAGTGCAGGTGGAAGCAAACCTCTCACCTTCCAAATCCAGGGCAACAAGCTGACTTTGACTGGTGCCCAGGTGCGCCAGCTTGCTGTGGGGCAGCCCCGCCCGCTGCAAAGTAGGTAAAACCCACCCCCTGTCCTGCCTTTTTCCTCCTCCTCCCCTGTCCCCTTGTTTTTGTGGCTCTTTTTAGATGTCAGCCTCGTGTTCCTTTCCCTAGCTTTCGGTGGGTGGGACCGAGGGGAGTGGGCAGAGGGTGTTTCTTGATGGAGAAGAGGTCATTTCAGAGTTAATCCCTCTCTGTTCTTTCCCTCTCCTCTTGCCATTGCCTCTGCCCTCCTCCGGCTGATAGCTGCTTCTCTCTCTCTTTCTCTCTTCCCTTAACCCAGGGAATGTGGTGCATCTCGTGTCAGCAGGGGGGCAGCACCACCTCATCAGCCAGCCTGCCCATGTGGCCCTCATCCAGGCCGTCGCCCCGACCCCTGGCCCCACCCCTGTCTCTGTGCTGCCTTCTTCGACCCCCAGCACCACCCCCGCCCCCACAGGCCTCAGCCTTCCGCTTGCTGCTAACCAGGGTGAGGCTCCTGGCCTTCCTACTTACTTAGCCCTTGCTGGCCTTGTCTCTCTAGGCGTGTGCTGGGCTACTGTCTGTCTAGCCTTCCCTCTTGTGTTGTTTTCCCTTGCCAGTATCTCCAGTATCTGTCTGCCACCCTCTCCTACCCCTGGATTTCTTCCATCCTTTGGGTCTCTTGTTTCTTTTCTACTTTCCCCTCAATGTAGCTTCCTCTTACAGTGCCACCCACCATGGTGAATAATACAGGCGTGGTGAAGATTGTAGTGAGACAGGCCCCTCGGGATGGACTGACTGCTGTTCCTCCATTGGCCCCAGCACCCCGGCCTCCGAGTTCTGGGCTTCCAGCTGTGTTGACTCCACGCTCCACATTAACCCCTGGCCGCCTTCCCTCACCTACTCTGGGTCCTGCCCGGTCTCCCATTCCCACGACCACTCTGGTGAGGCCTCTTCTCAAGCTGGTCCATGGTTCTTCGCCTGAAGTCAGTGGTGAGTCCAGGTGTTGGAGGCCAGGAAATTTTTGTCAGGAGTGTAGATGAGATGGGGTGGCCTTCAAGGTTTCTTAGTGACATTGGATCCTTTCGTTATCAACATACTGCCTTGATTTTGCAGTAGTCCCCAGAACTGGGCTACTACTTAAGCTGTGACCCAGTTCCAAGCATGTGTTGGCACCTTGGAGGGGAAGAATGTTGTGTTGACAAATTCCTTGGATTTTTTTTACTTCATGTTGTGAGAATGATGGCTTCCTAGGAAACAGGTTGCTTGGGGCCTCAGGGGAAGAGTGGGACAGGGTAGTAGAAAGATCAAGAGCAGAATTCTGAGCTAACTTGTCTTCTGTCTCCACAGCTTCAGCACCCGGAGCTGCTCCCTTGACCATCTCTTCTCCGCTCCATGTGCCATCCTCACTCCCTGGGTCAGCCTCTTCTCCCATGCCAATTCCCAACTCCTCTCCCCTTGCTAGTTCTGTGCCCTCGACAGTCCCAGTCCCAGTGTCATCGGCACTCCCCATCTCTGTCCCCACCACGCTTCCCGCCTCGACTCCGCTAACCATCCCCATCTCAGCCCCCTTGCCTGTTTCGGCATCGGGTCCAGCTCTTTTGACCAATGTGACTCCAACACTGGCACCAGTTGTCTCCGCGGCGCCTGGACCTCCCTCTTTGGCACCAGCTGCAGCTTCTCCGTCAGCGTCAGCCTTGACTCTAGGTTTGGCCACAGCTCCGTCCCTGTCCCCATCTCAGACACCTAGTCACCCTGTGTTGTTGGCTCCCACCTCTCCACATGTTGCAGGGTTGAGCTCAGCTGTGGCCCCGGCGTGCTCACCTGTCCTGCTGCCAGCTTCAGCTTTGGCCAGTCCTTTCCCAGCAGCGCCAAATCCAGCTCCAGCCCAGGCTTCCCTTCTGGCTCCAGCACCTTCTGCATCTCAGGCTTTGGCCACCCCTCTGGCTCCCATGGCGGCTCCACAGACAGCAGTCCTGGCTCCTCCAGCTCCTTCTCTGGCTCCTTTTCCAGTCCTGGCTCCATCACCAGGTCCTGCTCCCATCCTGGCTCCATCACAGACTCCGGTTCCAGTTGTGGCTCCATCATCTACTGCAGGAACCCCTTTAGCTTCAGCTTCTTCACTGGTGCCAACCTCAACTCCTATGTTGGCTCCGTCATCATCAACTCAAACCATGGTACCAGCCCCAGTTCCATCACCTCTCCCAAGCCCAGCTTCTACGCAGACACTGGCCCTAGCTCCGGCTTTAGCATCCACTCTTGGTGGCTCGTCTCCATCTCAGACACTTTCTTTGGGCATGGGGAACCCCCAGGGGCCCTTTCCAACTCAGACATTGTCATTGACTCCAGCATCATCCTTGGTACCAACTCCAGCCCAGACACTGTCTTTGGCACCAGGACCAGCACTAGGTCCAACACAGACGCTGTCTTTGGCTCCAGCAGCGCCTCTGGCTCCAGCTTCTCCAATGGGCCCGGCCCCGGCTCACACGCTGACTTTGGCTCCGGCATCATCATCTGCTTCACTCCTGGCCCCAGCTTCAGTACAGACACTGACCCTGAGCCCTGCCCCGGTTCCAGTGCCCACCCTGGGCCCAGCTGCAGCTCAGACTCTGGCACTGGCCCCAGCGTCAACACAGGCCCCAGCTTCCCAGGCATCTTCCCTCGTCGTTTCGGCATCTGGCGGCTCCCCCTTGCCTGTCACCATGGTATCCCGACTGCCTGTTCCCAAGGATGAGCCTGAAACACTGACTTTGCGCTCTGGTCCCCCCAGCCCTCCCTCCACTGCTACCTCGTTCAGTGGCCCCCGGCCTCGACGCCAGCCCCCCCCACCACCTCGTTCCCCTTTCTATCTGGTAAGTTGTACTTCCTCACAGGAGAGGGCACTGGAACTTGAGTTTCTCTGGAGTGTTGGTAGATCGGAATGGAATGTTTCTTGGCACATTACAAAGCCTGGTGCTATGGACCAAGTACTCAAGGGACAGTTGGACAAGTTCCTTTTTTTCCCTGAGCCTATACTGTCCTGTGCAAAATGGGAATAATTTGTGTTTTGCCTTCCCCATGGTTAATTAAGGGCTGAATGTGCTTTAGAAATAGGAATCGCTGATGGACTCAAGGTGCTCTTGTTACCAGTGGTCTGTGTGAGTCTTGCTTACTCTTCTGAATGTTGGCATGTATTGCCTCATTTTACAGATGAGGTGACTGGCCCACTAGATGTTCTGAAAGTTACATAATTTGTGAGGACACAGATGTGCTCCTGTTCCCCAAAAGAGGCAGTCCTCAGAAATGGAAAGGTGTTCTCAGTTGCTGAAACCATCACCATTACCAAGTATTAAACTCCAGTGGACTGATGGACACCATAAATGTGCCTTCCTGGGATCATGAGTCTCTGACCTTGACAGTCACCTCTTACTAGTTTTTGTCTCCATAGTGATAAGTGGGCAAAAAAATAACTTTGTTCCCTGTTCTTTCATGAGTTTTCTGCTGGCCATTTTCCTCTACGTTACATGTGATTTCATGTGTATATGAATAAGTTGAACTCATCTCTCAGCTTAGAGCTTAGTGCAGGAATTATAAGAAAGGCCCAGTGAGCCCCTCCTGCCCCTCTGTCGTCCTTGTGTTATCAAAACCACTGCTTAAATTTTGCTTCAACCCAACTTCACCACCATCTGTCAGTGCCACTGGCTCTGTGTTTGGTCTTTTCCAGACACTGCCAGGTTGGCCCTGGTTGATGATAAATAGTGGGGAGAGGCCGTGGTCTGTTCAATTGTGATTTTTCTCTGTAGTTTGGTACAGGTTGAACGTCCTTAATCTAAAATCCTAAATGCTTCAAAATCTGTAACTTTTTGCGAGCCAACCTGATGCTCAAAAAATTACATAGTGTATAATAATCTGGATTTCAGAGTTCTGGATTAGCATTGCTCAGCAGAGTGAAGTCTGTGCAAATGTTGCATATTGAAAAAAATGAAACCACGGCCTCTCTAAAATCCAAAAAACAGCGGTTCCAAGCATTTTAGTTATAGGATATTAAAGCTGTCGTAGGTGTTTGCCACTTTTCTTAAACAATATGATGTATAAATTTACATATCATACAACTCACCCTACTGATAGCGTACAATTGGTGACTTTTTAGTGTATTCATAAGGGTGGGCCTTCAGCCTAATGGCTAAGGTGCCTGCTGTGAGTTCAGTTCCTAGCTGCAGCTCTTGATTCCAGCTTCCTTGGAAGCTCAAATAATTAAGTTCCTTCCACCCATGTTGGAGATCTGGATTGAATTCCCGTTGCCTGGCTTCAGTCCAGCCCTCCTATATGTGTATATGTACATATATATACACATAAAATCTATCCAGAGAGTTGTGCAACCATCACTACAATAAATTTTAGAACCTTTCCATGGGCCCAAAGAGAAACCCAGCATCTTTTAGCCATCACCCCCTTTGCCCTTGATCACTGTTAGCCCTAGACAACCTATTTTCTCTGTGTAGATTTGCCTATGGGTTCTGCAAAAATTCATGGAAAATGCATATCCTGAAAAACCAAATGGGTTTCAAGTTTTCTGTAGCCAGATAAACTTTTTAATTCCGTTTCTCATGAATTTTTTTTTTTTTTTTAAGATTTATTTATTTATTTGAAAGGCAGAGTTACAGAGAGGTCTTCCATCCGCTGGTTCACTCCCCAAATGACCACAACAGCCAGAGCTGAGCCAATCTGAAGCCAGGAGCTTCTCAGTCTCCCAAGGGAGTACAGTGGCCCAAGGACTTGGGCCATCTTCTACTGCTTTCCCAGGCCAAAACAGAAAGCTGGATTGGAAATGGAGCAGCTGGGACTCGAACTGGCATCTATATGAGATGCAGGCACTGCAGGCGGTGGCTTTACCTGCTACGCCACAGCGCTGGCCCCTCCCATGAACTTTTTCAAGTTCTCTTTTATGTTGTCCTTATGATTGAATTTCAGTTAGCATGTTTTTGAGGTTCAGTAGTGTTACAGCATATGTCAGTACTTTATTTCTTTGTTGTTGAATAATTTTCCATTGTGGATAGACCACATTTTATGTATCTGCTGGTCAGCTGATGGAGACATTCGTGTTGTTTCTACTCTTTGGCTGTTCTGAATAATGATGCTATGAACATTTCACATATAAATTTTGGTGTGGATGTGTTTTCAGAAACTTAAACATAATATAGGGAGAGAATTGCTGGGTTATATGGTAACTGTGTTTACCTGACTTTTTTTTTTTTTATGTTTATTTGAAAGGCAGAGTTACATAGAAGGAGAGAGAGCGAGCATGCACGCTTCCATCTGCTGGTTCACTCCCCAAATGCCACAATGTCGGGAGCTGGGTCAGACTAAAGGCAGGAGCCAGGAGCTTCTTCCAGGTCTCCCATGTGGGTGCAGGGTCCCAAGCACTTGAACCATCTTTTACTGCTTTCCCAGGCACACGAGCAGGGAGCTAGATCAAAAGTGGAGCAGCTAGGATTTGTACTGGCTCCCATGTGGGATGTCCATAAGTGGAGGCCTAACCTTCTATGCCACGGTGTACCCCTGCCAAACTATTTCCTAAAGTGGTTGCACCATTTGACATTCCTCCAACAGTCTGTGAGGGTTTTTATTTCTCCACGTTTTCCTTAACACCTTTTTTTTTTTTTTTTAATTTATTGATCTAAGAGTGAGACAGACGGAGCTTCCTATCTGCTGATTGACTCCCCAAGTACACACAGTGGCTGGGGAGATGGAGTTAGGAGCTGGGGATTTAATCCAAGTCTCCCATGTGGGTGGCAGGACCCCAAGTACTTGAGCCATCACTGCTCCTCCCAGGGTCTTCAGTGGCAGAAAGCTGGAATTAGGATTTGGGGGTAGCTGAATCCAGGCACCCCAATAGGGGATGCACTTGTCTCAACCAGCAGCTGAACCATTGTGTCAAATGCTTGTCCCTCATTTGTCCTTTTGGTTGTAGCCGTATTATAGCCATTGTAGTGTGAAGAGTCTCATGGGTTTACATGTTTTGTTTTTTAGAAGATTGATTTATTTGAAAGAGTTAGAGGGAGAGACAGAGATCTTCCATCCACTGGTTCAGTCCCCATATGGTCACAACAGCCAGGCTGAGTGAGGCTGAAGCTAGGAGCCAAGAGCTTCATCTGGATCTCTCATATGGGTAGCAGGGGCCCAAACCCTTGAGCCAACCTCAAGTTGCTTTTCCCAGGCCATTAGTAGGGAGATGGATCAGAAGTGGAGTAACCCAGATGTGAACCAGTGCCCAAGATGTGAACTGGCAGCCATATGGGATGCTGGCATGGCTGGTGGTGGCTTTACCCGCTACATCACAGCATTGGCCCTTCTTGTTAACGGTTTTGATTTTTCATTTCTCTATTGGCTAATGTTTAGCATGTTTTTATGTGGTTATTGGCCATTTGTGTACCTCTGAAGAAATATCTGTTCAAATTATTTTACTTTTTTTAATGGGTTTTCATTTTTTTTTTATTGAGTTGTAAGAGGTCTTTCTGTGTTCTAGGTCAAGTTCCTTTTCTCTGTTTTTGGATGTTATGATTTATAGACATTTTCTCCTTTGCTGCTATGGGGAGCTGGCCTATGTTGACTTTCCTCTGCTAGGATGCTTTTTTATCTCACCTTAAGCACTCAAGCCAAGATCTGAAGCTTAAGGTAGCAGGCAGATAGGGAGAGTTGGGACAGTTCTTTTTTCATGTCCGTATCCCGGAGAGTCCAGTCTGTCATTAGTCCATGCTATTAACAGATCAATGTATTGGGAGCCTATTTTGTGCCATAGATGGATCTAGATACTGAGTGATTGTAGTGTGCAGGATGATACAGCTCATGTTTCATGAGGCTTACACCACAGTAGGTAGACAACGTTGATCAAGTAATCATACATGTGTCTAGCTACAAGTGTGATGAGTGTACAGACTGGGGGACTTGCAGCATCGAGCTGGGAAAGGCTCGGGTCGAAGTCATACAGGCATTGCCCTTCTTTCTCAGGGTGATGTTGATAACTAGAGGTCAGGTTAACTGTCCCATCTCGCCCCATTCCAGTCTGGCCCTTGCTGAAAGGACTTAGCTTCCCTGTTTCCTGGTCAGCAATTGGAGGGAGAGTATTCTGATCATTTGGTACCTACTGCAAGAAGATGAATTGAGTGTTTTGGAATTTAAGTGGTACTCAGGGCTAGTCCCACATCCCCCATCCTTTTTTTTTTTTTTTTTAATTATTTTCTTATTTATTTGAAAGAGTTACAGAGAGGCAGAGGCAGAGAGCACTTCCATCTGCTGGTTCACTCCCCAAATGGCTGCAATGGCCAGGAACTTCTTTCGGGTCCCCCAAGCAGGTGCAGGGGACCAAGCACTTGGGCCATCTTCTGCTTTCCTAGGCCATAACAGCTGGATCAGAAGTAGAGGAGCCGGGACTCTAACCAGTGCCCATATAGGATGCCAGCACTGCAGGCCGCAGCTTTACCTGCTATGCCACAGCACCGCCATTTCCCCCCCCACCCCCATCCATTCTATAAACGTGTTGGAATGTAGATCTTATTTTGACTATCCAGGAATTCTGCTTTGGTAGCATATGAGAATATGAATTTTCTGTAGTGGATAAATTTCACTTAATATTATGTGAAAAGCAGCAATTCTCAATGATAACTTGGAAAACCGCAAAATGTATAGTATAATTTTGGATCTTACATTTCTTTCTGTCCAGAACTGTGAGGTATTATATTTTGTTTTAAAGATGTATTTATTGAAAAGGCTGAGAGAGAGCGAGAGACAGTGAGAGAAAGATATCTTCTGTCTGCTAGTTCATTCCCCGAGTGCCTTTGACAGCTGCAATGGGCCCTGGCTGACACTAGGAGCCAAGAACTCCATCTGGTTCTGCAGTGTGGGCGGCAGGGACCCAAGTACTTGAGCGGCCACCTGCGGCCCCTCAGGGTGCACATCAGCAGGATGCTAGATTGGAGGCAGGACTAGATCCTAGACGCTTCAGTATGCGAGCAGGCTGTCCCCACCGGCAGCTTAGCCGGCTGTGATGTGTGCTCTCAAGGACTGATCACTCTTCCTGTGTGTTTTCTTCTTTCATCTCCAGGACTCTCTGGAGGAAAAGCGGAAGCGGCAACGATCTGAACGCCTGGAACGGATTTTCCAACTTAGTGAGGCTCATGGGGCCCTGGCACCCGTGTACGGGACTGAAGTCCTGGATTTCTGTACCCTGCCCCAACCTGTTGCCAGCCCCATCGGCCCTCGTTCTCCTGGCCCCAGCCACCCCACCTTTTGGACTTATACCGAGGCTGCCCACCGGGCTGTACTGTTTCCCCAGCAACGACTAGACCAGCTGTCAGAAATCATTGAGAGGTTGGCAGGGCTAAGTGCTAATGGGGAGCGGGTCTTGGGGCCTCAGAGTGGCTGTAGTGCTTAGGGCTGGTGAAGGTGTTAATCTCTGGGGCATTTCAGAATTCCATCTTTGACACTGCGTGCCTTTTTTACACAGGTTCATCTTTGTCATGCCTCCTGTGGAGGCACCTCCCCCTTCCCTACATGCCTGCCACCCACCTCCCTGGCTGGCCCCACGTCAGGCAGCCTTCCAGGAGCAGCTGTCCTGTGAGCTCTGGCCACGGGCTCGTCCTTTGCACCGCATTGTGTGTAACATGCGCACGCAGTTCCCTGATTTGAGGCTCATCCAGTATGATTGCGGTGAGTTCCCTGGCCAGTGTGGCGTCCTTGACTGATTTTGCTGCCATAGCAGGGGGGTGTTGCACATCAGGTCTCGAGGGATTTCTGGAGGGCATTTTTTCAGGTTATGCTTTTGGGCCTTCTGATGGATTCTTTGCGTTTAGGAAGTACGTGCTGCTAATTCACGTGTTCAGTAAGTGATTTATGAACATCTGTCATTCATTTGCAATATAGAAACAAGACAGCATGGGGTTGGCAGTGTTGCAGAGAAAAGTATGCAAGGGTTTCAGTAGTAAAGTGTGGTTTGGGCAACGCAAGGACCCTTGGATTGATCGTGATGCACGTGGCTGCACACAACAGAGCCCACCGAGACTGGCTCAAGCCACAAGGACGTTATTGTTTGCTGAATGAGGAATTGTGAGAATGGATGGAATGTGGCTGGTTCCACAGGAACCCAGCATCTTCTTACCTTTCTGCCTTCTCTACTGTATTTTTTATCTTTTTATTTTCATGCTTGATTTTTTCATGGTGTTAAGATGGCCGCCATAGTTTCAGGGAACATGCAAATCTAAGGAAGCAAGGGTTTTGTTGAAGCCAACACTCAGTTCCTTTCGTATTTCCTTTCTTCTTTCTGTTTTATGTTGGGGGTTGGGGAGAGGGGAGAAAAGAGTTCTGACTGAACACTCTACAGCTCATTGCCCCAAACTGGGACACTTGCCCATCCCCAGAGCAATCACTGGCACAAAGGAATAGCGAAACGAAATCATAGCTTTTTTGGCCCAGTCATGATTTGTTTTCTGGGGTTGGGTTAGGGTCTAAGTCCCCTGGGAGCAAGTCCTCTCTGCCAGCTGTCTGCAGGGCTGTTGACCAAGAATGCTGGTTGGACAGTAGTTAGCAGTTTCTGTCAAAAACTTGCACAGACATTTCTGTAGTAATGTGTTTGGAGATCGTCACCCTACAATACACAAAAATCAGGTGTTTTTTTTTTTTATGAGTTCAGTTTTTTAAAAATGTTTAATAGTTAAAATCATTCAAACTAGATGGACTGAAAGTCTTTGTTAAAAATGTTCAAAGTGGATACAGGCACTTAATGCAACAGTTAAAAAGCTGCTTGAAAAGAAAGCAGCAGAGGATGTTCCAAGTACTTGGCCCCTGCCCACTCATGGAGTTCTTGGCTGCTGGCTTTAGCATGGCCCAGCCTGGCCATTGTGTTGTAGCCATTTGTGGAGTGAACCAGTGGGTGGAAGGTGTCTTTCTCTCACCACCCTCTCCCCACCCCAGCCCCAACTCTACTTCTCAAATGAATAATAAATAAATCTTTTTTTTTTTTTTTTTTGACAGGCAGAGTGGACAGTGAGAGAGACAGAGAGAAAGGTCTTCCTTTTGCCATTGGTTCACCCTCCAATGGCCGCCGCGGTTGGCGCGCTGCAGCCGGCGCACCGCGCTGATCCGATGGCAGGAGCCAGGTGCTTCTCCTGGTCTCCCATGGGGTGCAGGGCCCAAGCACTTGGGCCATCCTCCACTGCACTCCCTGGCCACAGCAGAGAGCTGGCCTGGAAGAGGGGCAACCAGGACAGGATCGGTGCCCCGACCGGGACTAGAACCTGGTGTGCCGGTGCCTCAAGGCGGAGGATTAGCCTAGTGAGCCGCAGCGCCAGCCATAAATAAATCTTTTTAAAAATTTAATAAGCCATTTTAGATGCCTACAGCTGTTAATAGAGTTTGAGTCCTGGCTTTGCTGTCCATTCTGGCTTCTAACAAGCAATTCAGGAGACAGCGGGTGATGACTCAGGTAATTGGGTCCCTGCCGCCAATGTGGGAGACTTGATTTGAATTCCTGGTACTTGGTTTTGGCCCAGGAAGTAAACCCATCAGTGGATGGGTGCTCTCTGTCTCTGTTGGATAAAAATGTAAAAACAACATCAGCAGCAGCAACAACAGAAACACTCTAAGTGACTTAGCAGTGTTACAGGTGTTACTTCTGGTTTGCTGGGAGGTTGAACTAGATAACCTCAGGAAATCCTATCTGGCGTTGTAGTTCTGGTACAAATTCCTGTCTTTAAGTCATGGTTTTGTCGATGTCCTGTGAATCTGTTCTGTGACTATTGTAGTACTTCGAGATCTCTTGCTTATAAACCATTGGGAATTCTGTTTGTCCCCCCGGTGGTCCATGTTATCCTACCCCTGTTAGAAAGTTATATTCCAGGCAAGAGCAGGCTGAAGGGAAGAAAATGTTTGGAGGTCAGTATTTTTGATTCCTTAGGCTGTTTGAAACTTTACTCTAAGCTTTGATTGCCTTTCAACCATAGCCATCCAGTGCTGAGTGTTTCCCCAGTCGGCCGTAAAGCCTGCTCCCTGTTCCCCTTCATATCTCTTCAGGAAAACTGCAAACATTGGCCGTGTTGCTGCGACAACTCAAGGCAGAGGGCCACCGGGTGCTTATCTTTACCCAGATGACCCGAATGTTGGATGTGTTGGAGCAGTTTCTCACCTACCATGGCCACCTCTACTTGCGTCTGGATGGGTCTACTAGAGTTGAACAGAGACAGGTAACCCTGCCATCTTTGCCAACCAGAGGCTCGCCTCAGCTTCTCTCTGCTGTTTCCAGAGCCTCAGCTTCACCACTGAGCTTTGGACCTTATTTTGGGGATAAGTCTCCGATACCGTATTTTCTTCTTTTCCTTCTAGGCCTTGATGGAACGATTCAATGCAGACAAGCGCATATTCTGCTTCATCCTTTCAACTCGGAGTGGGGGTGTGGGCGTGAACCTGACAGGAGCAGACACTGTTGTTTTTTATGATAGCGACTGGAATCCCACCATGGATGCTCAGGCCCAGGACCGCTGTCATCGCATTGGCCAGACCCGCGATGTCCACATCTATAGGTATTGTCTGCTCTTCGCTCGACCTTAGCCTTCCCTGTCTTGAAAGGGTTTCCTCGATGCTTGGCTGTTCACACTTGATCTCCATCACCCCTTAGGCTTATCAGTGAGCGGACAGTGGAGGAGAACATCCTGAAAAAGGCGAATCAGAAGAGAATGTTGGGAGACATGGCCATTGAGGGAGGCAACTTCACCACAGCTTATTTCAAACAGGTACTAAATCCGATCTTTCAGCCTGTGCAGGAAACTGTGCCTGTAGGAGCTGTGCTAATTGAAGAGCAGCTGTTTGGCCTTCCCAGACTGCTTCACAGTTTTCAGTCTTCACAGCGGTGCCTGTGATTCTTCCAAGGGCCAACAGCCTCACAGCTGTAGACCCAGGCCTAGTGCTCCGTTGGCTCTGACACTGCTCTGTTCTGTCTGACAGCAGACCATCCGAGAACTGTTCGATATGCCTGTGGAGGAGCCATCTGGCTCGTCGGTGCCCTCTGCCCCTGAGGAAGAAGAAGAGACTGTGGCCAGCAAGCAGACCCATATTTTGGAGCAGGTGAAAAAATAGTGGGCCATCCCTAACATGGAGCGGACATTTATGTCTTGTCTTCTAGTCTCTTGAGCTTGTCCCAGGGAAAGAACTGTTGTTACTGCGTCTCAGATTATACTAAGCCTTTGATAGTTATAAATTGGTTCACATAATTTAGTAGGAAAGAAAAAACAGGATAAGGATTCTTTCATTCTGGGCTTGATTTCAAACAGTGCTTTGTTGTTGTTGTTGTTGTTGTTAAGTTTGAAAGGTAGACTTAGAGATCTCCCATCCACTAGTTTATTCCCCCAAATGGCTGCAACAGCTGGGGCTGGGCCAGGCCAAAACCAGGAGATGGGAACTCCATGCAAGTCTCCCAGGTGGGTACAGGTTCCTAGGGTCCCAAGTACTTGGGCCATCTTCTGCTTTCCCAGGCACATTATACTTGATCTTAGCCAAAAGGCCAAGAAGCAGTTCCCCAAGCACGTTAGCAGGGAGCTGGATTGGAAGTGGAACAGCTGGGATTTGAACCAGTGCTCATGTGAGATGCTAGCATCACATACAGTGGTTTAACCCACTGTGCCACGGTGTGAGCCCCACAACAGTGCTTCTTAATAATTGTGTTTCTTGGGGGTGGTGGTATGGCGTAGTAGGGAAATCTGCCTGCAGTACCGGCATCCTATATGGGCACTGGTTCGAGTCTTAACTGCTCTACTTTTTTTTTTTTAAAGATTTATTTTATTTATTTGAAAGAGTTACAGAGAGGAGACAGAGAGATCTTCCATCTGCTGGTTCACTCTCCAGTTGGCTGCAACAGCCAGAGCTGCACTGATCTGAATCCCAGAGCCAGGAGCTTCTTTCGGGTCTCCCACGTGGGTGCAGGGGCCCAAGGATCTGGATCTTCTTCTACTGCTTTCCCAGGCCACAGCAGAGAGCTGGATTGGAAGTGGAGCGCCAGGACTTGAACAAGCGCCTGTATGGGATGCCGGCACTGCAGGCGGCAGCTTTACCCACTATTCCACAGTTCCGGCCCCAGAAACCCCTTTTTTATTCAGTCTTACATTTCCAGGACATTATTCTTATTAGATCCTCATCAATCCTCCAGATTGAAGTGCAACAGCCGGGACTAGAACCGGTGCCTGTATGGGATGCCGGCACTTCAGGACAGGTTTTTAACCCGCTGCGCCACAGCGCTGGCCCCCTTTTTGCTCTGCTTCTGATCCAGCTCCCTGCTGATGGCCTAGGAAAAGCAGAAAATGGCCCAAGTGCTTGGGCCCCTGTCACCCACGTGAGAAACCAGAAAGCTCCTCGCTTCAGCCTGGCCTACTTCTGGCTGTTGTCATCTGGGGAGTGAACCAGCAGATGAAGATCTCCCTCTCTCTGTCTCTGTAACTCTTTCAAGTAAATAAATCTTTTTTAAAAAATAATAATTGTGGCCGGCGCCGCGGCTCACTAGGCTAATCCTCTGCCTTGCGGCGCCGGCACACCGGGTTCTAGTCCCGGTCGGGGCACCGATCCTGTCCTGGTTGCCCCTCTTCCAGGCCAGCTCTCTGCTGTGGCCAGGGAGTGCAGTGGAGGATGGCCCAAGTGTTTGGGCTCTGCACCCCATGGGAGACCAGGAGAAGCACCTGGCTCCTGCCATCGGAACAGCGCGGTGCGCCGGCTGCAGTCGCGCTACCGCGGCGGCCATTGGAGGGTGAACCAACGGCAAAAAGGAAGACCTTTCTCTCTGTCTCTCACTGTCCACTCTGCCTGTCAAAAAAAAAAAATAAATAAATAAATAAAATAATAATAATAATAATTGTGTGTGTTCAGCCAAATTACAAATGTTTACTCTTATGAGCCTCTTCCTATTTCTCTGAAGTGCTAATCAGAAGGACGTAGCTCTGATGGTTAAATGAGCAATGGATTCAAGAATTGCTTGGTGCATATTGTCAAACAGTGGTTTCTAAACATTGATACATAATAGAATCACTTGGAAAGGTAATAAGAGGATTCATTCCTGTGCTCCATCTCAATCTACTAAATCATTTTTGGGCATTGGCTCTGAGCATTTGTATTTGTGCAGAGTACTCCATAGACAGGTGTTCAGGAGCTACAGGTGTAGAGCTTCATGGAGATGTTTTTCCCTGCTGAGAGCCTTTTTCTTACTGCTGAGTAAGTCCTTGTGTACAAGGGGTCTTCAGAAAGTTCATGGAAAATGAATTTTAAAAATTTTCTGGGGCTGGCATAGTGGTAAAGCCACTACCTGTGATGCATGCATCCCATATAGATGCTGGTTTGAGTCTTGGCTGCTCCACTTCCAATCCAGTTCTCTGCTACTGCACCTGGGAAAGCAGTGGAGGATACTGACGTCCTAGGGCCACTGCACTCAAGGGAGGCCCACCTGGCTCCAGTGTTGTGGCCATTTGAGGAATGAACCGGCAGATGGAAGTGCTCTCGCTCGCTCGCTCTCTCTCTCTCTCTTTCAAATAAACAATTCTTTTAAAAAAATTTGTCGGCTGGCGCCGTGGCTTAACAGACTAATCCTCCGCCTTGCAGTGCCGGCACACCGGGTTCTAGTCCCGGTTGGGGAGCCAGATTCTATCCCGGTTGCCCCTCTTCCAAGCCAGCTCTCTGCTATGGTCTGGGAAGGCAGTGGAGGATGGCCCAAGTGCTTGGGCCCTGCACCTGCATGGGAGACCAGGAGAGAGGCACCTGGCTCCTGGCTTCGGATCAGCACGAATCGCTGGCCGCAGCGGCCATTGGAGGGTGAACCAACAGCAAAAAGGAAGACCTTTCTCTCTGTCTCTCTCTCTCTCTCACTATCCACTCTGCCTGTCCAAAAAAAAAAAATAATTTTTTTTGTCTTACACCTTTCAATCCCATTTTTCATGAACTTTTGGAAGGAACCCTCAACCCTCCACATGCTCTAAGCTGCTTCCCTCAGTGGCTTTGGTGTGTTCATCTCACTAAAAGATCCGATGTGATTATTAGGTTAGCGTGAGGCATCTCAGTACAAAAAAAGCGTTAGGAGCTCTTTGATATTAGTATCTTCCTGTAACTTTTTTTTGACAGGCAGAGTTAGAGACACAAAGGTCTTCCTTTTTCCATTGGTTCACCCCCCAAGTGGCCGCTATGGCCAGTACGCTGCGCCAATCTGAAGCCAGGAGCCAGGTGCTTCCTCCTGGTCTCCCATGTGGGTGCAGGGCCCAAGCACTTGGGCCATCCTCCACTGCCTTCCTGGGCCACAGCAGAGAGCTGGACTGGAAGAGGAGCAACTGGAACTATACCCAGCGCCCCAACCAGGACTAGAACCCTGGGTGCTGGCGCTGCAGGCGGAGGATTAGCCTAGTGAGCTGCAGCGCTGGCCCCTGTAACCTTTTTTTTTATTAACTTTTCTAAGAGTTCTAAGGCTGACTCTAAAGGAGAGGAAATAGTGCTAGGGATCTCTACAAGAGTCACTTGCTGGTGAAACCCATTTCATCCTGTGTGGAGCACTGTGCTGGTTTGCTGATGTTGGAAACTCAGAATGTTGTTGAATTCTGTTGCAAATCTAGTTTAGTGTAAACCTGGCCTCAAAATGTTGCCAGAATAAAAGCACAGGCTATCTGGTTCTTGGTAAGTCTCACACACTTGTTGACTGTTTTCTTATACCCCTTGTAGGCATTATGTCGAGCAGAAGATGAAGAGGATATCCGTGCTGCCACCCAGGCCAAGGCTGAGCAGGTGGCTGAGCTGGCAGAATTTAATGAGAATGACGGATTTCCTGCTGGTGAGGGCGAGGAGGCCAGTCGGCCCGGGGCTGAGGATGAAGAGATGTCTCGGGCTGAACAGGAAATTGCTGCCCTTGTTGAACAGGTCAGTGTTGGACTGGGAGTTCTCCACCTCACCCCTCAGAACCCCTGCTGGGCTCGACCCTCCTCCTGTCGGGGGTGATGGGGCTCAGGGCATCAAGTCCCTGAGTTTACCTCTGCTGCTCTGACCTGCAGCTGACCCCCATTGAGCGCTATGCCATGAAATTCCTGGAAGCATCCCTGGAGGAGGTGAGCCGAGAAGAACTCAAGCAGGCAGAAGTGAGTATTTTTTCGGGGGTGGAACTAGCAGTGGAAAGCTGCGAATTTCTCCTCACTCCGTGCTCTGCTGGCTTCCCTCTGACCACCCTTGGGCTCTGTTGTTGGTAGGAGCAAGTGGAAGCTGCCCGCAAAGACCTGGACCAAGCCAAGGAGGAGGTGTTCCGCCTACCCCAAGAGGAGGAGGAGGGGCCAGGGGCTGGGGATGATATTTCCTGTGGGACTGGTGGAGGCAGCCACCGGCGCAGTAAGAAGGCCAAGGCTCCTGAGAGGCCGGGAACTCGTGTCAGTGAACGTCTTCGTGGAGCCCGGGCTGAGACTCAAGGGGCAAACCACACTCCTGTCACATCCACCCATCAAACCCGCAGCACGCCCACACCCCCCTGCTCCAGCCCTGCCAGGGAGCGCATTCCCAGGCCAGCACCCAGGCCTCGACCCACTCCAGCTTCAGCTCCTGTTGCAATTCCTACCCCGATCCCCGTCCCAGTCTCTGTCCCGATACCCATTTCAGCCCCAAATCCAGTAACCATTCTTCCTGTCCATATCTTACCTTCTCCCCCACCTCCTCCTGCACAGATTCCTCCCTCCTGTTCTTCTCCTGCCTGTACTCCTCCTCCTGCCTGTACTCCCCCACCTGCTCATTCCCCCCCACCCGTCCATACTTCTCTCTTAATTCCTTCCTCTCCTCTCCTGCTTGGTCCCCCTTCCAGACCCCTTTCTCCCCCAGTCTCTAACCTCACCTTGGCTTTGGGGCCTGAGGCAGAACTGTGTGCACAGACGTTGGCGTCTGCAGAGTCCGAGGAGCTGGGTGGCTCGACCAGTTCTGAGAGTGCCCAGCTTGCGCCCGGGCCCCCTGCGGATCTGTTGCCAGCTGCTGTCGAGATCCCCCCTGTTTCAGAGAAGAACCCTTCCCTCGCCGCCTGTGCACCTAGCCCGACCCTGGAGGCTGGCAGCGTCCTCAACGGTCAGGAGCGGGAGGTCCCAGAGGCTGCCCAGGAGACCGTCCTCACAGTGCTGCCCGATGCTGAGCAGTTGTCGGCGTGTTTGAGTGAGAGCAATGGACTTGAACTCCCACCCGCAGCAGCGTGTGATGAGCCGCTTCAGGAGCCGTTAGAGGCAGACAGGAACTTGGAAGAGCTGGTGGACTCCCAGACGCCAACCTCCACCCCGGAAAAGCCACAGGAGCTTGTCACAGCTGAGGCCGCAGCCCCGTCAACCTCATCTTCAGCCACCTCCTCACCCGAGAGCCCTTCGCCTGTCCGCCCCCCGCGGCGGCGCACCAGTGCTGATGTAGAAATTCGGGGCCAGGGGGCTGGTAGACCAGGGCAACCTCCAGGTCCCAAAGTGCTTCGGAAGTTGCCAGGACGGCTGGTGACCGTGGTGGAGGAGAAGGAGCTGGTGAGACGACGACGACAGCAGCGGGGAGCTGCCAGCACCCTCGTGCCGGGTGTGTCCGAGACCAGTGCCAGCCCAGGAAGCCCGTCAGCCCGCAGCGTGTCAGGGCCGGAGTCCTCGCCGCCCACCAGCGGGGCCTGCGAAGCTGCTCCCTCGTCCTCACTGCCCACCCCACCCCAGCAGCCCTTCATAGCTCGTCGTCGCATTGAGCTGGGGGTGGCAGGTGGGGGCAGCCCGGAGAACGGAGAAGGGGCACTGCTCGCCATCACCCCACCTGCTGTGAAACGGCGGCGGGGGAGGCCCCCCAAGAAGAACAGGTCTCCAGCAGATTCCGGGAGAGGAGTGGATGAGGCGCTCTCCTCCACTTCGAAGGGAAAAGCCAATGGGGCCGACCCCGTCCCTGGGGCCGACCCCGTCCCTGGGGCCGAGACCCTGACTGCTGCGGAGCCTGTCCTGGGACCCCAGCTTCTTCCTGGGTCCCAGCCTCTTGGACCCCCACCGGTTCACAGACCTGAGCCCCTCATCCTGTCACCTGTGGAGAAAAGAAGGCGTGGGCGGCCCCCTAAGGCTCGAGATTTGCCCATCCCTGGGACCATTTCCTCTCCGGGGGATGGCAGCTTAGAGAGCCGGACACAGCCACTCCCGCTACCACCACCCCTGCCACCACTCCCACCACTGCTAGCCTGTTCCACTGCTACTGTCACCAACACTGTCACCACTGTCACCATTTCAACATCCCCACCCAAGCGGAAGCGGGGCCGGCCTCCCAAGAACCCACCGTCACCTCGGCCCAGCCAGCTCCCTGTCTTGGACCGTGACGGCGCCTCTGTCCTCGAAGGCTGTGGGGTGGGGAGGCAGCGGCAGCCCCAGGGCCAGGGGGAGAGCGAGGGTAGTTCATCCGACGAAGATGGAAGCCGCCCTCTCACCCGCCTGGCTCGCCTGCGGCTCGAAGCGGAGGGAACGCGGGGACGGAAGAGCGAAGGGTCCATGGTGGTGGCTGTGATTCAGGATGACCTGGACTCAGCAGAGAGTGGGCCAGGCGGGTTAGAATTGACACCTCCTGTGGTCTCAGGAGCCCCAAAACTGCGTTCAACTCGGCTGCGTCCAGGGTCTCTAGTTCCCCCACTGGAGACTGAGAAGGTGCCTCGCAAACGAGCCGGGGCTCCAATTGGTGGAGGCCCTGGGCTGGCAAAGCGGGGCCGCCCACAGCCCCCAAGTCCCCTAGGGCCTGAGGGTTCAGTGGAGGAATCTGAGGCTGAAGCCTCTGGTGAGGAGGAAGAAGGGGATGGGACCCCACGCCGCCGGCCTGGCCCCCGCAGGCTCGTTGGGACCACCAACCAAGGGGACCAGCGCATCCTGCGCAGCAGTGCCCCTCCCCTCTTGGCTGGCCCTACTGTTAGTCACAGAGGCCGCAAGGCCAAGACGTGAGTGGGCTGCCCCTCCACCTTGGCTCGCCAACGTGGGCGTGCTCCCTCCATGACCAGGCCTGACTCTGTTAACCACTACTTGAAGTCTTGAGGGGGAAAGCCTCCAAGGAGACATAGGGGCCTTCTCCCTTCTTCCCACCCAAGTAGGGAGAAGGCAACTGGTTGTCATGGAGATGGGGCTCATCGCAATCCCCTCCCCTTCCACCCCACATGGCTGGGCAGTGTTAAGGGTGGCAAGATAGTCTCTGTCCCCACCCCCTTGTACTTGATTCCCCAGCTGTCCTTCACAGCCCCACCCTTAGTGAAAAGGAGAGGGGCTTCTCTACAATGAGTTTTTTTTTTCTTTTTTCTTTTTTTTTTTTTTTTTAAGAAGAAAAAAATAATAAACTTAGTTTCTGTACGAGCATCCGCGTAAGGAGGCTTCTGATTTTCTGGTCTGGTGGAGGTTGGGTGGGCACTTGGGCAGCGGTTTTCTCCCCTCTGAAAGACTGTGGGGCTGTCTGTAACCCTGGATCATCTGCCTCCGAGGTACCAGCGGCCCAGTAAGAGGGAAGATTGCGAATACCTTTCCCTGCATGTTGAAATAAGTCACTCAGACGTAGCCTGTCCTCACCCTCCCTGCAGTGCCCCTGGACCCTGGGCTTTCCCAGAGGCCTCCGACTTCCCGCCTGTTGACCGTCTCGCTCAGGTGTTTCCAGAAAGCAGGCCGCCCACCTCTAGTTGCTCCATCCCTTGGCTTGCCCCTGCTCTCCATCTAGCCTAACTGGTTTGAGTCAGCCACACCCCTTGCCCAGTTCCTGGGGCTCTTCAGATGGTGGCTGGCCACCCAGCCCCACCCCTGGGCTTGGCTTGGCGCCCTGAGTCAGCTCCATCTCCACCCAAGCCAAATCAAACCCGAGGCAGGAGCCGAAACTCTCAGTCTCTCAAGGCCTGTAGCCAGGTAAGAGCCCTGTTCCTGTTTGTGTTTTCTCGCCTCCACCTCTGGGCCCTCTCCTGCTCTCCCCTTACAGACTGCACTTGTGTTTACCTCGCCTTAGTTCTGGCCCGCACCCCCTCCCCTGCAGCCTGTGGCACCCATCACTGCTCAGCTTGTCCTGCCTCCATCACGCTTTCTGTCTTCTGGTGCTTGTGTGCAGGGAACCACGGGTGTTTCCATTTTGTCGAGGCTGTATAGAGAAACAGTTGAAGATGAGGGTGGAAAGTTGGTGATACCAGCAGTAGAGGATGTGAGAAACGGCGTCTTCACGCAGGTTTCTGTGTGAATAATGAGGTCATCTGGACTCTCGTCTTAATCTGATGGTGTTGTGTGGCTTGGCTTGGAATGGAAAGAGGAGGGGCCAGGCAGGCAGCATAGCAGAGGCAGCTCTGCTGGAGGAAGTAAGGTCTTTGTGATGTTCAAGTGCTTCAGCTGTCAGAAAGGGCTTCTTAGGTGGGTACTTTTCTTTAGAAGCTCTGCTTTACGTGGGGGAGCCGGACCCAGGGCCCTGTTCTCTGTTCCCTCTGTCTCTGGGGCTACCTCCCAGGGCCTTAGAAATTGAGTTTATAATCTCTTAGTCCCAGGTTCATAGCAGCTCTCCAGATGGCGTATGTCCCTCCTGGTGCACAGTGTGAACTTGTCATTTTGCTTCTCTCCACTTGTCGAAACAGCAGTGCAGAGACTAGCTTTCCTTCAGAGACCCAGCAAGCTGAGCAAAAGGGATTCTAGTCACAGTTCCCGTCCCGGTCTCTGACTCACCCGAGGACTTCCCCAGGAGGGCGGCATTCCTGAGAGTTGGGTGAGGCTGCAGCGACCCGCGTGCTCTGAGGGGTGGAGTCAGCAGGCCAGGCCGAGGGCTCGGTTACGGAATCACAAGTACCTGACTGTCGCCCACAGGTGATGGAGGACGAGGAGAAGGCAGCGGAGCGCTTGGTGAGCCACGTGGAAGCTGCTGCTCCTCCGTCTCCCGCCCGCTGCTGCTGGCTCCGCCTCCGCTGCCTGGCAGCTGCTAGCATTATCTGTGGCTGCTCTTGCCTGGGAGTCATGGCTCTTGTGTTTGCCATCAAGGTGAGGAATGCAGTTCCCATGGGCACAAGGCGGGTGGGCGCAAGGCCGTGGTTTTGTGTGTATGATCTGTGTGTTGACAGACGGGTACAAGTACCTGTCAGGGAGGGTTTGGGTCTAGGCCTAGTGCCAGAATAAAATACTTTTCCTGCCTGTCAGAGGATCACCAGACAGCAGTCCAACAGAGCCATCACAGAGGCAGCACAAGGTGCTCAGAGCCAGGCAGGATGTTATGTGTGAGATTACACACAAAGGAACTTCAGTCGGTTCATGGAAAATGGGAATAAAAGGTAAAATTTCAGCAGGCACGTGGCCCGGCAGTTAAATCGGTGCTTGGGTTACCCACATGCCGTATGGGAGTGCCTGGTTCGGGTTCTGACGACTACACTTCCTGTCCGTCCTGCTAATACCCATCCTGGAGGCATAAATAATGGCTGAAATACTTGGGTCCCCTGTCACCCAGATGAGACACCCAGGTTGAGTTCTGGGATCTTGGCTTCAGCCTGGCTCAGCCATCGTTGTCTGTGGGGAATGAACCAGTGTATGGAAGATCTCTCTCCAACTCTTTGTCTCTCTCCTTTCAAAAAAATAAAAACAATTTAGCGTATGTTATTAAAAAAAAAAAAGATGTTTTAGTGCAAAAAAAATCTGAAATCCATGCATAAGATGAATCTAGAGAAAGTTAATGAAAAATGGCAGTTGTGAGAAAACTGCATAGATTTCAAAATCTTTTTGCACCAAAATAAGCATCTTTGAATTCTGCTTCTCACAAACTTGGAGGTACCCTTGAATGTGTGTGCAGTGGAGTAGCCCACAGGAAAGTCCCCTGGGGAAGGTGGCGGAATGCGTGCCGGAGGGTGGGAAGGCATTCCAGGGGAGGGACGGTGTGCACGCAGGTCCAGCAGAGCAGGCGAGTGAGGGAGAGAGGAGGCTGGGGACCGAGATTCCCAGGGGCCCTCAGTTCAGTGCAGAGGCGTTTTGACTCTTCTCTTCATTACTGGGGAGCCATGGGCAGGGTTTTGTAGGGGAGAGTGATGTGCTCGGATTTGCGTTTCCGAAAGACCCACTGTGTGCCTACCTGGAGGGTGGGTTGGAAGGGGCAGGGCTGGAGGCAGCTGAGCACAGATGGGAGTAGTGTCTGAGCCTAAAGGAGGCTGTGGGGTCTTGGAGGGGGCTTCACCACTTCAGAAGACATGCATCTTTTAGAAGGTACACAGACTAATTTTGCTTTAGGTTTCTTTGATTTTTACTTATTTGGAAGGCAGAGTAACATCTTCCATCTGCAGCAGGATGTCCTGGGTCAGGCTGTGGCCAGGAGCCTGGAACTCCCTCCAGGTCTTCCGCATGGGTAGCAGGGAGCCAAGTACTTGACCCATCATCACCTGTGCCACCCAGGATGTACATTAGCAGGAAGCTGGAATTAGATGTGGAGCTGGTACTTTTTTTTTTTTTTTTTAAGATTTATTTATTTATTTGAAAGAGTTACACAGAGAAGGAGAGGCAGAGAGAGAGAGAGGTCTTCCATCTGCTAGTTCAGTCCCCAGTTGGCCGCAACAGCCAGAGCTGTGCCAATCCGAAGCCAAGAGCCAGGAGGATCTTCCGGGTCTCCCCCGTGGGTGCAGGGGCCCAAAGACTTGGGCCATCTTCTATGGCTTTCCCAGGCCATAGCAGAGAGCTGGATTGGAATTGGAGCAGCTGGGACTAGAACTGGTGCCCATATGGGATGCCGGCACTGCAGGCACTGGGTTTACCCGCTACACCACAGCACTGGCCCTAGGTGCTGGTACTTTGAACCGAGGCACTCCGACATGGGATGCAGGTGTCCCAAGTGTCATCTTAGCTGCTAGGCCAGGTGCCAGCCCCCAACAGGCTGACTTAACATCATGTTAGAATCTCTTCAACCCTAACACCGAAGAACGCTGGGTTTCATTAGGGAAATACTAAAAGGTTGGATCCTTAATGACAGTGAAAAGATGCGGCCAGTTGGGCTGTGAGAATGGGTGCTGCCTGCCTATGTGAGTGAAATGTCACAGCTTACTGTTTCTTGCTGAGAATTCCAGCTTCAGACTGGCCCTGGGCTGAGTAGAAAAGAATGAGGAACAAAAGGACTGGGAAGTGCTTTCCTGTATTTGATCCTGTAAGGGGACTGTGGCCACCCTGACCGGCGGTGGGGGAGGCAGAGGGTTTGGGGGTGAAGTTGAATCTATGACAGGAATGGGGGCGTGGAGTGGGACAGTGGGGCGGAAGCAGGAGGAGAACCTAACCAAGAACCTGCCCCCACAGGCAGAAGAGCGGCATAAGGCAGGCCGGTCCGAGGAGGCGGCCCACTGGGGGGCTCGGGCCCGGAGGCTCGTCCTGGCCAGCTTCACTGTCTGGCTTGCTGTGCTCATTCTGGCCCCTCTGCTGCTGTGGCTGCTTTCCTACGCCATCGCTCAGGCTGAATGACTTCCTGGATCCTGCAATGCGGCATTGCTAAGGTCCGGGGACAGCAGTGGTCCTTCCTGCTTGGGAAGATGGTACCTGGATGAAGGGCGCCCTTCTAAAAGTTGGGCACCCAGCTGAGCCCCTTGAGGCAAGGTCAGCGAGCCCTGCCACCTTCCATCTCTGACCCTACCCCACCCTGGAGGCATTCACCCGGAAAGGGCTTGAAGACCAGCCCTGATTTTATTAGAATTTGTTTTTTAATAAAAACCTTTTTTTAGTGGTGAAATACTCCTGTCTAATTGTCCTTCCCTGCTTTCCCCGGACCCTTGATGAGAGCAAGGGTCATCTGATGGCAGGAGCCTGCATCTCGCTTCACCTAAGGGCGCCAAGAGAAGGAAACAGTTGTGGTTTCTTTTTTCCCCTGGAAATGTCCATTCTTGGAAAGACCCCCAGCTTCTCCCTTATACAAGAAACCCTGAGGCCATCAAGGAAGAGTAGTAGAAGTAGGTGCTATTTATTGAGCACTTACTATATGCAGGCTGTGTTCTGTTTCTTCCTTCAGTCCTCAGAATGTTGCTCGATAGTAGGTACCGCTGTTCCGTTCTGTAGTTGGAAGCAGGTACAAATCTGTCCAAGGCTGCTCGGCTAGTGGGTGGCAGAGCTGAGTGGTGAGGAGACGGCGATAGCGGCAGCCACTCTGCACACGGGGACTTGTGTGATTATAATGACCTTTCCTACCATGGTCACACTTTAAACATTGAAAACGTTTTGAATTTTATGACTCAGGAAGGTACCCAAAACAAGTGTACATCTCAATAAATGAACACAAAGCAAACATCTGAATAACCACCATTCAGCCAAGAAACGGAACATTGTGAGGACTCCAAAACCAGCCTTACACCCCTCCCAACCACCAGCCCTCCTCTCTCCCCTTAGGTAACTGCCGGGCTGACTTCTACCAATGTGGTTTAATTTTGCCTGCATTTGAGTATTCTTTGGATGTCTGGCTTCTTAACATTGTGAGATTCACTGATGTGTAGCTATAGTTTTCATTGCTTTATAGTATTCCATTATATGAATATCTGTATAATTTACCTGTTTGCTTTCTGTTGGTGGGCTTTGGGGATTTTCCAGTTTGGGGAAATTATGAATTATTCTGCCATGGGCTTTCATGCTCATCCCTCTTGGACTACACAAGCCCTGGGAATAGAGGTTTTCGATTACTTTACCCCAATTCAGAGGCCAGCGGAGCAGCTAAAAACGATCAGAGATTTTGTGGCCTGAAGAGCAGATTAGGGGGAGGAAATGCTGCAGATAGGAAAAGTGGAGAGAATCCCTTGGTGGCCCCAGAGTTAAATTCCAGCTGCGTGGGTCGCAGGCATGCACATCACAGTGGCTCTCAACCTCGGCTTCACGCCGGAGCCACCTGGGGAGCCTGACACGGTGCTCACGGGTTTCACCCCCGAGATGCTCATTTGATGGGGCATCGGGCCTTCTTGGGAGTTCCCAGTCAATGCCAGTGCACAGCTTTGAGAGCCACAGCTCTTTAGTTAACACTTTTTGAATTCCCGCTACTGATTCTCAGATCAGAAGAAAAGGGTAACACACATGTTAGGTGCTTTCTGGGAACTTGATTCCTGAGTGAATGCTTGACTTAATCCGTTTCAGTTTACTGAAAGAATATCCCTGTTCCCCAGACGAGTTACGTGAAGTCCTGCTATTTTTTCAATACTATCTTTAAGATTTATTTACTTATTTGAAAGGCAGAGATGTCTTCCATCTGCTAATGCACACTCCCCAAATGCCTGCAACAGCCAGCCTGGGCCAGGCTGAAGCCAGGAGCCAGGAACTCCATTTCGGTTTCCCATGTGGGTGGCAGGGACCCAAGCACTAGGGGCCATTGTTTGCTGGCTCCCAGGCACATTATCAGGAACTTGAATCAGAAGTGGAGGAACCGGGACTGGAACAGGCACTCACGTGTGGGATGTGGTGGCCTAACCTGCTGTGCCACAACACCTCCTCTTTATTCGGGAAACATTTCAGAACAATAACAGCATAACAAGCTCCTGCATCCCCTTCACCTAATCATTTTCAACATTTCACATTTGCTTTACTGCTGAACCATTTGATACATGTCTTTCATGTCAATAATTTCATGAACTATCTCCCAAACACAAGTACATTCACATAACTATAATACAATTATATAATTCAGAGAAGTTGACATCAATACAATAAAACATTTAGGGGCCAATGCTGTGGTGTAGCAGGTAAAGGCGCCGCCTGCAGTGCCGGCATCCCATTTGACTGCTGGTTCACATCCCGGCTGCTCCACTCCCCATCCAGCTCTCTGCTGTGGCCTGGGAGAGCAGTGGAAGATGGCCCAAGTCTGTGGGTCCTGCACCTGCATGGGAGAACCGGAAGAGGCTCCTGGCTTCAGATCAGCCCAGCTCTAGCCATTGTGGCTATTTGGGGAGTGAACCAGCGGATGGGAGATCTCTTTCTCTCTCTCTAACTCTGCCTTTCAAATAAATAAATAAGACTTAAAAAAAAAAAAATTTCTGCACCAAAACAAACAAACAAAAAACATAGTCCGTATTCAAATTTACGGCTTCCTAATAACATCTTTCCTAGCAGTTCATGTTTTAAAGTTTAGTTGGGAATATTCATTGTATTTTGTTGTTGTTGTTAAGATTTATTTATTTGAAAGGCAGGGTTACAGAGAGGCAGAGGCAGAGAGGTCTTCCATGTGCTGATTCACTCCCCAGATGGCTGCAGTGGCTGGAGCTGGGCCGATCCAAAGCCAGGAGCTTCTTCCAGGTCTCCCACATGGGTTCTGAGGCCCAAGCACTTGGACCATCTGCTGCTGCTTTCCCAGGCTAAAACAGAAAGCAGGATCAAAAGTGGAGCAGCTGGGACTTGAACTGGTGCCCATATGGGATGTGGGCACTGCAGGCAGCAGCTTCCTACCTACTGTGCCACAACGCTGACCTCATTTTTTTTAATGACATTTTTATTTGAAAAGCAGAGTTACAGAGAGGGAGGGAGACAAGAGATCTTTGATCTTTGATTAATCCTCAAATGGCTGCAATGGCCAGGACAGGGTCAGCCTAAAGCTATGAGCCTGCAACTCCATCTGAGTCTCCCAAAGATAGCAGCCCCAAGCACTTGAGCCACCTGCTGCCTTCCCAGACACATTAGCAGGGAGCTGGACAGGAAGCAACCAGAACTCAAGCGGTGCTCCTAAGAGATGCCAGCGTCTGAGCCGGCAGCTTTACCTGCTGCACCACACTGCCACCGCCCCCCCCCCCCCTTTAAGTTGTGTTTATTTGAGGGGCCGGAGCTGTGGCACAGTGGGTAAAGCCTCCACCTGCAGTGCCAGCATCCCATATGGGTGCTACATTTCTGATCCAGGTCTCTGCTGTGGCCTGGGAAAGCAGTGGAAGATGGCCCAAGTCCTTGGGCTCCTGTACCCACATGGGAGACCAGGAAGAAGCTCCTGGCTCCTGGCTTCAGATCAGCCCAGCTCCAACTGCTGTGTCCATCTGGGGAGTGAACCAATGGATGGAAGACCTCTCTCTCTCGCTCTCTCTCTCTCTCTCTCTCTGCCTTTCAAATAAATAAATAAATAAATCTTTTTTTTAAAAGATGTGTTTATTTGAAAGGCAAAAGAGGGGGAGAGAGCGAGAGGGAGTGAACTTCCACTGCTGGCTCATGTGCCAAATGGCTGCAACAGCCAGGGCTGAGACAGGCCAAAGTCAGCAGCCTGGAACTCTGTCTCCAGGGCTGTCACATGGATGCCAGGGCCCACGCCCCTGGGCCGCCGTCTACTGCCTTCTCAGGTGCAGTGAGTGCTGGACTGGGAACAGAGGAGCTGGGATTCAGAAGGGCACTCCATATGGGGTGCTGGCGTTGCAAGTGGCGACTTAACCTCCTGTGTCACAATCCTGGCCCCATTCATTTTTCTTAATTGCCACATCTCGAGTCTCCTTTAGGTTTGGGGAGCTCTCCCTCCTTTATTTTTTTTTGTCTCATGACATTTTTGAAGCAAGTTTGCATCACGTCGGGAAGCTTACGATATCCTGTTCTTGGTGGTGGTGGTAGCATTGAGAACTTGGTTGGCTTAGTAGTCTCTCATATTTCTGCAAGGTAAAGTACTTTTTTTCCATTGTAATTAAAAAAGCAATCTATATCGATGCCATGTCCTCCAGCAAATTTTCACCAATGATTTTAATGTGTATTAATCCTGCCTAAATCACTTATTACTGTGAAGTTTGTAACACGTCATTGTTCTGACTTTATCATTTATTCTATGTTTATTGATGTTCTATAAAGATCTTTTTCTCCATTTATTTGCTTACGATTTTTATGTTCTGATTTTTTTTCTATTGACACTTAACAACACTCCATCAGATTGTTTAATTCAATTTGTTATATCCATTTCTGTCATTATCCTGGAAATGTTTTGTTGAGGTATAGTTTACATGTAGTAAAATGCACGGATCACAAAGCACGCAGCTTGAGGGATGTTTTCATGTGACTACACCCAGGGGAATGGGACGTTTGTTGCACATGCGAAGGCTCCCATAGGGCCCTTGCTCATTTTGCCCCTGACTTTGACCGGCAGAACCTCTTCAGGCTCATCCTTCCTGCCTGTCTGGAGTGAGCTGTTCCTTACTAATCCCGTGCATTCCCTCCTGCAGCCTGGGAATTGGTCCCTTCTCCCGAGCACGCCTGGTTCCATTATAGGGAACTGTTTAGCAATCAGGCCCAGAGGCAGAGGACGCCTGACTGCCTCTATGTCCTCAAGCACTCCAGTTTGTCAGCCATCGTGTTCTTCCTTTCCTCGATCCACATTCACACAGCTGGCTCCCAACTACAGCAATTTCTTTAGCTTATTCCATTTTCAAATAATTACCCCATTATACTACCAAACAACACCCCTAAGTTAGGTCAGGATTTCTGTGCAGTTCCTTTGCCTAAAGTCAAAGCACTCCAAAAAGTTGCTTGGATTCATGTTTCTCCCCTTATGTAGCTGTGATCCCAATGTGACATTTTTTTTTCTTCTTTAAAGATTTATTTATTTGAAAGACAGAGTTAGAGAGGTAGAGACACAGAGGTCTTCCATCCACTGGTTCACTCCCCAAATGGCCTCAACAGCTGGAGCTGCGCTGATCCGAAGGCAGGAGCTCATTCTGGGTCTCCCAAGCGGGTGCAGGGGTCCAAGCACTTGGGCCATCTTCTGCTCTCCCGGGCTACAGCAGGGAGCTGGATCGGAAGTGGAGCAGCCAGGACTTGAACTGACGCCCATATGGGATGCTGGCACTGCAGGCGGTGGCTTTACCCGCTACGCCACAGCGCTGGCCCCCCAATATGACATTTCTAACACAGCTGTTGGAGGATGAAGTCGTTGTTTGCTTTTTGCTGGAACGTAACCTCCACAGGGGCTTGTTTTTCACGCCACGAGTCTAGACACCCCCCCCCCCCCCCAGGTCTTCCACACTCAAATGTTTGTTGAATGAGTAAGTGAATGCCAGGGCTGAGCTGGCTTCCTGTGTCAAACTTACTGAGTCTCTCGTGGGAGAATCTCACAGCTCGGTGGGCTCAGAACAGCACGACAGCCCCCCTCCCAGGGCTCTGGGAGCCGCTGGGCGGCAGGGAGTGCGAGGTCCCGGTGGGAATCAGAAGAGGTGAATGGCGAGGACCGAACGGCCGAGCAGGTCTCAAAGCTGCGCGCATCCAAGGTTAAGGGCTGGAGTCCGCCTTTAAAGAGCCGGATCCTGACAGGGACGCTGACAGGAGGCTGGCGGCGGGGCGCCTACCCCAAGTTCAGGAACTGGCGGCGCACCGAGGTCCAGCACCGCACCTGCCAGGCGCAGATTCCCGGTGAGCCTAACTTCCGGATCCTGCTCCAGGCCGATGCCACTTAACAACAAGCTCCGCCCTCTGCTACTTTCCGCAGATGCCGTGCGCTGATTGGCCGTACCTGGAGCCCCGCCCCAGCGTCGCGCCAATGCCTGCCCCAGCCCCGGGGCCCTCGGCTTCCTATTGGACTAGCAGCTTCCAATCGGAAGGGTTCCTTCGGGCGGCACCGGCCATTGGCCAATTGGATGGGGGCGTAGTTCAGCGAGTCGCCGGCGCCGCCAGTGGGTAAAGTAGGGGACCCGGCGACCGGACAGCCTCGCGTCGACCCCCTGGCCCGTCTGCCCGCCCCCGCGGGTGAGCCTGGCCGAGACCCCGCGCCCCTCCGAGCGCCCGCCAAGTGCGCCTGCGCAGCAACAGCCGCCTGCCCCGGTGCCGCCTCCCCCTTCTCCCTGAGCACCTTCCCTTCCCCTCCCCCGGCCCCTGCCCTGCCCGGCCACCCTTCCCTCCCCGTAGGCCCGTCCACGGGGTCGCCCCAGCCCCTGTCCTTCCCCTGCCCCGCCCCCGCCCCCCAGGACCCTGGCGCCCCAGCCGCAAGGGCTGCGCCTGCGGGAGCCGCGATGTGCGTCGTCTCGGAGCCTGTGGGCCTCCCTGCCCTCCATGCCCTCCGTCTCCTCCGCGCAGGTCTCCTCTTTCAGAATGACGCTGGACGTGGGGCCGGAGGATGAGCTGCCCGACTGGGCCGCGGCCAAGGAGTTCTACCAGAAGTACGACCCTAAGGACGTGATTGGCAGGTGAGGCCGCGGCCGGGGGTCGCGGAGGACATCGGTGGCTCGGCCTTTCCTGGGTCGGTCCCTATTTGTTTTTTTTTCCCCACAAATTCATCCATTTATGCACCCAACAACCGTGGTAGAAGTCCGTCCTGTGTGCGAGACACAAAACTAAGCGCGGGGTTGGTGGAAGTGGAGTGAAACATGGACGTGAACGTTCAGAAGGTTATCAAGCTAGATGGGGGCAGGGCTGCATGACATGCCATGGGGGGCAGGAAACCGCAGCTTCCCGGAAGGCGTCATCTTTGGGCTGGGGTCTTGACGTACGAGTAGGAGTTCAGCGTGCAGAGACGAAGGAAGTTGTCGTGGTGGCAGTGGCAGATAGGCCAACTCATCCAGGGTCCCTAAGCACATGCAGCAAGCCGGGTCCCATGTGTGAGGCAGTGGGGACACGAGACCGGGAAAGTTTCTGTCCTGGGCTTCATAATGTAGCAGTAGGCAAAGACAGGAAAGACAAAAACAAGATAGAGCTCAGCAGAGTGCTGGGGGAAAATGAATGGGGTGATGGAGTGAGGGTGATTGACGCAGACTGCTGTGGGTAGGGTGGGGGGGGCAGCTCACCAGCTGAGACGGGCGATGTCCCACAGAGGCAACAGTACCTTCAGTTCAGGTCATGGCTACAGGATCCTAGTGGCTACAGTGTAGGCAGAGTGGGAAAAGGTGGAAGAAGTTAAGTTGCAGGTACCTTGTGGCCCGCGGCAGGTTCGCCTGTGGCCCGCCATGCTGGCATCCCACAGGGGAACACCGGTTTGAGTCCCAGCTGCTCAGCTTCCGATCCAGCTCCCTGTGGATGCGCCTGGGAAAGCAGCAGAGGATGGCCCAAGCCCTTGGGCCTCTGCACCCACGTGGGAGACCCGGATGGAGTTGCGGTCTCCTAGCTTTGGCCTGGCTCAGCCCTGGGTGTGGCAGCTATTTGGGGAGAGAAACAGTGGATGAAGGATCTTTCTCCCCACACCTCACCTCTGCCTTTCGCATAAGTAAATATTTTATTAAAATATTTTATTTATTTGTTTGAGAGGCAGAGTTACAGGCAGAGAGGGAGAGACAGAGAGAGAGGTAATCCATCTGCTGGTTCACTCCGCAAATGGTCACAGCGGCCAGCCCTGGGCTGATCCGAAGCATGGAGCCAAGAGCTTCTTCTGGATGTTATTGAACCAAATAGCACCCCCAAGCTACCCAGGGATGGCAGGGGTGGAGGTCTGGGGGCTGAGCCCTGCCTAACAAGGTTATTGGACGTGGGCAGGGCTTGTGATGTGCAAAAGCTGTCCTGCCTCTGAGGCTGGGGCTGCAGTTCTCCCCTCATTCAACCACACAGAACGCCCGCCTTTGTCCTTCAGCTGCTCCCCCACGTACAGGTGTGCAGGCAGATGTCCTGCCTCACCGCATCAGCCCTTGCCCTTCTGTTGCTTTCCCTTTTGTTTTTCTAGTTCTTCTTCTTCTTCTTCTTCTTCTTTTTTTTTTTTAAGATTTGTTTATTCATTTGAAAGGAAGATTTACAGAGTGGCAGAGGCAGAGAGAGAGCTCTTCCATCTGCTGGTTCACTCCCCAAATGGCCACCATGGCTACAGCTGGGCCAGGCCGAAGCCAGGACCCAGGAGCTTCTTCCGGGTCTCCCATGTGGGTGCAGGGGCCCAAGCACTTGGGCCATCCTCCACTGCTTTCCCAGGCCATGGCAGAGAGCTGGATCGGAAGTGGAGCAGCTGGGACTCGAAGTGGCACCCATTTGGGATGTGGGCACCACAGGCAGCAGCTTTACCCTTTATGCCACAGTGTTGGCCCCTCTTTATTATTTTAAAGGTTTATTTATTGGAAAAAGTTCCAGAGAGAAAAAGAGACAGGAGAGACAGAGAAATCTTCCATCTGTTGGTTCATTCCCCATGTGGCTGCAATCACTGGGCCAGGGTCAGGCTGGAGCCAGGAGCCTGGAATACCATCCAGATCGCCCATGCAGGTGGCAGGGACCCAAGCATTCTGGCTGTCTTCCATTGTTTCCACCAGGCACATTAGCTGGGAGCTGGATCAGAAGTGGAGCAGAGGGGCTGGCGCTGTGGGCGTAGCAGGTAAAGCCACTGTCTGCAGCACCTGGGCGCTGGTTCAAGTCCCAGCTGCTTCACTTCCAGTCCAGCTCCCTGCTAATGTGCTTTGGGAAAGCAGTGGAAGATGGCGCTGTATCAGTGTGAGAGACCGGGAAGAAGCTCCTAGCTCCTGGCTTCGGATTGGCCCAGCTCCAGCCGTTGTGACCATTTGGGGAGAGAACCAGTGGATGAAAAACCTCTCTCTTTCCCTCTCTCTTTCTCTCTGCCTTTCAAATAAATAAATAAATCTTAAAAAGAACAACAACAAGAACAAAAAGAAGTGGAGCAGCTGGGACGGGAACCAGTGCTCATATGGAATGCACCTCATGCTAGCCCCTCCCTCTTGTTATTCCTGCATTGTAAATTAGTTGCACATTTTCATTACATTCTTTTCCCCAGATTACCATTTCTTCATGGATAAAGGCTTGATGCTTTCAAAGAACCTGGCAGAGTTCTCTAGAAATTGCTGGCAGGTTCTGAGTCACTCAAGCGAAGATTGTATGGCAGTGCTGTAGCCAGATATGTGGCTGGAACGAGGGTGACACTGTTTAGTGAAGGCACTGGGATTTTATTTTTAACTTGTAGGTAATATGGAGGTAGTATGGAAGAAAACAAGAGTTTTTTTTAAGATTGATTTATTTATTTGAAAGTCCGAGTTACACAGAGAGGAGAGGCAGGGAGAGGTCTTCCATCCTCTGGTTCACTCCCCACTTGGCCGCAACAGCTGGAGCTGTGCTGATCCAAAGCCAGGAGCCAGGAGCTTCTTTCGGGTCTCCCACATGGGTGCAGGGACCCAAGGACTTGGGCCATCTTCTACTGCTTTCCCAGGTCATGGCAGAGAGCTGGATCAGAAGTGGAGCAGCTGGGACTCGAAGTGGCGCCCATATGGGATGCCAGCGCTGCAGGCAGCGGCTTTACCTGTTATGCCACAGCGCCGGCCCTGAAAACAAGAATTTTGGGTGCATCCTACAAGTAACTCTCAGGTTGGAAGTACAAAGCGTGGTTCGAAAAGAGGACACCTAGCCCAGGGCTCCTGCTGAGGAGCCTGGCAGGGAAGTTGAGTTGGGCAGTGTTTGAACAGCCAGTGACACGATCTGGGCCGTGTCTTACAGAGGTAGTTCTAGAAGCACTGACCGATGGGTTGCCTGGGCTGAGACCCGGGAGGAGGCTGTTGCTCTGTGAGAGGTAGGGCCCTACGCCGGGGCAGTGGCTGCAGGCAGAGCACCCGGAATGAGAGGGAGCTGGACCTGTTGGATGTGGATTGTGAGAGAGGACAGAAGGTTTCTGGTCTGACTGGACAGCAGCACCTTGCTGAGAGGAGCAGGGAGGAGCTGGCTTCCAGCGAAGGCGAGGTGTTCTGTGGTCAGAGCGCGTGGGAGAGGTCTCTCGGACCCTGGGGAAGCGATGGCCCCAGGAAGAAGGGTCGGCCTGACACTTAGGGGAGACATCCAGGCTTAAAGGTGGAAGTCATGGAGGTGCAGAGGGTTGCTGAGGGCGAGCAGGGGTAGCCCGGAAACAGGGCCGAGCGTGGAACTCTGGGAAGTCTGACATTGAGAACACAGCAGTGGCGTGGACCAGTGGAAAGAATTTGGGCTTTGACTCCAAAACCTTGGGTTTCCCTCGCAGACGGTCTTGGTGCATAGCTAATTACTTAAGAGTAAGTGCTCTGATGGCCAAAACTCTGCGGGGTGACAGAGGAGGGAGCGGTCTCTTCCTGTTACACAAGAGTTGGTGCAAGGAGCATTTCGATTGAGCCTTAAAGCAAGGATTCTTAGCTTCCTGCCTTCAGGAGGTCTTCAAATGGCCCGAAATGTTAGACATGTGTGTATGTGCTGGAGGGGTCCAGCTTTGCCCAGGTTCTGCAAGTGGCTCACTAAAGAGGACTGACGGGACCCAGCACTATGGCGTGGTAGCTGAGCCACCACCTGCAAGGCCAGCACTGCTCCGATCCAGCTCCCTGCGAATGCGCGGGGGAAGGCAGCAAAGACGTCCAAGCGCTTGGGTCCCTGCCATCCACAGGGCAGACCCAGATGGAGGTCCTGACTCCTGGCTTCAGCCTGGTCCAGCCCCAGCCTTTGCAGCCATTTGGGGAATGAACCAATGAGTAGAAGATCGCTATGTCTCCCTCTCTTTCTCTATCACTCTGTTTTGTGTTTTTTTTTAAAGATTATTTATTTGAAAGTCTGAGTTACAGAGAGAGAGAGAGAGGGAGAGAGAGAGAAAGAAAGAAAGGTCTTCCATCCTCTGGTTCACTCTGATTGCTGCAACACCTGGAGCTGCACCAATCTGAAGCCAGGAGCCAGGAACTTCTTCCTGGTCTCCTGTGAAGGTGCAGGGGCCCAAGAACTTGGGCCATCTTCTACTGCTTTCCCAGGCCATAACAGAGAGCTGGATCAGAAGTGGAGCAGCCAGGACATGAACCAGCGCCCATATGGGATGCCAGCACTGTAGGCGGCGGCTTTACCCACTGCACCACAGTGCCAGCCCCATCTATTACTCTTTCAAATAAATAAAATCTTAAAGAGGAAAAAAAAAGTGACTAATAAGTGGACCATGGGTCTCAAACTCAGATACCTTTAATGGTTGGATAGAAAATTAAAACTGTAAAGTAGCCAGATAAGATCGAGGAAAACAGTATTTTTGGCAGTGGCTGGTGGGTTCTTGGCCCATCTAGGTTGTGTGAATTATGGGACCTGTAGAACCTCAGTGCTGGCCAAAAGCTAGCACACCTGTGGGCTATGCCGGTCCCAGGGACCACCCAGCTCCCCAGACCTCACCAGAGCAGTGGATAACAGAATGCCAGACTGAGGGAGTGTGGGAGTGAGGCCAAGGAGGCCTGGCAGAGCGCAGCATTAAGAGTGTGGTCTGGGTGGCCAGTGTCGTGGCCAGGGGCTTGAGCCCTGCTGGCCACACTGGCAATCCCATCTCAGTGCAGTTTGAGTCTTGTCTGCCGCAGGTCCCATCCGGCTTCCTGTTCATGTTTCTTGGCAGGCATCAGAAGATGGCCCAAGCACCTGGGCTCCTGCCATCCATATGGCAGATCCTGACGGAGACTCTGCCCCTGGCTGTTGCGGCCACTTGGGGAGCAAACCAGCAGGTGGAAGAGCTCTGTCCCTGGTGCTCCTTCCCTTGCTCAGTCACTCTAAAGATTTTATTTTTATTTATTTGAAAGTCAGAAATCGAGAGATCTTGAGATCTTCTATCTGCTGTTTACTCCCCAAATGACCACAACAGCCAGGATGGGCAGACCAAAGCTGGGAGCCAGGAGCTTTATTTGGGTCTCCCACGTGGGTGCAGGGGCCCAAGCACTTGAGCCACTGCTTTCCCAGGCCATTGGCAGGGAGCTGGATCAGAAGTGGAGCAGCCAGGATTCCAATGTGCACCCATATGGGATGCGGCGCTGCCTTCTACACCACAAGCACTGGCCCCATAAATAAACTGTGATTTGGGGCAGGATGTTTTTGTCAGGTCACACGGAAATGGTGACAGGGCCCAGGCAAGGAAATCCCTGTCTAGGAACCTCTCTTAGGAAAGCCAAATGGGCGCTCCTGCCTCGGCCTCGCTCTGCCTTCCGACCCCTTCCAGATGGTCTGGGCACGCGTCAGTGCTGCAGGAGCTAAGGGGCAGCCGTCCTCTGTTACCTGGTGGCAAATGTGGGGCCTAAACCAGGTCTGAGGGTCAGCTTTGCTCTTCCAGTCCATGACCACATATTTACTTGTGGAAGATTCTGGAATTTGGTGAGTAGTCAGGGAAATGTGAGCTCAACATGGGGAGGGGGGCAGGTCCTGGGGCTCAGGGTGGAAAGGACTTCCGAGTCCCACCCTTGGAGCGTTGGTGGAGCCTGGATTCCAGCCCCGGGCCCTTTGCCTGCCGTCCCTGTGAGCTCTGTGTTGAACCTGGCTGAGGACTCAGGTTCCCAAGACTACCATGGAGCTAGCGGAGGGCAGGGGACCTTGTCCTGCTGCCCAGATGGGTCTGCGAGGCTGTCAACGGTGGGCAGGAAGGTGCTGAGGCTCCCTTCTGTGAGGAAGCGACAGCCAAGGGGTCCTCACTGGGCCGCTCTGCTCTGCAGGGGCGTGAGCTCTGTGGTCCGCCGCTGTGTTCATCGAGCCACAGGCAGTGAGTTTGCAGTAAAGATCATGGAGGTGACCGCTGAGCGGCTGAGCCCCGAGCAGCTGGAGGAGGTGCGGGAAGCCACACGGCGAGAGACACACATCCTGCGCCAGGTCGCCGGCCACCCCCACATCAGTGAGGCTGCCTCCCCTGCTCCTGCCGGCCCCGCCCACAGCCCCCTCCCCTCCCCGGCTGTGGGGTCCTCACTGCCTCCTGTAGCTCTCCTCCCCGCCCAGTGCTGGCCAGCGCTGCCTCAGGGTGGAAGGTGGAAGAGCCCCCGTGACGCGAGTCTGCTCCTTCCCATCTCTCTCTGCCTCTCTGCCTCTCTCCCCAGTCACTCTCATCGATTCCTACGAGTCTTCTAGCTTCATGTTCCTGGTGTTTGACCTGTGAGTATCCACCTGCCCGGTTCGAGCTGCCCCTTCCCCTACGTCAGTGCAGAGCCCCAGCCTTCCCGCTCAAGGGACCGGAGACAGCCCTGCCGACGCCTGCCTCGGCTCCAGCCAGGGCGCGCTGTCCCCGGCCGCCTGCCTGACCTTCTCCCCGGGGCCTCGACTGAGACAAGAGGAATAGTTCTCACAACCCAGGGGTCACTGTGCCAGTCCCCCCGCCCGTCATGAGGTGTCCCCTGTTCATCGCACACTGTAAAATAACAGGGCACAGAGCTGTTTGAGGAGGAGAGTGGCCCATGAAGTGACCACGTCTCAGACAGAGCCTTCCTCCCCACCACCTTGAGCTCAGTCTGCCGCACTGTGTCTGTCTCTGCCTGGCTGTTTCTGGTCTGTCCGTGTGAGTCTGGAAGGCGTGTGTTACGTCACACAGCGCAAACCAATTGCAAAGGCGTTTGGAGAAAACAGTGATTGGAACCCCAAAGACTTCAGAGAGGCCCCTGGGAAGGGCTTGTGAAGCCTGCTATGCATCTGCTGACGTGAGCCTGTGCTACAGGCAGAGGGGTAGCAGGCAGCCGCCGCGCCCGCTGACAGCATCCCGAGGACGGATGCAGTCTCGATGATAGCTTCCAGGTTTCCAGACAAGCCAAGGTTCAAAGTCAAGTCCTGTTCAACCCTTTTGCCACTGTTCGAGTGACATTCCAGTCCATGTTCTCTTTTATTTATTTATTTATTTGACAGAGTTAGAGAGAGAGAGAGAGAAAGGTCTTCTGTTGGTTCACCCCCCAAATGGTTGCTACTGCCGGCGCGCTGCGCCAATCCAAAGCCAGGAGCCAGGTGCTTCCTCTTGGTCTCCCATGCGGGTGCAGGGCCCAAGCACTTGGGCCATCGTCCACTGCCCTCCCAGGCCAGAGCAGAGAGCTGGACTGAAAGAGGGGCAACCGGGACTAGAACCTGGCGCCCATATGGGATGCCGGCACCACAGGCGGAGGATTAGCCAAGTGAGCCATGGTGCCGGCCCCCCCGGCCATGTTCTAAAATAGAGGCCTTTTGCAGGTATGGTCTTTCTCAGATAACCAAGGGCCTTCTGCAGACTATTGCCATGAGAAGTCAGTTATTGTTTACTTCAGATATTTCAGCCGCCACGCAGTGGGCCCAGGTGCCCCTGGTCCCCGATTCACTGTGAGCCCGCGGCTTGTCTGGAGAGGACCCTGCTGGCCTCTGGCACGATGGGTTAAGTGAGCGCCAGCTTCCTTCCTCAGCCCCCACGTGGGCGCATCTACCCCTGTGCCCCTCCTGTCCCTTAGGATGCGGAAGGGGGAGCTGTTTGACTACCTCACAGAGAAGGTGGCCCTCTCAGAGAAGGAAGCCAGGTAACACAGAGCCCGCAGCCCCTGGGGGGAGCAGGGTGTGGGGCAAGGCGGCGAGGAGCAGAAGAGACCGCGCCTCCCCCAGGTCCATCATGAGGTCTCTGCTGGAAGCGGTGAGCTTTCTCCACGCCAACAACATTGTGCACCGAGACCTGAAGCCCGAGAACATCCTCCTGGATGACAACATGCAGATCCGACTTTCGGACTTCGGGTTCTCCTGCCACTTGGAACCCGGCGAGAAGCTTCGAGGTGAGGGGACCTGGTGTCTAAGAGACCCGGGAGGGAGCGTGACACCCCAGGTACCGAGGAAAGGGGAGCAGGCGGTGAGCATTTGCCGAGTTCCCTCTGGGAGCAAAGCCTCGTGTCCAACTCAGAGCAGACTTCCTGACCTGGGCAGGATGTGTGCTCCCAGCCCCGCCGGGGACGCCGGGAGGACGGGCACTGTGTGCGCCCGAGGGACACACGCAGCAGGGCCTCCTGCGCTGAGCCTCGTCCCAGCGGAAGAAGGAACGGGGCAGGGAGGACCAGGGTGCCGCTGGGGGGCTTGAGCCGCCTGATGTGTACATTCACGGCACTTCCACCTGGGCTCACCCGTGTGCACACGCCTGCTGCAGCAGAAACAGTGGGAAAGCCTCAGGCTCAGCCTCCTCCGTGTGCTTCCCTCTCCCTCAGTGGCTTTGCACTGGACTTCATGCTTCCTGGCCACACCTGGTATTGCGTGGCCTCTTTTTTTTAAATTTTTTTTTTTTTTTTTTTGACAGGCAGAGTGGACAGTGAGAGAGAGAGAGAGAGACAGAGCGAAAGGTCTTCCCTTGCCGTTGGTTCACCCTCCAATGGCTGCTGCGGCTGGTGCACCGCGCTGATCCAAAGCCAGGAGCCAGGTGCTTCTCCTGGTCTCCCATGGGGTGCAGCGCCCAAGCATTTGGGCCATCTTCCACTGCACTCCTGGGCCACAGCA
Source organism: Lepus europaeus (assembly GCF_033115175.1). Taxonomy (NCBI): domain Eukaryota; kingdom Metazoa; phylum Chordata; class Mammalia; order Lagomorpha; family Leporidae; genus Lepus; species Lepus europaeus. The sequence goes on from NC_084847.1 coordinate 25,473,685, forward strand.
GAGAGCTGGCCTGGAAGAGGGGCAACCGGGACAGAATCCGGTGCCCCGACCGGGACTAGAACCCGGTGTGCCGGCGCCGCAGGTGGAGGATTAGCCAAGTGAGCTGTGGCGCCGGCCTGCATGGCCTCTTTTTCTAGCCAAGTGAGCTGTGGCGCCGGCCTGCATGGCCTCTTTTTCTAAATCCTCTCAACAACCAAAGTAGCTGGTACTGTATTTGTATCTCCTTTTCTAGAGGGGCTTAAAAGATGACTAAATGGCCAAAAGAAAACAAACAAACAAAAAAAGTGAAATGACTGTGATGACGCCCTAGGCTGTATGCCAGGAGTTGAACTTGAACTTGGACAAGCTGACTGTGACTGCACATCGTATGGATGTTGTACTCTTGACTTCCACACATACTGCTCTCTGCCTCAGTCTAAGTAGTTCAGGTTTCACTTCAAACCTCCTGGTCAGGTCTCCAGCTTTTTGTTCTCAACTCCCGTCCCTGTGTGACACGTGTTTTCCTCTTTCGTTTTTCGTTTGCTTTCTGGAAGGCAGTGCGTCGATTCGCCACTGTCTTTTCTTTCTTTTTTTTTTTTTTGACAGGCAGAGTGGACAGTGAGAGAGAGAGAAACAGAGAGAAAGGTCTTCCTTTGCCGTTGGTTCACCCTCCAATGGCCACCGCAGCTGGCGCACTGCGGCCAGCGCACTGCGCTGATCCGAAGCCAGGAGCCAGGTGCTTCTCCTGGTCTCCCATGTGGGTGCAGGGCCCAAGGACTACGGCCCGGGCCATAGCAGAGAGCTGGCCTGGAAGAGGGGCAACCAGGACAGGATCGGTGCCCCGACCGGGACTAGAACCCGGTGTGCCGGCGCCGCAGGCAGAGGATTAGCCTGTTAAGCCACAGTGCCGGCCTCGCCACTGTGTCTTAACACGGGCCTGGGCCATGGCAGGCATTCAGTAAATACTTAGCATAGGAAGGAGTCTGCTAAGAGTGACTCTTGGTTGCGGCTGATTGAAGTGTGCCGTGGAACAGAGTTGGGAAGTTGCCAGGATGGAAGAGTTGGCAGCGAGTCTTAGAGGGCTTTGCCGTGGGTAGACTCTGGGTGTCATCCTGACACCGACGTGGGGCGTGGGGAGGGCTTTGTAACAAGGGGCAGACCTAGTGCATGCCTTAAGAAACCCCCTCGTTCTCCACATTGCTCTGGGGTTGAGGGGAGGGGGTTCCACCAGCTGAAGAAGAGATTCTAGCAGGAGGAACAGGTCTGGGCAGAAGGAATGCCAGGAAGACTTAAATGTTGCTTCCATGCCGGCGCCGCGGCTCACTATGCTAATCCTCCGCCTTGCGGCGCCGGCACACCGGGTTCTAGTCCCGGTCGGGGCACCGATCCTGTCCCGGTTGCCCCTCTTCCAGGCCAGCTCTCTGCTGTGGCCAGGGAGTGCAGTGGAGGATGGTCCAAGTGCTTGGGCCCTGCACCCCATGGGAGACCAGGAGAAGTACCTGGCTCCTGCCATCGGATCAGCGCGGTGTGCCGGCCGCAGCGCGCCTACCACGGCGGCCATTGGAGGGTGAACCAACGGCAAAAGGAAGACCTTTCTCTCTGTCTCTCTCTCACTGTCCACTCTGCCTGTCAAAAAAAAAAAAAAAAATGTTGCTTCCATGTAAAGATGAGGTGACGGGTTGTGTGAGGAGTAGGCAGGGCGGCTCGGCGGGACGGCTGAGCCGAACCTTGAAGTCTGTCCCCAAACCAGGTTTTCCACGGAAGGCCACCAGGAGCCCCAGCGGGCATTGTTGTCTGGTATCGGGCCTCGCAGAGGGCAGGAAGGAGCAGAAAGGGGACACCAAGGGTGCTGGCAGTGGGGAGGAGGCTCCGAGAGACCTGGCGCTCAGGGCCCGGGAAGGAGCTGATGACAGCCCCTCATTCTTAACCTTCTCTCCCCAGAGCTGTGTGGGACCCCAGGGTACCTGGCTCCTGAGATCCTCAAATGCTCCATGGATGAAACTCACCCAGGCTACGGCAAGGAGGTCGACCTGTGAGTTGCAGGGTCCCTGGGCCCATGGGTGTGTGTGGCTGGTGAGCTCAGCCCACCTGACTCTGCCATCTCGCTCGCAGCTGGGCCTGTGGGGTGATCCTGTTCACACTCCTGGCTGGCTCCCCGCCATTCTGGCACCGGCGCCAGATCCTGATGCTGCGCATGATCATGGAGGGCCAGTACCAGTTCAGCTCGCCTGAATGGGATGACCGGTCCAACACCGTCAAAGACCTGGTGAGCTGGGGCCCTGCGTGGACGCTGGGGGAGGCACCGGGCTGCCCCTCATGCTCTGGGGTCCCCCCAGATCTCAAGGCTGCTGCAGGTGGATCCCGAGGAGCGCCTGACAGCCGAGCAGGCCCTGCAGCACCCCTTCTTTGAGCGTTGCCAAGGCAGCCAGGCGTGGAGCCTCACTCCCCGCCAGCGGTTCCGGGTAAGCCCTCGTCTGCGGCCCCTCCTACGACCTCGCCCTGTGCTGGTGTCTCCACTGGAGCTCACACGGACCCCCGCTCTTGCCAGGTGGCTGTGTGGACTGTGCTGGCTGCGGGACGAGTGGCCTTGAGCGCTCACCGCGTACGACCACTGACCAAGAGTGCCCTGTTGAGGGACCCCTACGCCCTGCGGCCGGTGCGGCGCCTCATCGACAACTGTGCCTTCCGGCTCTATGGGCACTGGGTGAAGAAGGGGGAGCAGCAGAGCCGGGCGGCCCTCTTCCAACACCGGCCGCCGGGGCCGCTTCCCGGCCTGGGCCCTGAGGACGAGGGGGGCTCAGCTGCCGTCACCGAGCAGACCGCGCTGGCGCTGGGCTAGGCCCTCAGCCCCGGGATCCCCAGGAGTGAGGACGAGGGGGGCTCAGCTGCCGTCACCGAGGAGCAGACCGCGCTGGCGCTGGGCTAGGCGCTCAGCCCCGGGATCCCCAGGAGCAATCATTCCAGCCCTCTGGGCGCTCGGCCTCAGGCCCGCCACTGACCATGCCACTCTGAGAGACTGCGGTCCAGTGCACCTGCCTCGCTGGCCAGGGCTTGGAGAGCAGAGCTGGTGCGGGAGGGAACTATCGCAAACACCACGCCGGGCCTTGTCAGGGCTACCCATGCTGTGCATGAAATAAAACCGTCTCCACGCCAGGGAGAGCAGGCACCCTGTGTGTGGTGTCCGGCTTTGGCAGAGAAGCCCAGAAGGTGCTCAGGAGGGATGGGCGAGGCACGGGGCTGCTCTGGCCTTTATTGGGGGAATCAAAAAAGCTGCGAGCTCACTTAGTTTTATTTTTGCCTTTGCCGGGAGGCGGCTGGAAGGGCCGTTCCAGCATGGTCAGCTTGCTGTTGAGCCTGTCCTCGCTGGCCTTGAGCCGCTCTTCCACCAGCTGTTGGAGCTGCCCCAGCTCCCTGCTCAGCTGGGTCTTAATGTAGGCGCGGAGGACGGAGACCTGGCCTGCGGGGTCGCCAAGAGGGGGGCAGGTCAGGAGCCATGCTGTGTGGGTGCGGGGGACCTCACCCCACCCCCCAGGGGCCCACGAAGATGGCGCTGCGGCTGGCAGGCAGGAAATGCCAGCCAGCCCCTCTGAGAGACACTGGGGCCGAGTGGCCAAGCTGGACTTGCGGCATGAAATTCTGATCGCCGCTCAGTAGCTGTGTTATTTCACCTTCCTGCATGGAATGTGTGGATACAAGTGGCAGCTGTCATTCAGTTCACAGCTTGAAGAGGTGGATTAAATGAGTTGGACAGAAAAGACCCAAGATGTGGCATCCCGGCGTACAGAACTGCCAAACGTGCCAGCGCTGCTGTGTAAGGAGCCATCTGGGACAAAGACCCGACTGGCAGCACAGCCTGAAATCCTGATGTCTCACGCCGGCGCGCAGCCACACGACACCCCAACCCCCTCAGGTCCTCACTGGGCTCTTGCTCTGGCTGGGCCTCTGTCTCCAGCTCCTCCTCCTGCGGGGTGGCTGCCTGCTCCTCTGCCTCCTCACTCTCTTTCTCTGCCAGACAAAAGCAAGAAGAGCCTCGCTCGGCCCGCCCTGGCCCCGCCCTGGCCCTCTCGGTACCCAACTTACGCTCTGCCCAGAGCTTGGGTGGCTGTAGCCCTATGTAAGTCAAAGATAGATCCAGCCGCACCTGGGCAGAAAGGGGAAGAGGAGGCTGTGAGGCCGGGCTGGGGCGGGCAGGGTGGCTCCGCACAGCCCATGGCCGGTACCTGGGGTGTAAAGGCGTATTTGTAGAGCTTGAAGTGGCGGAAGTACGTGTTGACCACGTAGTCCGCCACGGCCAGCAGCTGCTCCTCCTTAAAGAGGTCGATGCTGAAGGGGGGCCGCTGTGGGGAGGCTGCAGGTTAGAGCACTGCCCCTCCCAGAGCCCACGTGGCCTCCAGGGCTCGACCTCGTGGGGGTGGCAGGGAGCTGCAGGTTCCATCCCAAGGCACTGACCCTGATGCCATGGCAGAAGAGGAGGCTGCTGAAGTAGCGGTAGCATTCCTCCACGTTGCCCAGGGGGGTTGCTGGTGGGGAGAGCAAGAGCAGCAGTGAGAGGCAGCGTCATTCCCTCAGCCGCTGCCGAGTGAGCAGGCAGCCTCCGAGGGGGCGGGGCCGGCCCACGTCCTGGCTGGCTTCCGAATCCAGCAAGCACCCTAGTCGCTGTGCACTGTTGGGGCACTGCACAACGCAGACCGAGGGCCTGCCCCCAGCAGCTTCCATTCTAGTGGAAGCCATGGACCGTGAAGCCAGAAATGGATCAACTGCAGCCGTCGCTCAATAGTCTGGAGAGAGGGTGGCAGTAAAGGAGGGGCAGGGGAGGCGGCACTCCAGGTACATCTGCAGACATTATTTCTCGGGACAGTCCAGTGCAATCAGGATTTTCGGCTGAATCCTTCGGTCCCTGATGAAGGAGTAGCTGTGTGGGCTAACAGCAGTAATGGCAGAACAGATTCTGGGTGGCAATGCTCCGCTGTGGTCACTTGGGGCGGCCCAGCCGCCGCCTCTCACCAGTGCAGGCCTTGTGCAGCTCCTGGAGCATGGCACACACCGTGGACGTCTGCTCTAGCGAGAAGCCCTGCTGGCGGCAGAAGGTGAGTGCGTGGTGGAAGAGATCGAGGACGATGGCATCCCGCAGGCTCTGCGAAGGCTGGCTTAGCCCCAGCAGCTCAGCCAGCAGCCTGCGTGGGGAGTGAGGGCAGCGGGAGCCAGCATTTCCTCACGTCCTCCCAGCCCCGCCCCCGCCCGGGCCCATACTTCCGCATCTCCTCCGTGCTCGCTGTCTTCTCCAGCCGCTGCATGGAGTGGATGTCCAGGTACTTCCTGTCACGGGGAAGAGAGGGGACCGAGTACTGATGTCTCCTGTCAGAGCATCAGGTTGGCTGGCAGGAGACCTGAGTTTGAGGTTTGGCTCTGTCACTAACGTGCACCTTAAGCAAGTCACTTCCCTCTGTGGCCTGGGGTTAGGAAACCTGTGCTCAGCCACAGATGACCTAGGTCAGTGCGGGCCCCACTGGCCCCATGGCAGCTGCGATATTCTATCCACAGCCTCGGTCCTTGGCGCCTCTTTGAGCTGGGAGGTTACAAGGCTGTGTGCCGGTCACTGAGTGAGTCGTGGCATCTCTGGCCTCAGCCTTCTCCTCCGAGCAATGGGAACGGCGCAGTTGCTGGGAGGAGGCACCGGACTCCCCCTCCCCCCCAAGCAGCTCTCACTCACCACATGCAGATCCGGGGCTGGGGCAGCGGCGGCTGCGGAGAGAAAGCAGCTTGGGAGGGGAGAGCTGTGCCGTCTGCGGTCCCTAAACCCTGGTCGGTGGCCAGTGCCTAGCGGGCCCGAACGCGCTCTAACTGGCCGCGTCCAGGCAACGCGGTCGGGGCTGGACTTCGTGGATAGCGTTATCCACGAACACATTCACAATCGGGGGCACAAATCCCCCACCGCTTTTCACCAAGGCAGCCCGGGAGAGTCTAGAACAGGTGGCGCCCCGCCGGAGGGCCTTCTGTGAACTTTCACGAACGGACCACTGCGTCGCCCTCACCGGGAACAAGTTGGCTGCGGGGTCTTCGTCGGCCGCCGCGACCGACTCGGTCCGCACACCCGTTTCCATCTGCACCGGATCCACCCCCGGAGCTGAGATCCTTCTGTTCAAGCTCCGGCTGGGATCGGCCGGACGTCTGGCTGACGGGTGCCGTTGCTCCCTCGCGCCGCCCGCGGTCTGGGACAGCCGGGTCTCCAGCAGCTCTCGCCAAGGCCCGGCCCCCTAGCGACGCTTCAGCCAATCTACACCGGAGAGACGCTGGATGCAGCCAATCCGCCGGGGAGGGCGGCTCCTTCCGTCTCCACGGTGACCGTTGCTAAGGGGCCTTGTGGAAGAAGACGTAACGTAGAAAATGCACGCACACGCCAACCAGCGCGGGGGGGGGGCGTGCGCATGCGTGATAAGTTGCAAGCACCCACCTGGGTGCCGTCTCGCCAAAGTTGGGACCAGCAGGATTGTCCTGAGGGCTGGAAAGTGAGTGCGGTGTCAGTTACCATGGAAACTGTCTACTGGCTAATCGCCGGGAGAGAGAGAGGGCGTTCCGGAAGGAACCCAACCACGCGAGAGGCAGGGCCAAGCACGACCCATAGAAACAGGAAATAGAGGAGGTTCGCCACATCCGGCGCGGCTCCTGGCGCCTGCGCGCTGCGGCGGGGAGCCGGTGACGTCCGGTGGAATCCAAGATGGCGGCGCTAGGCTGAGCCTGCCGTCGGTAAGGGTGGCGGGGCCGGCGGGGCGGGATCCGAGCGGGGTGTCTGCGCGGGGGCCGCTCCGGGCCGTGGCGCGCCGCCGCTCCCACGTCTCTGCTCTGCCTTCTGCAGGGGAAGTGCCGCCTCCGCCCGCCTGACGCCCCTCGGGGCACCCTGCGCCGCTCCCCGTCCCCGCCGCGGCCATGTCCGGGCCCGGCAACAAACGCGCCGCCGGCGACGGGGGCTCGGGGCCCCCGGAGAAGAAGCTGAGCCGTGAGGAAAAGACCACCACCACTCTCATCGAGCCCATTCGGCTCGGGGGCATCTCCTCCACGGTTCGTGGGCTCTTGCCACCGCCCTCAGAGCTGCCACACTGCTGCCTCTTGTGCTTCGCCCAAACCGCCCGGGCTCCTGCTCCCAGCTCCCCGCGCGAAGCCAGGTCCACGTGGAAACCCAGGACACGGTGCCCCGTCTGCGCCTCGCAGATAGGAAATGGGTTGCCAGAGGGCGCTGGCCTCTGAGTTGGAACGGGACGGCGGCAGGAGTAGGCATTTTCCCCTGTGGGCGCCTAGAGTCGCTCTGAATCGTGTTAAACAGTTACGGCCGTCCCCGCCCCCCTCCCGGTTCCTCTCCTATTTGCGATCCGTTTCCGGGTGGTCAAGCCTCTGTGTTGTGTGTTGGTAGGAGGAGATGGACTTGAAAGTTCTTCAGTTCAAGAACAAGAAACTGGCGGAGCGTTTGGAACAGAGGCAGGCCTGCGAGGACGAGCTCCGCGAGCGGATCGAGAAGCTGGAGAAGCGCCAGGCCACGGACGATGCCACCCTCCTCATCGTCAACCGCTACTGGGCCCAGGTCCGTAGCCTTGTCCGCCCTCTGAGACGCGGCCATGCTCCAGCCGCCCCTCATCCCGTTGCCGGCCGGGAAAGGAGCCCAGTGGCCGGCCGCAGCGAGGGAGCCCTAATCTGTGGGTGCTTTATCGCTTCAGCTGGACGAGACTGTGGAAGCCCTTCTGCGTTGTCATGAGAGCCAGGGCGAGCTGTCTGCAGGAGCGGAGGCACTTGAGACGCAGGAGGGGCCGCCGCGCGATGGGACCCCTCTCCCAGAGCCGGGGACGTCGGAGCTGAGGGGTAGGGCCAGAGCCCTGGAATCTGGGGTACTGCCGTTCTGGGAAAAGATCTAAGGAGGGGGTTCTGGTACGGGGGCCGCTGAGTGTCCTCACCTCCCTCTGCCCCGTGGGCAGCAAATGGCTTTGGCATCTTGACTCGCTTGGTTCGCAGCGAGTTTATTTTTGTTTTGCCGCCCGTGAATTTGAAAGTCTTATGTGTTGGCTATGTGCTTAGCATTGTTCCAGACGCGGAGAAATCAAACAGGGAAGGAGTGGTCATAAGTCACAGTAAGGAAAAAGTATGGAGGCCCCTGAAAGGGACAGTGCATGCGTGTGTGAGTGTGTGCGCGTGTGTGTGTCTGCCTAGATTGCAGAGGTCCCCCTAAGGGACGGATGTGACAGCTCTTGTGGACATGGCTTGGCCTCCCTGAACTTGTGTTGTCTCGCTTTCAAGGTGGCACGGCCGTGCGCTGTAGGTTGCGTTCAGGGGCCAGGGGAGTGTTGACAAACTCAGTCTGGAACTTGGCAGCAGTTAGCGGGGATGACCGTGACCGTGACCCTCCTAAGGGTCTGTCCCTCCTTCCCAGAGCCCCTGCCGGCGCAGCTGCGGCCCCCTCTCAGCGAGCCAGCCTTGGCTTTTGTGGTGGCCTTGGGTGCCAGCAGCAGTGAGGAGGTGGAGCTGCAGCTACAGGGCCGGATGGAGTTCTCCAAGGCAGCCGTGTCCCGGGTGGTGGAGGCCTCAGACCGGCTACAGCGCCGAGTGGAGGAACTGTGTCAGCGGGTGTACAGCCGAGGTTGGTTTGCCGTGGGCCTCCCCACAGCTGTCCCTCCCCTCCTGTATCTCTATGCGACCCCATGCCCCCAGCCCATGGGCCGCCAGAAGTCCACAAGGAACAGATCAGCCATGTTTTCAGGAAAAAGGGTTAGGTTGTCCATGGGGGTTTCAGTTTGATTCTTGCAGTTAAACCCTCAAGAGCTTGGCTGGAGGAGAGGGTGGTGGTCGGGCAGCCCCCTTTCAGCTAGGGACCTCTCTGGAGCTCCTTGCCCAAAGCTCACTGGCCACTGGCTGATCCACCCAGCGCAGCTGCAAACGTCCGCGCTCGGCAGGTGGACAGGCTCCTCCCAGCCTTAGTTTTGCCTCCCTAGCCTGGGCGCTCTGGGCAAATGACCGCCCTTCCTGAGCTGGTTTCTTCCTCTGGCGAGCGGGGATCAAGACTCTGTCATAAGAAGTTGAGAAGACAGCTGGTGGATCGTGCTGGGCACATGGGAGACTTCAGATGAGTTAGTGCTTTGCCCCCTTGCGCTGGGCTTGGCTTTTACCTGGGCCCTGCTTTCCCAGGGGACAGTGAGCCCCCCAGTGAAGTGGCTCGGGCTCGCACCCGGGAGCTAGGCCGGGAGAACCGGAGGCTGCAGGACTTGGCCACGCAGCTGCAGGAGAAGCACCACCGCATCTCACTGGAGGTGGGCGTTGGAGCTGGGCTCTTGGTTGGGATGACAAGCATGGCTGGGGTCGGGTAAGGGTAGGGGGCAGGGCCACCCATCTGCCTCCTCCCACACCCCCCAGTACTCCGAGCTCCAGGATAAAGTGACATCAGCAGAGACCAAGGTGCTGGAGATGGAGACCACGGTGGAGGACCTGCAGTGGGACATCGAGAAGCTGCGCAAGCGAGAGCAGAAGCTCAATAAGCACCTGGCGGAGGCCTTGGAGCAGGTAGCCGGGCTGCTGGGCCGTCAGCACTGCGGCTGGGCACTGGAGGCCCTGGGTCCTCCCATTCACCCCAGTCATCTCTGTGCCCACCGCAGCTCAACTCCGGCTACTACGTGTCTGGGAGCTCGTCGGGTTTCCAGGGGGGCCAGATCACGCTCAGCATGCAAAAGGTGAGCCGCGCCGGCCCTGCTGGCCTCCCAGAAGTCCCTTCAGCAGGGAGGAGAAGCCTCGCTCCCCGAGGCCGTTCCCCGCCATTCCTGCCGCTCTGTCAGTCATCAGGGGATGGTTCCTGAACACTGCGTGCTGGGGACCCAGGCACATTGGAGAGAATAAGAGCGCAAAGGTTCTGGTTGGGGAGAGAAACGAGAAATAAGTCCCACGAGGAAAAAGCCCAGGAAAGACAGCAGGGGAGTACACGCTGGCGCTCCCGCGTTTTGGGAATGCCTCCCTGTCTCGCTGTCAGTTAAGCACCTTAGGGGACAGTGTTCCGTGATCCCCTGAGATGTTGAGTGTTCTCTAGGGCGCCCCTAGGCGGGTCCTCGATGGGGGGCTTCCGAATCTGTCACTGCCGCTCTGCTGGGGTGGGTGTGGTGTGAACGAGTGGATCCTGCCGCCTGACTTGGCCCTGCCCGCTGTGCCCTCCTGCGCCTTAGTTTGAGATGCTGAACGCAGAGTTGGAGGAGAACCAGGAGTTGGCCAACAGCCGCATGGCGGAGCTGGAGAAGCTGCAGGCCGAACTTCAGGGGGCTGTGCGGACCAATGAGCGCCTCAAGGTGAACTGGGGTGGGGCAGGGGCTGAGGGGGGCCTGGGCCTGCGGAGTCCCTTTGCTGAGCCCGCATTGGGCCTCCGTGCACCCAGGTGGCCCTGCGGAGCCTCCCGGAGGAGGTGGTGCGGGAGACGGGGGAGTACCGGCTGCTGCAGGCCCAGTTCTCGCTGCTGTACAACGAGTCTCTGCAAGTGAAGACGCAGCTGGACGAGGCCCGGGGGCTGCTGCTGGCCACCAAGAACTCCCACCTGAGGCACATTGAGCACATGGAGGTGTGGCCCTGGAACAGGCCTGGGGGCTGCGCCACTAGGACTCGGGGTTCCCGTGTGCTTGCCCTGGGGTCGTACGGGTCCCAAATGCCTTCTCCCCCCGCACAGAGCGACGAGCTGGGGCTGCAGAAGAAGCTGCGCACGGAGGTCATCCAGCTGGAGGACACGCTGGCCCAGGTGCGCAAGGAGTACGAGATGCTGCGCATCGAGTTTGAGCAGAACCTGGCGGCCAACGAGCAGGCGGGTAGGTGGTGCCCACGGGGCGGAGCGGGGCCTCATGTGGGAGAGCCGGGCCCCCTGGGCTAGGGCTGCTCTTATCCAGATGTCCATCACAGAGCCCCAGCCTCCTGGGCAGAGCGAGGCTGGCACCGCCTGGCCACAACCAGCAGAAGTGGCTGCCACAGCACGTGTAGCCACGACAGGCGCTGTCAGTCCTGTCTGTGCCGCCCTGGCTTCTGGCGTCTTCTGTCAGATGCTCGTTTTACAACGGTCGCTGAATGCCACCCACGAGCCAGGCCCTGGTCTAGGCCTTAAACCCCAGTGAGCGCCAGTGAGCAGAACAGTTCCCCAAGCCTGTTGTGGCACGCTGTTGTCGTAGGGGAAGACAGCCAGAGGGTGGGTGTTAGCCAGGGAGAATACGCCAACGAGGAGGGAGGAAGGGTCTCTCAGGAGATGTCTGGAGGAGGTGCGTTGCCCAGAAGAGGCCTGGGCAGTGTAACTGACACAGGGCCCCTCGTGCTGAAAGGGCAGCCGCTGCCTTCGTGAACTGTGTGGTTAGCAATTCCATCGAAGGAAGTTTGGAGCTATTTAAAAACCTCCATTAGCAAAGGTAACAGGTCGGCAGTGCTGGTTGCTCCTGGGCGGGTTTCCTTCGGTGAGGTCATGTGCTGTGTAACCCACCCCACCCCTTGCACAGTGGCCCTGGTGGCTCTGGCTCTGCCTCCTCCCCCACTGAGGGGGTTGAGATCCCGACCTGGGGACCAGCCTGACACTCTTGACCCTGACCTTCTTCCAGGCCCTATCAACCGGGAGATGCGCCACCTAATTAGCAGTCTGCAGAACCACAACCACCAGCTCAAGGGCGATGCCCAGCGATACAAGCGGAAGCTTCGAGAAGTGCAGGCTGAGATCGGCAAGGTGAACAGGGGCTGCCTGCGGAAAGCCTTGGCTAGACCTCACCGAGCCCGGTCTCACCTCATCCCTGTTCCCCTCTATCCTTGCAGCTCCGAGCTCAGGCCAGTGGCTCTGCCCACTCCATTTCCAGTCTGGGCCACCCAGAGGACTCTGGCCTCAGTGCCCCTGCCCCAGGGAAAGAAGAGGGTGGGCCAGGCCCCATCGCTACCAACAGCAGGAAGGAGATGGCTTCGGTGCCCGGTGCCACCACTGCTACCTCCTTGAAGAAAGAGGAGCTGATTTCCCCTGAAGACGATGCCCAGGCCCTAACTCCCGGGGCGCAGGGCCCCTCCTCCCGGGGCCGAGAACCCGAGACCAGGCCCAAGCGGGAGCTTCGGGAACGGGAAGGGCCTGGCCTGGGACCTGCACCTGTAGCTTCAGCTCTCTCCAGAGCCGATCGGGAGAAGGCCAAGGTGGAGGAGGCCAAGAGGAAGGAGTCGGAGCTACTCAAGGGTCTCCGGGCAGAGCTCAAGTGAGGCCCTCCCCCTGCCTCCTGCCTGCTGTCCCTGCCGAGTGGCCGCCAGCCCCGCCCACCGGGCCCTCCTCCTGTGTCTCCCCCAGGAAGGCCCAGGAAAGCCAGAAGGAGATGAAGCTGCTACTGGACATGTACAAGTCCGCTCCCAAGGAGCAGCGGGACAAGGTGCAGCTCATGGCCGCTGAACGCAAGGCTAAGGCTGAGGTGAGGGCTGGTGGGGCCTGGGGGACACAGAGGGGCCGGCCTGCCCTAGGGCGCTGTGGCAGCAGGAAGCGGCACCCAGAGCTCCCTCATCATAATGGCCACAGGTCGATGAGCTAAGGAGCCGCATCCGGGAACTGGAGGAGCGGGATCGGAGGGAGAGCAAGAAGATGGCGGACGAGGACGCCCTGCGCCGCATCCGGCAGGCAGAGGAGCAGATCGAGCACCTGCAGCGCAAGTTGGGCGCCACCAAGCAGGTGCGACCGTGGCGCTCCCCTGGCTAATGAGTGCTGGGACTCCCTCAGCCCCCTGCAGAGGTGGCCCCTCACTGCCTCTGTTCGCACTGTAGTCCTTGGCCACGGTTTCCTGTGGTTCCCCCCGTGTCCATCTGCCGTGTCCTGTCTCATCCCCGGCCCGCGCTGCAGGAGGAGGAGGCGCTGCTGTCCGAGATGGATGTGACGGGTCAGGCCTTCGAGGACATGCAGGAGCAGAACGGGCGGCTGCTGCAGCAGCTGCGGGAAAAAGACGATGCCAACTTCAAGCTCATGTCCGAGCGCATCAAGGCCAACCAGATCCACAAGCTGCTGCGGGAGGAGAAGGACGAGCTGGGCGAGCAGGTGCTGGGCCTCAAGTCCCAGGTACGGCCGCCCCTTGCCCGAGCCGGGGGGCGGGGGAGCGGGGGAGGCTGGAGCTCCGCGCCCTGAGGCCTGCCCCGTCCGCAGGTGGACGCGCAGCTGCTGACCGTGCAGAAGCTGGAGGAGAAGGAGCGGGCCCTGCAGGGCAGCCTCGGCGGCGTGGAGAAGGAGCTGACGCTGCGCAGCCAGGCCCTGGAGCTCAACAAGCGGAAGGTGAGGCTGGGCCCCGGCCGCCGGCTCCCAGCCTCCCCTGGGTGTGTACGGAGAAGCTGCCGGGAAAGGCCCGGGGAGCCCTGCACCGCCTCGCCTCACCTGGATGCCAAGCCTGCCCTGCCTGACCCACTGGTCACGTGTTAGTCTCAGCCTAAGAAGCCTACCAAGATGTGCGTGGTGCTGTCCATGTTTCCGAATTGGACAGACAGGTGTAGAAGGGTCAGTAGACTTGCTTAAAAAAAAAAAAAAAAAAAGGAAAGTGAAGCCAGGAGGCCCAAGTCCCCATGGTTCCAGAGCCCACGTTCTGACCACTCGTAGGTTGGCTGCAACATAGGAAAGATCTAGTCCGTGTTCACGTCTTTAGAGTAATACCGGCTTTAACCTTCCTCTTCCTGTCCGTTGTGTTCTTCTCCAGTGAATCCATTCACGTAAGCAGTATTCCTTATGTCCCTGCGAAAGCGGTGGGCACGAGAGGGACTCTGCCTTCCGGGCAGGCCTGGGACCGCGTCTCCAGGGCAGTAATCCCCCAGATAAATAACGGTGCGGCAGGTCACAGTTGGTCTTAAGAAGGAAACTCGGGTGTGGGGCAAGGGAAATCTGGGTTTGTCGGGGCGTGGCACTGGAGCTGAGACCTGTGGGAGTGCCGTGTGTGTGTGTGTGAGTGTGTGTGAGTGCATGTGTGTGTGAGTTGAGGGGAGCAGAGAGAAGAGCGAGATCGCCATGCTGGCAGGAGCTGCGGATCAGAGCATAGGAGGCGAGGGCCAAAGGATCGGGAAGGCAGGACCGGCTCCGGCGTAGACGGCGCTGGGACGTCCGACGCAGGCTCAGGTGGACGGCGGCTCCACGTGCCCCTCCTTGTCCCACCCACCTCAGGCTGTGGAAGCGGCCCAGCTGGCCGAGGACCTGAAGGTACAGCTGGAGCACGTGCAGACTCGGCTGCGGGAGATCCAGCCCTGCCTGGCGGAGAGCCGGGCTGCCCGTGAGAAGGAGAGCTTCAACCTCAAGAGGGCTCAGGTGCGTGTGTCCGGGAGGGCGTGGGCATGGGCACCTGTGGGCCCGAGGACTCCTGCACTGAGCCCGGCCCCTCTCCTGCCCCAGGAGGACATCTCCCGGCTGCGGCGCAAGCTGGAGAAGCAGCGGAAGGTGGAGGTTTACGCCGACGCCGACGAGATCCTGCAGGAGGAGATCAAGGAGTACAAGGTGGGGCCGCGGGGCTGAGTCGTGCCCCCCAACCCAGCAGTTGTAGATGAGAGGGGCCCTTGGGATTGAGGCGGGGCAGCAGCACCTGGGAAGGTGACTGGAGAGCCGGCTGAGCATTGGACACGGCTCACGGGCCTGGCCAGGTGAAGGCCGGCAGGGCCGAAACTGACTGGTAACCCCTCGGTACCTGTGTGCTCTCGGTGAGAGCTGATGCCATCGATGGCTCTGGGGAGCTCGGGCTCCCAGGTAGGGATGTCCCCCAAGGCGGCCTGCAGAGTGGATCAGGGTTGGTGCTGAGGAGTGGGCATGAGAGGGCTCAGGCAGAGGGAAAGGCAGGTGCAGGGCGTGGGGTGGGGGAGGGCAGGTTGGGAGGCGGTGTGCTGGACAGCGGGGCTGGGCTCGCAGCTCATGGCTGGAGGCGAGCGTGTGGGGGCTGCAGAGCTGCAGAACCTGCAGGTGTGGCGAGCCCACTCAAGCAGCCGAGTGTGGAGACGTCAGATTTTAACCAGGAGTTAAAGTGGAGTGGGCTGGGGCTAGGGCAGGTGAAGACTGAGGCAGGGTAAGTGCTGGGCGTCTGCAGTCATTGGAGCGAAACCTGACTCAGCTGAAGGTTCTGAGATGAGGAAAGGGGCCCGCCCTCGGCGGTGCTGCGTCCCGTGTGGGCACCGGTTCTCCCGGCTGCTCCACTTGCGATCCCGCTCTCTGCTGTGGCCTGGGAAAAGCTGCAGAAGATGGCCCAAGTCCTTGGGCCCCTGCACCCATTGGGAGACCCAGATGAAGCTCCTGGCTTTGGCCTGGCTCAGCCCTGGCTGTTGCAGCCATCTTGGGAAGTGGACCAGTGGTTGTAACTGACTTTTAAATAAATAAATTTAAAGGTAATGGAAAATGGAGTTAAAAGAAATTTTGGTGCAAAAATTTTTGAAATCCATTTTCCATTTCATAGAAAGTACATATGAAGAAACTGCATGGATTTCAATAATTCTCTCTAAAATAAACTTGTCTTTTAATCCATTTTGCCACAAACTTTAAAAAAAGAATTATAATTGTTATTTCAATGAAAAGCAGACAGAGCAAGGGAGCTCCTTGTCACTGATTGCCTCCCAGAGGCCCACCGCAGCCAGGGCTTGGCTGGAACAGAAGCTGAAACACAGTCCTGGCCTCCCCCTTGGGGGGCGGGCACCCAAGGACTTGAGCCATCACTGCTGCCCGCCAGGGTGCGCATCGCAGGCTGCCAGGATCCAGGAGCAGAGCGCAGAGCCCAGTGCGGGCCGCAGGCCTCCCCCACTGCCTGCCTGTCCACCACCTTTTTGAAGTGCTTGCGCGCTGCATTCAGGAGGCTTTTAGAGGCAGATCATTTGGACTTGGGGATGTATGGAGTGCGTGGGGTGAGCAGGAGGAGAAGGCTAAGGACAACTCCCGGCTTCCTGATCAGACTGGGGAGGAGCAGGCTCGGATGGGCAGCGCCGAGGGATGCTGAGCAGGATGGGGTGCGGGCTGCCAGCTGGGAGCCACAAGGAGGGCCCCTCTTCTTAGGAACCTCAAATCTTAAGTGATGGGTGGAGGAAGGGAGGCCTGTGGGGCTGGGAGGGATGAGAGTGATACTGAGGGAGCCGATGGGGGTGAAGACGAAGGAACTGAGCCGCGGGAGGGTGGTGCTGGAGCAGGGGTGAAAGGGAGAGGGGCAGGCCCCCTGCAGGTCCGGCCCCTGGAGTGGGGGGTGCCCAGTCGGGGATCCGACTGCCCTTTGAGGCTGCCTGGAAGAGGCGGAGGTGGCAGCAGGCAGCAGGGGCCCCCGAGAGGTGGAAACGTGCCGCTGGGGAGGGTGCGGAGGCAGTGGCCGGGGCTGGGATTCCCAGCAGGGCACAGGGTGAACTCTTGGGCAACGCGGAGTCGAAGCGACTGCTGTGTGCAGCTGAGGCAGGAAAGACCCTGCTGGGGGCGGGGGCAGATCTCGGGCCCGGAGACGCAGAGGGGTGTGGGCTGCACCGGGCCGTGAGGGCGGGATCGCAGACTCCTAGTGGCCCTGCTGCGTTCACCTGCGACGGAGCAGGTGCAGTGAAAAAGCTGGCCAGGATGGGGCCAGGGAGGGCGCCCCAGAGCGGGAGAGTCCAGGCTGCGTCCTTGTCCCTGAGATGGGACACCGGACAGCCGTCACTGCCCAGGTTAGAGTCAGTCCAGCTGCTTTATTCTGGTTTTGAGACCATTGGTTCTGAGCTTCAGTTTCCTCATTCGGGGGGGATTCTGTGAGGATTGGATGTAGCCGCCACGTGGGGGCTTCGCCTGGCCCACCTCCACTGTCCGCTGAGGGTCTGAGTGCTGTCAGAGTTGTTCCCCAGCTGATGCCTTTGCCTGGCTCAGGCGCGGTTGACCTGCCCCTGCTGTAACACCCGCAAGAAGGACGCCGTCCTCACCAAGTGCTTCCACGTCTTCTGCTTCGAGTGCGTGCGCGGCCGCTACGAGGCCCGCCAGAGGAAGTGCCCCAAGTGCAACGCAGCCTTTGGTGCCCACGACTTCCACCGTGTCTACATCAGCTGAACCTGGGACCCGGGACTTGGCAACACCCACGGACCCGGGGGGCTGTGCCCCCAGCCCCTCCCCATCTCAGAGCCAGCAGCCCCACCCTCTATTCTGGACCCCATGGGCCCAACCCCTGGCCACCTAGTTGGTTTGGGAGCCTGGATGAATGCTAGTGGGAGCGGGGTCAGCCAGATTCAGTTCCATCTTTACCTGAAGGTCAAGACTGCAGCCTAGGGAGCACCCCTCTGCTGGAAGGGGCTGCCAAGAGAAGCCTCAGGGGCCCCCAATCCTCCACCGAGCTTCCTGGAGGCACCTGTCCCTAAAGGGAAACTGCCTGGCCTCTGACCTTCCCTGCCCTCCAGAGGAGGCTCACTCCTCGCCTGCCCACCACCGAGAGGCAGGCAGGGCAGGGCGTCCGCCAGGGGCCCAGCCAGGCTGGCTTTACCCACCAGCCCCAGGCCTGCTGGAGGCTCCTGTCTGCTGTAGAGTTCACAGGACACTTTGGTTCTTAGGCTAAAGAGGGAGGCGGGGGGACGGACCACCTGCTTCCTCTGGGTGCTCTATGGTTGCTATGGTTACCCACTTCGTTTTGGGAGCTAAGCCATGATGGTCAGCAGTTTCTATTCTAGTCAGGCCCCTCCCCCAATGTCTACTATTTCTCAAGCCCATTTGCCCCCAACTCATGCATCTAAGCCTGCACGGGGTCCCTGGCCCTAACCCTGCTTTCATCCTGGCAGCCGTACTGCAGTGGAAGGGCAGCTTCCCAGGATGGCAGACAGACCAGCCCCAGCTGCTGGGCCAACTTCAGTCATTCCAGGTAGAGCCTCATTCAACACCCTGAGACTGAGCCTGTACCCGCCCCGCTCCCCCGTGCGGCCTGTGCCGTCCACACAGTCTAGTGAGGGGCTTGGGAGGTGGAGCTGCTGGACAGGTGCGAGGGCCTGCTGGGACCCGGAGCCTCTGCTCTACACGTGTCTTGTACAGGCCCCTTGTTCCGAATAAACCTCCAGCCCTCAGCGGAGTAGCCAGGCCTTCTGCCCTAAACATCCCCCGTCTTGGCCGCTTCAAGTGTCGCACACTTCTGTGGTCTACCCCGCCCAACGGCTAAGTTATGCTTAGAGCGAGTTGGGGGGTGGGGGTGGGCTGGGGGCCGCAGAGACAACGCATCAAGAGGCGCTCACAGGGCCTCAGCAGGAGGAGGGGCTGTGGGCCCCGCAGGCCAAGGGGGCCACGCCCCTTGCGGTCATTGGTCGTTGGGAAGGCTGGGGAGCTCCGAGCTGCATCCTGGGAAATGTAGTCCCTCGTTCGCACGTGGGGAGTTGGCGGAAAGAGAACTGGAGCCCCGGTCGTGCCGGCCAAAGGGCCCTGAACCCAGGCTGGCCGTTTTCCCGCGGCATCGCCCTCTCCCACCCTTGGACGCAAGGACCGGTACATCTCGGCGGGGGGACTTCCTTCATTGCAACCTGCCCCAGCCACGGGCCGGCGTCTCAGGGACCGTGAGCCACGTGCCGGGCGGCGCCTGTGTTCAGCGTGCTGCCGGCTCCTCGGACGGAGCCTTCGCCCAGTCGGTACTAGGACTGGCGCCGACCTGGCTTGGTGTTGGTGCTGGAGCAGGAGTCAGGGCCATGGCCACGGTGGCAGCCGCGGGTTTGTCAGCAGTTGTACCTTCTCGGGGGCCCGTAGGCTTGTCAGTGGTCTCGCCTTCGCGGGGACTCGCGGCCTTGTCCGCTTTCGGACCCCATCTGACGTCCAGACTTTCGGCGGGGCCGCAGCGGCTGGACCAAGTGGGACTGGAGACGGAAACGCGGGCTACGGTGACCTCGGGCACAGGGCTGCTGGTGGTGGGCACGCTCGCCGAGGCACGGGCCGTGGCGGGGGATGACATCGGGCCGCCAGGGAAGTGTCCCGCGGCCGAGGCCCTGCGGCAAGGGGAGGGGAGAACGCAGGATATTGCATCATAGAGACGCAGCCACTGTGGAGCGGGCGTTCCCCAGGACAGACCTCTCCATGGGTTCTGTAACTGAGTGCGAGTAACTACACCTCACCTGAGAAATCCTCCCCAGACAGACATCCGAGTGCGGGTCTTTACCCAGTAGTAAAGTAGGCAGCAAGCCCCTTTCCCAAGCCCAAGGGAACGGGATACAAGTCGTGGGCGGAGCGAGCGCTGATGCCCTGGAGCAACAGGGTAAGCTCCCAATAAACTTCGGTTTACCACGAAGCTCTCAGGTGCTGGCAGTGTCTGTCTGAAGGGCTGGTTGGGCCGCCCAGCTGGGAGGTTTGACCTTCACCAGTGGTCCCAGCGGCTGTAGAAGTCTGGGCCACCTCCCCGAGACAGTCCTGACCTTGGCTGTCCTTTGGGGGCTGAGCAGGTGCTGGCTTCCCTCGTGGAAACTTTCCATTAGCACCGGGCTGTGATTGGCTCCTGGAGCGTTTGACACGGACCACTTCTCAACCCCCGCCCCTGGGTCCTCTCCCACTCATCCCTCAGTTTTCTGTTAACAGGTCTCCCTGGGAAGGTCCATCCAAGCCCATGGCTAAGCTGCTGAGACCCAGCTCCCTCAGTCCGGTTCTTTCCCGAGCTCCGGACTTGGAGGAACAGGGAACCTGCAGGGGGCTCTGGGCCAGAGGTGTGGGGAGGCGGCTAGGACAGGCAGAGCAAGCAGGGACCTCAGGCATTCACTCGGGCTCAGGAGAGGAGGCGCTGGGAGAAGCTCTGTCAGGCCTGGGCAGGCCCGGGCACCGGGAGGCCAGGCTTGGGGGTGCAGGGCCTGCCGGGGCTCCCGCCATTCTGGTTCCCCTCGCTGACCTACTGTGGGCAAACAGCTACCCTTTTCGGAGCCTCAGTCTGGCCACAGGGTGAGGGCAGTTGGGCTGACATCCTGAGTGAGGTGACAAGCCAGGGGTCAGAGCATTGGCCTGTGGCCCCTGGGGAGGGGTGTGGTGCTTGTCAGATGTCACTCCTTTTCCCCAAGGGTGTGGATCTCCCACAGGCCAGCACTGGATAGGGGCTGTGGGAGGCTGGTTCCGGGACAGGACAAGCTCTCTGGGCTCGCTCTAGACTAAGAGAAAACAAAACGCCAGGACTATCTTACTCCCTTTATTCTCTTCAACTAATCAACATGACCACCGGTGACACAACAGTTATTAACACACAACACTCACGGGTGGGGCTTCTCTAACCTCCACGGGGACCAGTCACGGGACTGGGGCCCCCTCCCAGGAGCACCCCCACGTCTTGGTTGTGATGGTTTCAAGTCCCCCCCCTGGCCTCCCCCAATTCGGGACTCAGGCCCAATTCTTTACAGTTCCCGTCTGACCTCCAGTCACAGCAGTTTCGAGTTTCACCCCCAGCTTGGACCAGTTTCCAGTCTCCTCTCTGCTGGGCTCCTCCACGGGGCACTCGGGAAGGGGCTGGGGCCCACGCTGTGCCTTCCAGGCTCAGTGCTGGCCGGCCAGTGTCAGAGGGACTCTGGATGCCACGGCCTCCCAGCTTAATGTCTCCCAAGATGTAGCTGGCTCCGGGGAGGGAAGCACCTGGCTCAAGTTTGGGGGAGGTGGGTACGAGATACGGGGCTACACCCAGGGGCGTCTGAGAAGAGCCAGACCCCCACCAAGTCATGTCCACACCGTCCATTCTGTACCCCAGCCAGGACCCCTCAGCCCTCACCCATCCCCACCACATGCGAGCACCCTACTACATACGCTACACCCTAGTCCTCAATGTGCTACACGGACCACCGCCCCCCTGGATGGCCTCTGAGCCCCTAGGGCTCTCTTCTGGCGACAGCCCCTCAGACCTGTGTCTGGGGAAATCTGCCGTTAGCTTCCCGAAGGGGTTTGTTGCACGACTTCAGTTTCTTCCTGCTCCCAGCTTAGAGGGGGAGCATCCCCAGTCTCCCGGGGCCATCAAAAGCAGGTGCCTCCCCCTGGGCAGCGCCCTCCTCCCTGGCTCCTGTGGGCGGGGCTTCCTGCAGGTGGTAACAAGGTCTGCCCCCGCCCTCCGCCTCCCCCCCCAGAAGGCCTGCGCTGTCCTCTCCCACGGTGTTCTAGATTTCCATCCGTTTTCAGTGAGGTGATCCCTCTGTGGGGGTCGGGGCGACAATGTTCACCTTCTGAACCTCTCGCTCTGCAGAAATCCAGGTCAGCCCTCTCTGGGGGCCACCTCAACGTGGCGTCTCAGTTCCCCCACCTCCACAGCGGTGCAACCCTGAAGCCAGTGTGGGGTCTGTGAGAATTCCTTTGCCACCAGGCCGGGATGGTATCCTCACCCGTGGGGGGGTCTCCGGGGTTAGGGGTTGGGGCTCTTGTCACGTGTTTCTCTCAAGCATTCTCTCTTCAGCCAGTTTCCAGGGACACCCCCGCCCCACCCCGTCACGTGAGCAGGGCGGCTGGGACTCCCACAGTTCAGTGCGTGTGGCCCGCGAGGACAGCTGTGCTCACTCCTCCCTCCGAAGGCTTCTGGGTAGGGAGGAGAGCGGAGTCGGGGGCAGCTGGCCGGTCCCAAGGCCAAGGCCGAGATCGGGCTGGGTCATCACCGCCCCCAGAGGGCTCCGGTGGGGAGGGGGCCACGGGCAGATGGGCCCTGCGGGGCGTCCCGCACCCTGCACGCATGCGGGCTGCCTCATCCCGAGGGCGGCCTGGCCACCGGCTCGGATGAGCGGCTGAGGTTGAGAATCAGGTTGCTGGCGAATCCGAGCTGTGTTCGGCCCCTGCTCGGCGCAGCGAACGCCGCCGCGGCTCGGGCAGGCTTGGAGAAGAGAAGGCGAGGGAGCGCACCACGCACGGGGCAGGCGGCGGCAGCCGAGGGCTGGGTTCTTTGGAGGTTGGCTAGCAGCTTTTCCCCTCTCCACTGAGGACAGAATTCGAGGCAATGGGGCTGCCGCGGCAGCAGGACTGCTGGCAGTTAGCGAGACCTGAGAATGTGGCCGGAGCCGCCTCCGCCCCTGGCCGGGTGGGGGCTGGGGCAAGGGCAGTCCTGCCTGGCCGGGGGTGGGGTGGGGGGACCCTGCCGCCTGAGCTGGGATCTGCTTGTACTTGCAGCTTAACAAGCTCCCAGCGGCTGCGGGGGAGGGGGGAGCCTGGAGCTGCCTCCCTGGCTGGCTTCCATCCCACAGCTCCCCCCAGAGCAACCTAGCAGGACTCCCGCCCCCTCCCACCCCCATTTTTATGGTGGGTTCTTAGTATTCTTAAACCCGAAAGTTCTTAAGCACCCCAAACTTAGCCTTCAGAAAGGCTTGATGCTTTTTCTCCCCCATTTTTTGGGGGGTTCTTTTTTGATAAGGGATTCCCTACAAGGCTGGCTCCCGGGGCCAGGGGCTGCACTGGCCTCCCTCGGCCTGAAGTCCTCCCGGTTTCTCTAGCCCTGCTCCCAGGCCCTCTCTTCTCCCTGGGAGACAGGCCCCTCCCTCTGCTCCCCCGCCCCCAGGGGGTGAGGACAGAAGTTTGCAGAGCGAGGGGCTGGGAGCAATTTTTCTACAGCTTCTTGGGGTCACATCTCCCAGTCAATGCCATTGCGGTATTCCCTGACCCTACAGGATTTTGATAAGGATTTGGATACAGTTTTATAGGGCTGCCTAGAGACATATTGGGACCTCTTCCTACAATTAATAAGGGCTTTTATCCACTATGGTTTATAGGGTTTTTCTGCTACAGACTTAAAGGGCTTTTTGTGTTTTTTTTTTTTTCCTACATATTTATAGGGTTCCTAACCCCAACAGTTTTTCTCTACTGCCTTATTGGTGATTCCCACCCATGACCTCATAGGGGTTCTCACGGGGGACATAGGATTCCCGCACCCGGCTTTCTCCTCCACTTCTCTACAGTGTGATAGGGGTGTCCTTTCCCCACAAGCCTCTCTGGGGGATCCAGTGTCCCTCTCCGAGGAGGGCGGGAGAGAGAGAGGCCCCGGGTCCACGGAGCCACGTCACGGAGAGCTCCCTGGGTGACAGCTCCTGTGCAGGAGGAGGGCTGCGACTTCGGTGAAGCTGTCGCCACACTCGGGGCACACGTACGGCTTGGCTTCCGAGAGCGCGGCGGGGCTGTCGCCTTCCCTGTGGCTGCTGCCCCCTGTCGGGGCGGGGGCCTCTCCCTCACCTTCCTGGTCTGTGCACAGGGCTTCGGGCGCCGGCTCCGGCTCCGGCTCCGGCTCCAGGTCCTGCTCCGGCTCCGGCTCCGGCTCGGGCTCCAGCTCGGGGTCCTCAGATCTCGGGGATTTTTCTTGGGTGTGGGTTTCCTGGTGCCGAATGAGGGCCAGGCGATCGAGGAAGGCGGCGCCGCACTCGGAGCAGCTGTAGGGTCTGGCCCCCAGGGGGCTCCTGAGATGCTCCAGGAGGACGGAGGAGCTCTTGCTCAGCTCGGGACTCTTGGGGGGCTTGGCGCCTGCGTGCACTTTCTGGTGCAGCAGCAGCTCGGAGCTGAGGGCGAAGCTTTTTTTGCACTCCGGGCACTTGAAGGGCTTCCCACCGAGGAAGGGGCTGGGCCCCGCCCCCGGCCCTTCCCCTAGGCCAATCCTGTAGTCGGGGAAGAGGAAGGGCTTCTCGTTGCCGTGTGTGAGCTGGTGCTGGAGCAGCACGGCGCGATCCTGGAAGCTCTCGCCGCAGTGCGAGCAGATGTAGGACTTGGAGGAGAGCATTCCCAGCCTCTGGCCGAAGCCCTCCTGCCCCTCGGGCGCCTTAAACGGCTGCCCTGGGGACCCGGCGAGCCTCGGCGGGCAGAACTGCGGGCCTTTGGGGGCCGCGTGCGCCATGAGGGCGCCGTCGGCGTTCTTGTAGGGGTTCTCCCCGATGTGGATCCTCTGGTGCTGCATGAAGATGCCCTCGTCGTTGAAGCCCTTGCCGCAGACCAGACACTTGTGCGGCTTGGCCCCGGGCGGCGGCGTCAGCAGCGCGGGATCGCCGAGCCCCAGCAGGGAGTCGCCCTGCGCCCTGCGCGCCGGCGTCTTCCCCCTCTCGTGGATCGCGCGGTGCTGCTCCAGCTCGTGGGCCTCCAGGAAGGCCTTGCCGCAGTCGGAGCACACGAAGAGGTTCTCGTCCATGTGGGTGCGGACGTGGGTGATGAGGTTGGAGCTCTGGCTGAAGCTCTTGCCGCACTCGGGGCACTTGTAGGGCTTCTCGCCCGTGTGCGTGCGCCGGTGCTGGATGAGGTGCGAGCTGCGGATGAAGCTCTTGCCGCAGTCGGAGCACTTGTAGGGCTTCTCGCCCGTGTGGATGCGCTGGTGCCGGATGAGCGTGGAGCTCATGATGAAGCTCTTGCCGCAGTCGGCGCAGATGTAGGGGCGCTCGCCGCGGTGGATGCGCTGGTGGTTGATGAGGTTGGAGCTCACGCTGAAGCTCTTGCCGCACTCCGGGCACTTGTAGGGCCGCTCGCCCGTGTGCGTGCGCTGGTGCCGCAGCAGCGTGGCGCTCAGCGTGAAAGTCTTGCCGCACACCGGGCACTTGAAGGGGTCCTCGCGCAGGTGCGTGCGCTGGTGCTTGATGAGCGTGGAGCTGTGGCCGAAGCTCTTGCCGCACTCCAGGCACTCGTAGGGCTTCTCGCCGGTGTGCGTGCGCTGGTGCTGCGTGAGCTCCGAGCTCTGGATGAAGCTCTTGCCGCACTCGGTGCAGCGGTAGGGCTTCTCGCCGGCGTGGATCTTCTGGTGCTTCAGGAGGTTGTGGTTCTGGCCGAAGCGCTTGCCGCACTCGGGGCACTTGTAGGGCTTCTCGCCCGTGTGCGTGGCCTGATGCTGGATGAGGTCCGAGCTGCGGTAGAAGGCGCGCCGGCACTCGCCGCACTTGTAGGGCTTCTCGCCGGTGTGCGAGCGCTGGTGCTTGATGAGGTTGGTGCTCTGCGTGAAAGCCTTCTCGCACTCGGTGCACTTGTAGGGCTTCTCGCCGGTGTGCGTGCGCTGGTGCTGCACCAGGTTGGAGCTCCAGCTGAAGCACTTGCCGCAGTCCGGGCACTTGTAGGGCTTCTCGCCCGTGTGCGTGCGCTGGTGCTGCACCAGGTGCGAGCTCTGCGTGAAGCTCTTGCCGCACTCGGAGCACGTGTTGGGCCGCTCGCCCGTGTGGATGCGCTGGTGCCGCAGCAGTTTGGACCACTGGCTGAAGCTCTTGCCACACTCGTTGCAGATGTAGGGCTTCTCGGCGCCCGCCGGGCGGCCCTGCACCAGCTCTCGCAGGCTGGGTTCGCTGGCCGCCACCACCGGGGGGCTGTTCCACGTGGTGAGGGTCCCCCACTGCCAGCTGGCCTCACAGGCCTTGGTCCAGTCGGGCGGGGTGGGGACCACCTCGGGGGCTGCGGGGTCCGGGGGGCTTGGCGGGGCCTGGGGGGCCGAGGGGTCCGGGCAGGGGCTCTCCGGGGGCATCTCTGCTGTGTCCTTGAACTCTGGACTCTGAGCTGGCTCGCCCAAGATGACCTCCTCTCCGGAACTTTCCCGCTGAGGGCTGGAGTCCTCCTCTTCGTTCCCACTCTCGGCACCTACGGACAAAAAGGGAGTCTCCAGCCCTCGTCTCCCTTCAGAACTGGGGTGCCCGCGGGTGGGAGGGAGCGGGGGTGTGTGTCTGGGCTCTCTTCCCTCCCCCTCCCCGAGCGGGGGCGCTGTTGCATCAGGACCACCGGCCCTGGCTGGGCCCCTCACCTCTATCGGCATGATTCGGGCTGTGTCCTGCAGCCTGCACATCCGGGCCCCACAGCGCTGTCTCCGGCTCCATCCCAGAGCTCAGGACTGAGCAGGGTTCCGGGGACCCTAGCAGGGCGGGGGGGGGGGAGGAGAGAAAGGAGGGCACCAGGGGAGATCGTTCTGCACTTTGCTCCCCTGAACCTGTCTTGTTCCCCCACCACACCCCCTCATTCCTCACCGGTCTGGGAACCAGTTCTCACTCCAGCCCCTAACCCCCAAGGCCTGATTCCTGCTCCAGATCTTAAGATCACAGCTACACAAGGAGGTGAATTTAAGAGCGTAATTAAAAACTCATCAGCCATAACCCTTTGAACCCGGACTGGGGGCTGTGGGAGCCTCTGACACAGCAGGGGAGGCCGGCTGAGCCCACACCTCCCATGCCCAGAGGCTGAGAAACCTGTTATTTTGCTAATCAGAGGAAGCTCATTAAGACTCCAATTTTCCTCCTTAATGGGGCTGCTAATTGAGACCAATAAACCTTCCCCTTCTAAGCCCCAAAAGAATGGACGCTGGCATTTAAAGGGTTAAAAAAAGAACCCACCCCAATTTTCCAGAGAGGGCTGGAGGCCTTTGGGGCACTTTCGCGCATTATCCCAGCAAAGAAGGCTCAGGCCAGAGGTGGGGCCCGGCTTCCGCACAAGCCAAGAGGGTAGGATCGGCCGGGTGCCCACTGCAGAGACCCAGCAAGCAGGCTGTCCATTTCACAGATTAGTAGACCAACGGCCCGGGAGACCTCCCCACAGTCGCCGGCTGGGAAGTGGCCGAGCTAGGAGCACAAAGGCAGGGCTCTGTGTCTGACAGCGCGAGGTGACCTTGGGAGTCATGTGAGCCTCATACGGCCAGCCTGGCTGGCAGGAGACGAGTGACAGGAAAGGCTCAGAGGCTGCTGGCCCTGAGAATGGGTGGGACGGAGCGGTCACCCAGGCTGAGCGAGGTGGGGCTGGACCCAGCGCCTCCCGGGCCAGACCCTCACTCTCCACTGCCCTGTCTCGTCACTTCTCTTCCTCCTTGTCCTTTTAAAAGCTCTGGTTTGCTGATGCTGTATTGCAAGCTCAGGAGCAACCCCTGGCACATAATAGGTGCTCAATAAATTGTGGTGGCCGCGCGCATGAGCCCCTGACTCTGGGAGAACCCATTTGACCCCGTTTCTTTAAGGAGAGGCCAGCGACGGAGCAAGGAGGGCCGCACACAGCCAGCTGTCACTTCGAAAGCCACGAGATGACTCCAGGAGGAGGGCGCCCCACACTTAGACCCTTAAGAGAATCCCTGCGTAGGGCCAGGGCTTTGGGGGGCAGAAGGGGGGTGGATGCTGGGTGCAGGGCAGGCCAGGTGCAGACTGACGGGGAGGCAGCTGAGATACCAATGTGAAGCAAGCAGCAGCCGAACCCTGCCAAGGGGCCGCGGCACACACAGAAGCTGGCTTTGAGGAGGGAATTAATGTCTTCATCCCCTCAGCTACTTAAGCTCTGAGACCCCAGCCGCCAACCCTAAGTGTCTTTGGAGAAGTGGAAGCTGGGACCTCTAGCTGTGCTGGTGGGGGCGGCCTGGCTGCTCCCAGGAGGCCAGAAAGGTGCAAGGTGCCCCCACGGCGTTTGCTGAGGGTGGGTGAGCGCCCCTGGACCTGAATCGTCTGGAGAAATCCCAACCCGGTGGTCCCGAGTAGGAGGGAAAGGGTTAACGCCAAGGCCGACACGGAGCAGGAAAAGTAGGAGGCAAGAAGTGCCTGGAGCAGGCCCCGGCGCCCGGAACACCGGCCTCGGACCTCGGGAGCCCCACTGCGGACGGAGGGAGGAGGAGACGGCTCGGGAGAGGTGTGGGGAGCGGCCCGGGGTGACCCTGACTGGAGGCAGCGGGAATGCAGCCTCCCCAGGCCCCGGCCCCGCCGCGCCCGCGCCCCGCCAGCCCCCGCCCTCCCGCTCCACCTGCGCCGCGACCCTCGCTCCGGCTGCTGACCCCGAGCCCCGCATCCTCCCTCTCCCCCGGCCCCGGGCCCGGGACTCCCGGCTCGGCCGCCGCCGGCCACAACCGCGGCTCGCAGCGCCCGGCCCGGGCCCCGATCCCCCGTCCGCGGGCGCACACGCCCTCCCCTCCCCCACCGCCAGACCCTCGCGCCCTTCCCAGAATCCTCCAGCCCGCGGCGGCCCCCAGCCCGGCCCCCACCCCTGCCCGGGGCGGCGCGGGCGCGGGCGGGGGGCGCGGGCCCAGGCGGCCGGCGCCCGCCTCCGGGCCCCATTGTTCCCCGGCCGCTGTCCCGGGTCCTCCAGGCCACCCCCCCAGGAGCCCTGGCGTCCCCAACTCACGGCTCTGGGGGTCTGGGAAAAGCCGGAAGGCAGAATCCAGCCCCAGGGGACTTAACCCCTTCAGTGCCCTGCCTCGGGGGGAGGGGGCGGGCTAGGAGTCGAGGACTCTGGGGTCCTTCTGCAGGGGTGATTCCAGGCTGAGGACCCGGGGACCAGTTCAGGGTGACTGGGACGGAGCAGGAAGTGACCCCAGCTTCCCGGGCCCCTCTAGCCTGGAGTCAGAGCATCAGCTCTATGGGATTTAACCCTTTGCCTCCCGCAGCCTGGGAAAAAAGGGGACGGCGGGAGCCGGGAAAGTGGCTGAGGCGACGCCCCTCTCCCTGTCTCAAGGGGGAGCCGGAGCCCTGGTCCTTTGGGGCGGGGGTGGGGTGGGACCCGGGTGTCAGCGAGGGTCTCTGGAGCTCTGGCCGCTGTCCACCTCGCAGGGGACCTGCTGCCGGCGGCCTTTGTGTGGACTCATCATTGTGGGAATGGGAGGGGGGGGGTGGCGGGTGGGTGGGGGCAGGGACTCAAAATGACCTCAGGGAAATAATTCATGGCAACCCGGGTTTGGCCTGAGGAGAGACGGAGAGAGCCGTGCCCTCTACTTTTCTTCCTGCATCAGCGGAGAAGAGGGCCAGAGGCAGCAGAGAAGCCAGCCTGGGGTACCCCCCTCAGCCAGTGAGCAGTCAGCCCCTTGGGGGGGGTCGTGAGGCACCCAGCTCACAGAGGAAACCTTAAAAAATCCTGGAACACTGTAGCCCCTCCCCTGCCCCCCCCCACGCCCAGGGGGCAGGACATCTGGGCTTCCAGTTTTTTCACAGTCTATCTCATTTCCTTCTCACCACATGGGGTGAGGCAGGATGGGGTATAGGTAGGACCCCCATTTTCCAGGTGAGGAACCACGGTGTGTGGAGGCAGGGGAAGGGCCTAAGGCCCTGTTATTCTAGAAACACCTGTCCTCGCCACGCTGTGACCTCAGAAGTTGACCAAGGACCAGGCTGCCCACCCTCAAGAAGTGTGGAGGTTACTGCGTGTGTCCTGGATACAAGGTCTACTTGGCCAGAGGAACATTGCAGAAATTGCTAGATGCAGGGCCGACGCTGTGGCACAGCGGGTAAAGCTGATGCCTGCAGTGCCTGCATCCCATGTGGATGCCGGTTCAAGTCTTGGCTGCTCCACTTCCGATCCAGCTCTCTGCTATGGCCTGGGAAAGCAGTGGAAGATGGCCCAAGTGGTTGGGCCCCTGCACCCGCATGGGAGACCCAGAAGAAACTCCTGGCTCCTGGCTTCAGATTGGCACAGCTCTGGCCATTGTGGCCAATTGGGGTTGGAACCAATGGGTGGAAGACTCTCTCTCTCTCTCTCTCTCTCTCTCTCTCTCTCTCTTTCTCTGCCTCTCCTTCTCTCTCTGTGGAACTCTGACTTTCAAATAAATAAATAAATCTTATAAGGAAAAAAAAAAAAGAAATGGGAGAGGGACGTCTTCCAAGACTGGTGCGTTTATCATCGAGCCGACTGCACACAGTGGCTCCTTGAACCTTCACGACAGCTGGTGACACTGGGATTGCCGTCACCCAAGCGTAGACAGGGTAAGTCACCTGTACTCTTCAGCTGGCCTCAGAGCCACCATGGCTCCCAACCACCACTCTGCTGCTCAGTGGTTCAAGTGCAGATGGGGTCAAAGGGCAGCCTCTCAGCCCATCTGTCCCGCACCTCCTGCCCCATCCAGCTCCAGGAGTTGGGACCAGGCAGCGCAGCCTGGTTTGAGCTGAGCCAGCGGAGGCAGGATCAGTTTGGGCGCCCTGATCCCAGGGAGGCAGAGGGGCCCCTGACTGGCAACCCTCCTGGCAGGGGAACGCTTGGAAGGATGAGGGTGATCCCCACCCTCCCGGGGCTCTCAGGAGCAACCAACTGCCCTGTTCCTCCTGGGTGTGGCTCACCAGCCTCCCATGGGGACCACAAGGCCCCCAGGCTGCTGTGAGGGGACCCTGGTCCACACCTTGCACCTTCCTCACTGGCTGCTGTGGTCTTGGGCAACTGAGACTGATACTGCCTCTTAGAGATGCAACTTCCTCTTCTTTGAAGAAGAGGCAGAGCGGAGGCCAGCGCTGTGGTGCAGCAGGTTAAAGCTGATCCTCCAGTGCCCGCATCCCATATGGGCGCCGCTTCGAGTCCCAGCTGCTCCACTTACGTCCCGGCTCTTGCTAATGCACCTGGGAAATCAGTGGAAGACAGCCCAAGTCCTTGTGCCCCTGCACCCGCGTGGGAGACCCGGAAGAAGCTCCTGGCTCCTGGCTTCAGATTGGCCCAGCTCCAGCCATTGCAGCTATTTGGGGAGTGAACCAGCAGGTGGAAGACCTCTCTCTCCCTGTGTGTGTGTCTACCTTTCTCCGTAACACTGCTTTTCAAATAAATAAAAAAAAAAAAAAAAACAAGTCTTTAAAGAAAAGAAAAGCACTCTAGGGTTAGAAGAGAATCTGGGCGTGGGGATTTAGCTCAGGGGTTAAGCTGTTGCTTGCAAGAATCGCATCTGTACCAGAGCGCCTGAGCTCCACTCCTGACTCCAACTCCCTGCTAACGCGCACCCTGGGAGGCAGTAGCCATTGCTCAAGTCCTTGGGCCCCTGCCATCCTCGTGGGAGACTCAGGTGGAGGTCGGGGCTCCCAGCTTTGGCCTGGCCCAGCCCTGGCTGCTGCATGCATTTAGGAGGTGAAGCAGCAGGTAGAGAACCTCTCTCTCTCTCTCTCTCTGCCTTTCAAATAAATTTTAAAATGTTTAAAATAAGAGATAATCCATGTCTGACACTTTGCAAGAATGCTATTCCTTTCCCATGTGGAGATAACCTTGGGCATCCCAGTCAGAGTTTGTTTGTAGCCCTCAGCAGAGGCAGAGGGCAAAGGGACCTCGGAGCTGGGCGCTGGTGGCACAGGGAGGGTTCACCCGGGGAGGACTTGGAGGCCACAGCCCACACTGCACAGCTCTGCTACACGGATGCAGGAGCCAAAGGTCAGGAAGGTGGGAGTGGAGGGGGCTGATGCTGACCCCTTCTTGAGGTCCCTCCCCCAGGAGGGCTTCTATTTTGTATTTAATGTTTTAAAGATGTGTTTTTGAATTCGTTTGAAAGGCAGAGTTACAGAGAGGAGGAAGAGAGAGAGAAAGAGACAGGCTAAAGCTAGGGGCCAGGAGCTTCTTCTGGGTCTCCCACATGGGTGCAGGGGCCCAAGCATGTGGGCCATCTCCCGCTGTTTCCCAGGCACATTATCAGGGAGTTGGATGGGAAGTGGAGCGGCCAGGTCTCGAACAGGCACAGCCTTAACCGGCCCCTCTAAATTTTAATTTAATTTAATTTTAAATATTTATTTGAAAGACAGAGTCAGAGAGACAGATGTCAAAGATCCTCTATCTGCTGGGTCACTCCCCAAATGCCCACAGCAGCTGAGGCTGGATCTGACTGCAGCCAGGGGGTCAGGAGCTTAATCCGCGTAGGTGGCAGGGACCCAAGTCCTCGAGCCGCCACCTGCTGCTGTGGTCAGACCCTGAGCTAAACACCTGCTTTCTAACAGGCAGGGGACGCTGTCCCAGCTGCCTGGGGCAAGGATCCTGCCTCCTCCCCTGGAGGTGTGCACGCCCACAGGGTGTGCTGGGGGCTGATTTTCAGGACTATGGTCCTGGGATGCGGGAAGAGAGCTGGGTCTGAGAACCTGGGGGCTCCCTTCTTCTGGGACCTGTCACTCACTCATCTGCTCAGGAACCCACAGTGGCTCCCTAAGAAGTGTCCCCCCACACACACACCTCTTGCTGGCTGCTGGTTGCTGGCTGCTGGCTGCTGTGGTTCAGACCCTAGTCTTCCTCTGTGTTCTAAAAACACTCTCAGTGGGGTCAATACCCAAACCCTAGGCTGTCAGTGGCCCACCCCTCCCCTTCTATTTCCTAACAGGTTTTCCCATCTGGCACTCAGCAGCTCCATTGCCATAAGCGTGTCTGTTTCCCTACCCACGTGTGACCCCTGGACTAACCATCTAGAGAGGTCCTGATCTTCCCCAGGAGCAGCGCTGTGCAGAAGGCTAAGGATGGGACAGGAGACAGAAGACATGGAAGAAAGAATGATATTCTTTTCTTTCTTTTTTTTTTTTTTGACAGGCAGAGTGGACAGTGAGAGAGAGACAGAGAGAAAGGTCTTCCTTTTGCTGTTGGTTCACCCTCCAATGGCCGCTGCGGCCAGCGCGCTGCAGCCGGTGCACCACGCTGATCCGAAGCCAGGAGCCAGGTGCTTCTCCTGGTCTCCCATGCAGGTGCAGGGCCCAAGCACTTGGGCCATCCTCCACTGCACTCCCAGGCCACAGCAGAGAGCTGGCCTGGAAGAGGAGCAACCGGGACAGAATCAGGCGCCCCAACCGGGACTAGAACCCGGTGTGCCGGCGCCGCAAGATGGAGGATTAACCTATTGAGCCACAGCGCCGGCCGAATGATATTCTCACACACGGTTCCACTGCTTGAAAACCCAGTAAGCTTTCTAGATGCCTGAAGCCTGATTCCCCCCACCCCCACCATCGCTATCCCCCAAGGAACCCAACATTGCACTTATAAAACACTGGAGTCAGAACTCCTGACTGCATTCCTGCACAGGGCTCTCCCGGGGCAGCCCCACCCTCGCAGGCTCCAGAAACACACACAAGTGCACACACATGCACACACACAGGTGTGCACACACCCATCACACACACATCCCCATCACACACATGCACACACCCATCACACACACACCCATCACACACATGCACACACACACCCATCACACACACGCACACACCCATCACACACACACCCATCAACACATGCACACACCCATCACACACACACCCATCACACACATACACACACACCCATCACACACACACACACACACCCATCACACACATGCACACACACCCATCACACACATACACCCATCACACACATGCACACACCCATCACACACATGCACACACATACCCATCACACATCACACACATGCACACACACCCATCACACACATGCACACACACACCCATCACACACACGCACACACCCATCACACACACACATCACACACACACACACCCATCACACACACACACCCATCACACACACACCCATCACACACACCCATCACACACACGCACCCATCACACACACGCACACACACCCATCACACACACTCACCCATCACACACACACACCCATCACACACACGCACATGCACATGCACACACACATGCACACACCCACCTCACATACACCCATCACACGCACACACACCCATCACACACACACACCCATCACACGCACATGCACACACACATGCACACACACACCCATCACACACACACGCACACACCCATCTCACATACACCTGTTGCACATCCTGCTTCTGGGCCATTACCTGAGCCTTGCCGCCCTCCACTGCCATCCCCACGCCGCCCCTCTCACCTCCCTGGTCAGGCAAGTCTTGTCTGTCTTTGGGTCCTTGGTTCACACCGGCTAAATGTTTCACAGCTTACCACGTGCTCTCGTACACATGAAGCCATTTGTTTCTCTGGATGCCTCCAAGAGACAAATGTTCTCGTCCTCTTCAGACTCGCAGGGAAAAAGGACTTCAGAGAGGTCAGAGAATATGTTCCGGGTCACAGAGCGGCTGTGAGATCGTAGGGGCCTGGGGGTCTTGAACTTCCTGATGCAAAGTCTGGAGCTTCTGACCCTCAAAATCCAGCTGAAGCCCACCTCTTCCGCAGAGCTGCCCCGCCTCCGAGGTCTGCTGGTCAGCCACGGGCTGAGTCCGGGATCCCCAAGTCCTCACCTTGCCTGCCCTGCGATGCAGTACGTCCCCTGCTGGTATCTGTGAGATCTTCGTCTCCGATTCGACTCATAGTTCTTAATGGGCAGAAACAAACCTGAGAGGAAAACTCAATATCATTATGATGCATAGAAAGCTGCTTGTTAGAACAAGAACTTTATATGTATGTATTGACAAAATAATTGCTATATGAAGATATAATTTTACATAATTGTAAAAAGAAATGTAATGCAGAATTAACTCTAAATGGAACAAAGACCTAAATTTAAGACCCAAAACTATAAAATCTCGAGAAGAAAACACAAGGGCAAATCTTTGGATTTGGATTGGCAAATCTTTGGACCTTGGATTTGGCAGTCTTAAATATGATACAAATGCACCAGTGACAGGATAAAGAAATTAAATAAACAATTTCTTTTTTAAAATATTTATTTATTTACTTGAAAGTCAGAGTTACACAGAGAGAGAAGGAGGAGGAAGAGGAGGAGAGAGAGAGAGAGAGGTCTTCCATCTGCTGGTTCACTCCCCAAATGGCCATACTGGCCAGATCTGGGCTGATCCAAAGCCAGGAGCCAGGAGCTTCTTCTGGTCTTCCACGTGGGTGCAGGGGCCCAAGGACTTGGGCCATCTTCTACTGCTTTCCTAGGTGTATTAGCAGGGAGCTGGATTGGAAGTGGAACAGCCAGGACTCGAACTTATACCCATATGGGATGCCAGCGCCACAGAGGGTGGCCTTACCTGTTACACCACTATGCCAGCACCAAGTAAACAAATTCATCAAAGCTTAAACATTTGGGGGCTGACATTATGGCAAACGGATTAAGTCACCACCTGCAACGCAGGCATCTCCTATGGCATTGGTTTGTGTCCCAGATGTTCCACTTCCACTTCTGCTGCCTGCTAATGCTCCTGGGAAAGTAGCAGAAGATGGCCCAAGTGCTTGGTCCCCTGCACCCATGTAGGAGACCGATTGGAAGATCCTAGTCTGGCTTTAGCTCGGCACAGTCTGGCCATTGGAACTCCATCTGGGTCTCCCACGTGGGTTCAGAGGCCCAAGTACTTAAGCTGTCTTCCACTACTTTCTCAGGCACATTAGTATGGAGCTGGATCAGAAGTGGAGCAGTCGGGACTTGAACTGGCGCCCATATGGGATGCCAGCACTGCAGGTGGCAGCTTTACCTGCTACGCCACAGCGCCGGCCCTAGACTAATGCTTTCTAACTCCTAAGAGATTAACGCTTTGCTCCCTAGGTTGGTTTACTTTCAAACACAGGGTTTTTGTGTGTGTGTGTGTGTGTTTTTTTTTTTTTTTTTTGACAGGCAGAGTGGACAGTGAGAGAGAGAGAAACAGAGAGAAAGGTCTTCCTTTGCCGTTGGTTCACCCTCCAATAGCCGCCGTGCTGTGGCCAGCGCACCGCACTGATCCGAAGCCAGGAGCCAGGTGCTTCTCCTGGTCTCCCATGGGGTGCAGGGCCCAAGGACTTGGGCCATCCTCCACTGTACTCTCGGGCCACAGCAGAGAGCTGGACTGGAAGAGGGGCAACCGGGACAGAATCAGGCGCCCCAACCGGGACTAGAACCCGGTGTGCCGGCGCCGCAAGGCGGAGGATTATTAGCCTGTTGAGCCACGGCGCCGGCCCTCAAACAGAGGTTTTTAAGAACTATGAAGCCAGAGACATGCAGTCTTTCTCTAATAGCTAAGGCTGTGAGAAACTAAGAAGCCACCTTTAAGAGGGTATCTCAAAAAGAAGAGGGAATTCTGCACTGGTGTGTGTTTGTGCCTTTGCTTGGTTTCAGGGAGGAGACGAGGCATTCACGGAGCAACGCGCTATTCAGTAGGTGCCTGGCACCCAGCACGGCACACAGCTGCTAGCTGCCGGCCATTGTCACAAGAGTAGCAGTGGGAGTGCAGTCCGTAGGATCATTTGCAACCCTAAAAATAGGGACGCTGGCAACCCACATGGGCACAGGTTCGAGTCCCGGCTGCTCCACTTCCCATCCAGCTCTCTGCTATGGCCTGGGAAAGCAGTAGAGGATGGCCCAAGTCCTTGGGCCCTTGCACCTGCGTGGGAGACCAGGAAGAAGCTCCTGGCTCCTGGCTTCAGATAGGAGCAGCTCCAGCCGTTGTGGCCATCTGGGGAGTGAACCAGAGGATGGAACTCTTTCTCTCTCTCTCTCTCTCTCCACTCTGTAACTCTGCCTTTCAAATAAACAAATATTTTATTTTTAAATAATTGTTAAATATGAGTTACAGGGACTGGCATTGTGACACAACCAGTTAAGCCACCAATCCAGCTCCCTACTAATGTGCCTGGGAAAGCAGCAGAAGATGGCTTAAGTCCTTGGGCCCCTGACCCCTTGTGGGAGACCCGGATGACGCTCCTGGCTCCTGGCTTCAGCCTGGCTCAGCCCCGGCCTTTGCAGCCATTTTGGGGAGTGACCCAGTGGTGGAAGATCTCTCTCTGTGTTTCTCCCTCTCTCTCTCTCTCTCTCTCTCTAACTCTGCCTTTCAAATACATAAAATAAATCTTTTTAAAAAGGAAAAAAGATGCCTGCAGATGTCGGAGTGCTGGGTTTACTTCTTGGCTCCAGCTTCCAGCTAATGCAGGCTCGGGGAGGTAATAGCCCAAGTGGTCAGTCCCTGCCATCCTCGGGGGAGACCTGGCTGGAGTCCTGGCTCCTGGCTTCAGCCTGGCCCAGCCCTGGCTGCTGTGGGCATCTGGGGAGTGAGCCAGCGGACGGGGGCTCTGTCCGCCTGCCTCTGACTCTCATGTTGTTAATAGTGTGGGAGTGGGGTGAGAGGTACTGATTTGCAGAGCTTTCTGGAAACTCAGGCAAATGTCGGTTCCATGACTCATGTGCACCTGGGGAGGTCTCCTGCGGGCCTCAGGAAGGTGATATTTTGTCATGCAGAGGGCCACATCCTCAACTTCACCCTTGAGTTCTTGACCTGCTTTCCCAGGTGCATTAGCAGGGAGCTGAATGGGAAGTGGAGCAGCCGGGACTCGAACTCGCGCCCAGAGGGGATGCCAGCATTGCAGGTGGCGGCTTATACCTGCTATGCCACAATGCCGGCCCCATAATTTTTAAAAAAGTATTGTTCTCTGGAGCCGGCATTGTGGCTGAGTGGGTAAAGCCTCCGCCTAAGACACTGGCATCCCACATGGGCGTCAGTTCAAGACCCGGCTGTTCCACCTCTGATCCAGCTCCCTGCTAATGTCCTGGGAAAAGCAACAGGAGATGATCCAAGTACTTGGGCCACTGCCACCCATGTTAGGGCCTGGAAGAAGCTCCTGGCTCCTGGCTTTGGCCTGCCCCAACCTGGGCCATTGCCGCCACTGGGGAATGAACCAGCAAATGGAAGATCTGTGTGTGTGTGTGTGTGTGTCCTTCTCTTCTTGTGTAACTTTAACTTTCAAATAAATACATAATTTTTAAAAATTATTTGAAGGGGGTGGGGGAGAGAATCTTTAAACTACTTGTTCACTCCCCAGTAACAGCCAGGGCCAGGCTGAAACCAGGAAACTGGAACTCAGTCCAGGCCTCCCTTGTGGGTGGCAGGGACCCAGGTACTCCGTCACCTGTCACCTGCTACCTCGTAGGGTGCACATTAGCGGGAAGCTGGATTGGAAGCAGAGTGCCTGGGACTCGAACCAGGCACTCCTGTCTGGGACGCGGGAGGCCCAAGCAGTGTTTTAACCACTGCACTAAATGCTTGTTCCTGATGTTCGCTCCTCTGCCCGAGAGATCCGCCCACTAGGTTTGGAGTGAGCCTGCCTTAGCTGGGAGCAACCAAGCTGGGCTAGCTTTCAGCTCCTCGAGCCCCAGCCCACGCGAGATTCCTCCTTCCTTTTTTCCCCCTCAAGTCCAGGGCCTGTGATCCTGCAGGGCTTGGATCTGACTGTCTTTTTTTTCTGTGTTAAACATCTCCTTAGCCAAGCCTTGGACATGAGTTATCTTCGTTTCTGCCGTCACTCTGGTGGACGGCTCTTGCTGTCCTCATTTTGTGCAGAGAAAAGTGAAGTTCAAGGACAGAGTAGGTGCTTGCCCTCGGCCATCCGCCGGGAAGGCTGAGCTTTGATGCAGTGGTGCCGGCTCCAGGCCTCGCTCCGTCCCTGCTCTGTAACCATATTGGCTGCACGGCATCTGCTGGGCCGTCTGTTTCAGCATTCTGATTGTGTCAAACATCAAGCTTGATGCTTCCTGGCTTTGGGTTTGTAGCACGGGCAATTTTCCCTGATTTAGAAAAGCGAGGCTTCACGGATCCAATCTCCAGGGTTTTGCATCTCTTGGGGTCAGATGCTTTGGGAGCGCTCACTGCCAATTCCTCTCATTTCACGCATCCGAGTCAGAGCAGGAGACGTGAGTTAATTCAAAGCAGCAGGAAGTTTCCTTCAAATGTTGCACCTCCCACGTTAGGTATCAATTTCTGCTTCTTAAAAATAAACCTCATAATGCAAATGAAAGCCAACCATGGAACACCATTTCTTTTTTATTATTTTTTGAAGATGTATTTATTTATTTGAAAGAGTTACACAGAGAGAGGAGAGGCAGAGAAAGAGAGGGAGAGAGAGAGAGAGAGAGAAAGGTCTTCCACCCACTGATTCACTCCCCAGTTGGCCGCAACAGCCAGAAGCGCTGGTTGGAAGCGCTGATTGGAAGCCAGGAGCCAGGAGCTTCTTCTGGCTCTCCCACGCGGGTGCAGGGGCCCAAGGACCAGGGCCATCTTCTACTGCTTTCCCAGGCCATAGCATAGAGCTGGATTGGAAGTGGAGCAGCCAGGACTTGAACCAGTGCCCATATGGGATGCTGGCACTGCAGGTGGCGGCTTTACCCACTACGCCACAGCACCGGCCCCCTAGAACACCATTTCTAACCTAGGAGGTGATCCGATAGAACTTGATTACATGGTGCATGGAGAAACAGGCGCTCTCCAAAGCTCACAGAGTAGACGTCTGCGTCTTAGCACAGGAGTTAAGACATCACACGAGACGCTCAAACCCCGTATGGAATGCTCGGGTTCCAGTCCCAGCTCTGCTTCGGACTCCTGCTTCCTGCTATTGTGCATCCCGGGGAAGCAGCCGGTGTTGGCGCAAGGACTTGGGTCCCTACCACCCACCTGGGAGGCTCAGATTGAGTTCCAAAGAGTTCCAGGCTCCTGGCTTTAGCCTGGCACAGGACCACCAGTTGTTGTGGGCATCTGGGACGTGAACTAGCAGATGGAAGATCTCTGTTTTTTAAAAAAAAGATGCCTGCACCCTTATCAGAGAGCTTGGTTTTGGGTCCTGCTTCCAGCTCCCTGCTCGTGTGCACCCTGGGAGGCAGCAGGTGATGGCTCAGTGGTTGGGTCCCTGCCACCCACGTGGGACACCTTTGGTCTGGCCCAGTCTTGGCTTTGTGGGTGTTGAAGAGTTAACCAACACAAGAGAGCTCTCTGTCTGCCTTTTAGAGAGAGAGAGAAAGAGAGAGAGAGAGAGACATATATGTTCAGCATCTTTCTTTGATGTTCTACAACTTTGGACCTTTTTAAGGTCTCAAGAGCCATTTTTTAAAAAAACAGATTTATTTTATTTATTTGAAAGGCAGAGTTACAGAGAGAGAGACAGAAAGAGAGGTCTTCCATAGGCTGGTTCACTCCCCAGATGGCCGCAATGGCTGGAGCTGCGCCGATCTGAAGCCAGGAGCCAGGAGCTTCTTCCGGGTCTCCCACGTGGGTGCAGGGGCCCAAGCACTTGGACCATCTTCTGCTGCTCTCCCAGGCCACAGCAGAGAGCTGGATCAGAAGAGGAGCAGCTGGGACTAGTACTGGTGCCCATATGGGATGCCGGCGCTGCAGGCAACAGCTTAACCCACTGCGCCACAGCGCCGGCCCCCAGAGCCTTTCCTTTGAGCAAGGTTTAGCACCCATTCTGGGGCAGCCCACGCACCAGGGCTCTTTATCCTGGAAGGGAATTAGCTGATTTTCCAGAGGCTTCTGCGTTCCAGCCTCACCAGACACCCCGTCTGTGCCTGCACGGGCCGATGCTTTAGCGTGGGATTCTCAGGGAGAATTTCCCCAACCAGAGATTCCTGTATGCAGCAGAAGGATGCGCCCTGGCACCAGGGCGCCGTGGGTTCCAAGCAGGCTCTGACACGTGGTTGTAAATCCCAGACCTGGCCTGACCTCACAGAGCCCAGGGAAGGAAGCTGGGAACCTCAGGAAACAGCAGCTCTGCTGTCACACGTGTCACACCCTCACTCTCACCTCACAGAACTGGCCTTCCACCCCGCTCCTTTTGTGGTAGTAAACATAAAAATAATATCTACTATGTATCCAACCTCTAGGGATCAGCCCGCTTCTACACACTTCCGCGGAGTACACTTCCGCGGAGTCTGCACAGCAAACCTTTGCCAGGTCCACACCCTTATCTTACAGAGAGAAAGCACAGGCCCAGAGGCCTCCATGGTGGCTTAGCTAAGCCCTTGTAAAGGAGCACAGGTTCGAGTCCCAGCTGCTCCTCTTCCAATCCAGCTCTCTGCTGTGGCCTGGGAAAGCAGTAGAAGATGGCCCAAGTTCTTGGGTCCTTGAATACGCATGGGAGACCAGGAAGAAGCTCTTGGCTCCAGCCATTGCGTCCATATGGGGAGTGAACCAGTGGATGGAAGACCTCTCTCTCTCCTCTATCTCCCCTGCCTCTCTGTAACTCTGCCTTTCAAATAAACAAAAAATCGGCCGGCGCCGCGGCTCACTAGGCTAATCCTCCACCTTGCGGCGCCGGCACACCGGGTTCTAGTCCCGGTCGGGGCACCGGTCCTGTCCCGGATGCCCCTCTTCCAGGCCAACTCTCTGCTGTGGCCAGGGAGTGCAGTGGAGGATGGCCCAAGTGCTTGGGTCCTGCACCCCATGGGAGACCAGGAGAAGCCCCTGGCTCCTGCCATCGGAACAGCGTGGTGCGCCGGCCGCAGCGTGCCTACCGCGGCGGCCATTGGAGGGTGAACCAACGGCAAAGGAAGACCTTTCTCTTTGTCTCTCTCTCTGTCCACTCTGCCTGTCAAAAAAAAAAAAAATCTTTAAAAATAATAATGTACCTGCCAGGTGGAAGAAGAAGGTCGGGATACTCAAGCCCCTGCCACCCACCTAGGAGACCAGGATGGAGTTCCCAGCTCCTGGCGCTGCTGGAACCAGTGGGTGGAAGGTCTCTTTGTCACTATGCCTTAAAAAAAAAAGAAAGAAAAGAAAAAAGAAAGGTTAGGTGCTGGGATGCCCAGCACCTTGGCCCATGGGGATCCGGGGCCAGTCAGATGAGCCTGCCCCATCGCAAGAGGCCCTGGACTCAACCAGACGGCCCCCAGAGTGAACCCTAAGGACAACACGGCCCTGTGCGGGCAGAAAGGAGAGGCAGTCCTCCGAGATCGGGCTGCGGGCTAGAGCAGAATGGTCATTCCCACTGAGTCACCAGGGCTGCAGGCACCTAGAGCCGTCCCACAGAGGGACCCACAGAGGGACCTGCCGAGGGCCGGCTCCAGTGACTCGCGGGCTCAGAGCGAGCTGCAGCGTCTGGGGACAAAGCGACCCAGAGGTTCCCGAGAGGCTGGGCCGGCCCGCTGAGCTGCAGAGAGGGGGAGGTGTCTCGGCCTGCGCATCCCGCACCTGGGGCCTCGAACCTTCCAGAGACCCCAGGGAGGGAACGCTCAGTTCTCCCTCCAGCCTGATGACGAAGGCTCTCGTGAAAGCGTGGTTGCTGCCCAAGGTTGCCACGGAGATGGGTCCTGCGGGGTCAGGTTGGGAACGTTTCCTTCCTCCCTCCCTCCCTTCCTTCCTTCCTTCCTTTTTTAGAGTTATTTATTTATTTGAAAGGCAGAGTTACAGAGAGAGGGGGAGGAAGAGAGAGAGACACAGAGAGAGGTTGTCCATCCACTGGTTCACTCCCCAAAGAGCTGAAACAGCCAGAGCTGGGGCAGGAGGAAGCCAGGGGCTGAATTCCATCTTGGTCTCCCACAGGGCGGCTGGGGCCACTCACTTGGGCCATCCTCCACTGCTTTCCAAGACATAAACATACCAGGGAGCTGGATCGCAAGTGAAACAGCCGGGACTCGAACCGGCATCCACATGGGATGCTGTGCTGCAGACTGCGCCACAACGCCACCCCACCTCCTGGCCTGCATTGTGACCTGACCTCTCGCGTTCCCTAAGAAGAGGTC
The DNA here is from genome assembly GCF_033115175.1 of Lepus europaeus. Classification (NCBI taxonomy): domain Eukaryota; kingdom Metazoa; phylum Chordata; class Mammalia; order Lagomorpha; family Leporidae; genus Lepus; species Lepus europaeus. The sequence goes on from NC_084847.1 coordinate 25,515,599, forward strand.
ACGGACTGGCAGGTGTAACGAGCGAATGTGCTGTTGTTTGAAAGATTGATTTATTTGAAAGGCAGAGTGATAGAGAGCGGGAGAGACAGATCTTCCATCTGTTGGTTCACGCCTCAAACGGCCACCACAGCCAGGGCTGGGTCAGGAGGAAACCAGGGATGAAGAGCTCCATTCTCAGGCCGGCGCTGTGGTGTAGTGGCAAGCCTCTACCTGCTGGGCCAGCATCTCATATGGGTGCTGTTCTAGTCCCAGCTGCTCCACTTCCAATCCAGCTCTCTGCTACAGCCTGGGAAAGCAGTAGAAGATGGCCCAAGTCCTTGGGCCCCTGCACCTACATGGGAGACCAGGAAGAAGCTCCTGGCTTCGGGTCAGTGCAGCTCTGGCCCTTGCAACCATTTGGGGAGTAAACCAGTGGATGGAAGACCTTTCTCTCTGCCTCTCCCTCTCACTGTCTGTAACTCTACCTCTCAAATGAATAAATAAATCTTAAAAAAAAAAAAGCCACACTACATTCTGGTCTGCAGGGGCCCAAGCAATCTGTTTTCCCAGGCCATTAGCAGGGAGCTGGACCACAAGCAGAGTAGCCGGCTCTGATCTAGCAGCCCAATATGGGATACTTACATTGCAAGTGTCAGCTTAACCCACTGGGCCACAATGCCACCCTTATGTTGTTTAAAAAAAAAAAAAATATATATATATATATATATATATATATTTTAATTGGAAAGGGAGACGAAGACAGAAAGAGAAATTTCATCTGCTGATTTACTCCTCAAATGCCCACAACAGCAGGACCTGGCCAAAGCCAGGAGCCCAGAATTCAATCAGGATCTCCCTTGCGGGTGGCAAGGACCCAAGTACTGAGCCATCACCTACTACCTCTTGTGTGTTCGCAGAAAGCTGGAATCCAAAATGGAGCCAGGCCTTGGGCCATCCTCTACTGTTTTCCCAGGTCACAGCAGAGAGCTGGATGGGAAGTGGAGCTGCAGGGACTTGAACCGACATCCATATGGGATGCCAGCCCTGCAGGCGGCAGCTTTGCCCACTATCCCACAACGCTAGCCCCAGCAAAACGTGTTTTGACCAACTGGTATAATGCCTTAAAGTTTGAGCTGATATTTAGTTTAAAATAAGATTTAATTTGAAAAAAGATTTTGGGGCCAGTGCTATGGCTGAAGTGCCAGCATCCCATATGGGCGCCGGTTCAAGACTCGGCTGCTCCACTTCCAATCCACTCTCTGCTGTGGCCTGGAAAAGCAGTAGAAGATGGCCCAAGTCCTTGGGCCCCTGTACCCGCGTGGGAGACCCGGAAGAAGTTCCTGGCTTCAGATCAGCACTGCTCTGGCCGTTGAGGCCAATTGAGGAGTGAACCATCGGGTGGAAGACCTATCTCTCTCTCTCTCTCTCTGTCTCTCCTCTCTCTGTGTAACTCTGATTTTCAAATAAAAAAAATCTTAAAAAAAGAAAAAGTCAGATTTCAGGGCCAATGTCATGGCACAGCGACTTAAGCTGCTGCCTGCGACACCACTATCCTATATGGGTCCTGGGTTCGAGTCCTGGCTGCTCCACTTCTGATCCAGCTCTCTGCTAACGTGCCTGGGAAAGCAGATGACCAGGTGAATTTCCAGGCTTCTGGCTTTAGCTTGGCCAGCCCTGGCTGTTGTGGCTATTGGGGAGTAAACCAGTAGATGGAAGATCTTTCTTAGTCTCTCCCTCTCTGTAACTCTACCTTTGAAATAAATAAATCTCTTAAAAATAAGAAAACAGATTTTCAGCCTCTTTTGAAACATAAGAGCTGTAAGGATTTGGCCTATGTTCTTTCTTTTTTTAAAAAATTTTTAGAAGATTTATTTAGTTATTTGAAAGGCAGAGTTATAGAGAAAGAGAGGGAGAGACAGAGAGAGATTTTCCATCTGCTGGTTCACCCCCAACATGGCCCTGACAGCTGGAGCTGGACCAGGCCGAAGCCAGGGTGCAGGGACCCAAGTACTTGGGCCATCCTCCGCTGATTTCTCAGGTGCACCAGCAGGGGGCTGGATTGGAAGTGGAGCAGCCGGCACTCAAAGCCATGCCCACACAGGATGCCAACTCACGCCGGTGGCAGCTTCACCCACCACGCCACAGCACCGGCCTCAGGCCTGTGTTCTTACAGCAGCCCCTTGCTTGAGCTGAGACCTGGCTGTCCCATTTAATGTAGGTCCCCTAGTTCGCCATAACCCCCACGACTCTCAACTGCCTCCCTGTCTGAGAACCTGAGAACCAGCATTTCTTCTGCACTGACATTGTTCACGTTGTAGAGGAGTAAGGTTTGGGAGCTGGCTCTCTGTCAAGGGAGATCAAGACAGCGGTGTGTAGAAATAAAAGCAGAGGGGGCCGGCGCTGTGGTGCTGTGGCGTAGTGGGTTAACGCCTTGGCCTGAGGCGCCAGCATCCCATATGGGCACCGGTTTGAGTCCCGGCTGCTCCACTTCCGATCCAGCTCTCTGCTGTGGCCTGGGAAAGCAGTGGAAGATGGCCCAAGTCCTTGGGCCCCTGTACCCAAGTGGGAGACCCGGGAGAAGCTCCTGGCTCCTGGCTTCAGATTGGCGCAGCTCTGGCCGTTGCAGCCAATTGGGGAGTGAACCAGCAGATGGAAGACCTCTCTCTCTGTCTCTGTCTCTATCTCTCTCTGTAACTCTTTCAAATAAATAAAATAAATCTTTAAAAAAAAAAGAAAGAAAACCAGAGTCTGCGCTGGGCCTTCTGTGGCACTTACTGTTCTCCCGTGGACCTCACACAAACTTGAGTCTTCCATCCAGACCCCGCTGGTACACCCTGTACAGTTTTCTAGGTGAAACCAAGGGCCACATCTTCTCGACCCAGGGCCTGCTCCACCTGGCAAAGCCTTCCTGGAAAACCCCCATCCAACCCACTGATCCTTCCCCTCCTCCCCGCCATCCACGCTCTGCAGGCCAGGCCCTGGGCCCTGGGCTTAGGACCAGCCCGTCCCCACGCACACTATCTCCTGGTCTAGCCCGGGGGCCTGTGCGGGGCATCTGTGCCCTGCCCTAGCGAGTTACACGGTGCTTCAGTCACCTCAGGGGGAACAGGTGCTGGAAAGAAGCGCCCCCCCCCCCAACACAAGCAATAGATAGCGAGTGTTCAGTCTGGCTCCTCACCAGAAAGCAGCAGCTCCCTGAAGCTTCAGAGGCCTCGAGGGATGGAGACACAGCCCCTAGGGCACCCACAGTGCCAGCTTTGTTGAGTGCTGGGGGAAGCGCTTCCCAGCCTGGCTTAGAAACTGCCCAGGAGGCAGCCCAAGCTTCGTCTAGGACAGCGCTGTAGCCACGCGCCCTTGTATGCAAACGCCTCGGCCTGATTCCGATTCTGAATTCCAAACTCTAGAACAACAGTGACAGTGACACGTGCAGGGCGCTGTCTGAGCCGCGCACCGCGCACCTGGGCTCTCTGCTGCGCTGGGGTCAGTAAGTGAGTGTCCCTGTGCTGCAGCCGAGAGGGCTCAGGTTTGCTGTCTGAGTAAGTTGCCAAGGCCAAGAGAAATGGGCGAAGTTAGGAGGTCAAATCCATCTGGGCTGAGTCTAGGGTCCCCGGCTTATGCTCCTTTAAAACATCTGGGGGTGTGGAGGCGGGGCACCAGCACTGTGGCATAGTAGCTAAAGCCACCACCCGCGTGCTGGCATCCCATAGATACACCAGTTAAAGTCCTGATTGCTCCCTGCTATGCCCTGGAAAAGAAGTAGAAGATGGCCCAAGTCCTTGGGCCCCTGCACCCACGTGGGAGACCCGGAAGAAGCTCCTGGCTCCTGGCTTCAGATCAGCCCAGCTCCAGCCATTGCGGCCAATTGGTGAGTGAACCATGGATGGAAGATCTCTCTCTCTCTCTCTGCCTCTCCTCTCTCTGTGTAACTCTGACTTTCAAATAAATAAATAAATAAATAAATCTTTTAAAATAAATAAATAAATCTTTTTTTAAATTTTTTTTTGGACAGGCACAGTGGACAGTGAGAGAGAGAGACAGAGAGAAAGGTCTTCCTTTGCCGTTGGTTCACCCTCCAATGGCCGCCGCGGTTGGCACGCTGCGGCCGGCGCACCGCGCTGATCCGATGGCAGGAGCCAGGGGCTTCTCCTAGTCTCCCATGGGGTGCAGGACCCAAGCACTTGGGCCATCCTCCACTGCACTCCCTGGCCACAGCAGAGAGCTGGCCTGGAAGAGGGGCAACCGGGACAGGATCGGTGCCCTGACCGGGACTAGAACCCGGTGTGCCGGCGCCGCAAGGCGGAGGATTAGCCTAGTGAGCCGCGGCGCCGGCCCAATAAATCTTAAAAAAAAAAAAATCTCTGGCTGGGGCCAGCTTTGTGGAGTAGCAGGTAGAAGCTGCGGCCTGCGACACTGGCATCCTGTATGGGTGCTGGTTTGTGTTCCTGCTGTTCCACTTCCGCTTCAGTGCCCCGTTAATGGCCTGGGAACATCGGCGGAAGATGGCCCAAGTGTGTGGGTCCCAGGCACCCACGTGGGAGATTTGGATGAAGCTCCTGGCTCCTGGCTTCATCAGCCCAGCGCTGACCATTGTGGCCATCTGGGGAATGAGCCAGCAGACGGAAGACCTCTCTCTGTTTCTGTCTCTGTGTAACCCTTTCAAAAATAAACGAATAAATACATCCCTAAAAAGACTAAGACATTTGGGGTTGACGAGGGATGTGGGCAGGCCCCAGAACTCAGCCGTCCGCTTACTCAGGTTCAGGTTGTGGGTTCTGGCCAAATAGAAACTTGAAGCACGTTATGGCATGATTTGCGTATCCCACACTTCATCCTCTTATAATGTGTATGGTTCAATGATGTTTAGTACATTCACAGAGTCGTACAACCCATCACCAGAATGAATCTTAGAACATGCTCATCACCCACGAGTAAACTTCTGTTAGCTGCCATTTCTCCTTTTCTCTCAACTCCACCACTCCCAACCCTAGGTGACCACTGATGTAATTTCTGCCTTTGCAGATTTAGCCTGGATGTTGTGGATAAATGGCTCGTGTTGTTTTGGGCTTGACGGCTTTTTTCTTTTCTTTTCTTCCCCTTTCTGTTTCCGGAAGGTGGTTAGATGACCACTGAAGACTGCAAAGGTGGGCTTGGAACATTAGAAGTTAAGCAGCTGGGGGCTGGTGCTGAGGTGTAGCGGGTAAAGCCGCCACCTGCAGTGCCGACATCCCTTATGGCCACCGGTTCGAGTCCTGGCTGCTCCACTTCTGATCCAGCTCTCTGCTGTGGCCTGGGAAAGCAGCAGAAGATGGCCCACGTGCTTGGGCCCCTGCATCTGTGTGGGAGACCCGGAAGAAACTCCTGGCTCCTGGCTTCAGATCGGCGCAGCTCCAGCCGTTGCAGCCAATTGGGGAGTGAACCAGCAGATGGAAGACCTCTCTCTCTGTCTCTACCTCTCCTTCTCTGTGTGTTTGTAACTCTTTCAAATAAATAAATCAATCTTTTTTTTAACGAAGTTAAGCAGCTCTTCTGGAGAGGAGCAGTGAACAATAAGTAAAACCAGAAGAGGGAAATAACTTGCCTCTGTTATCTTTTTTTTTTAATTTTTTTTTTTTTTTTTACAGGCAGAGTGGACAGTGAGAGAGAGAGAGAGAGACAGAGAGAAAGGTCTTCCTTTGCCGTTGGTTCACCCTCCAATGGCTGCTGTGGCCGGCGCACCGTGCTGATCCGAAACCAGGAGCTAGGTGCTTCTCCTGGTCTCCCATGGGGTGCAGGGCCCAAGCACTTGGGTCATCCTCCACTGCACACCTGGACCACAGCAGAGAGCTGGCCTGGAAGAGGGGCAACCGGGACAGAATCCGGCACCCTGACCGGGACTAGAACCCGGTGTGCCGGCGCTGCAAGGCGGAGGATTAGCCTGTTGAACCATGGCACTGGCCTCTGTTATCTTTATTAAAATATTTATTTTTGAAAGGTGAGGGGTAGAGAGAGAGAGAGAGAGATCCCATCTGCTGTCTTACTCCTCAGAATGCCTGCAACAGCTGGGGCTAGGCCAAACCCAAGTGGGGAGCCTGAAATTTAACCTGGGGTTCCTGTGTGGGTGACAGGGACCCCACTACTTGAGCAACAACCTGCTACCTCCCAGAATGTGCATTAGCAGGAAGGGCACATCTGGAAACCTAGGCAATAAGAATGTCTTTTTTTTTTTTTTTGACAGGTAGAATTATAGATCGTGAGAGAGAGACAGAAAGAAAGGACTTCCTTCTGTTGGTTCACTCCCCAAATGGCTGCTACGGCCAGCGCTGTGCCGATCTGAAGCCAGAAGCTGGGTGCTTCCTCCCGGTCTCCCATATGGGTGCAGGGCCCAAGCTTGGGTCATCCTCCACTGCACTCCTGGGCCACAGCAGAGAGCTGGCCTGGAAGAGGAGCAACCAAGACTAGAACCCGGTGCCCCAACCGGGACTAGAACCTGGAGTACCAACGCCGCAGGTGGAGGGTTAGCCAAGTGAGCCACGGCGCCGGCCTAAGACTGTCTTAACCACGACACCGAATGCCCGCTGCTGCTGTTTCAATTCCTGTTGCTCTACAGATCTCTGTCATTCACCCCAAATGTAGGCAGGGTAGAAGTTCTAGGTAAGCGAAAGTAGAACGTGGTGCCAGTGAAAATTGCTTGCCTTCGGTGGGTAATTCTTCCCCTGCTTCTGCCTACTTATGCTTTCTAGTGGCTAACACTGGTGAAGGCGTCGATCACGAAGTCAGAAAACCTGAGGTTCTTTCTTGAGCTGCCGCCTCTGTGAGAGGAGGAGTTAACCCAGTGGATGCCGCACCAGCCTCGGCGCCTCGGTTCCAGGTGGTGCAGCCTCTACTTCGTTTTTAGGCGCCAGTGTAGACCTGGCCTGCCTTCTCTAGGAATTCTGGAAATGCAGGTGGCTAAGACAGCAATATGAATTGCTTATGATTCGCAGGACAGTCTCAAACGTTTACGAGGAGTATTTGCATATGTTATCAAGGCTCTTTGGTAGCAAAGAACTAGAAGGAGTTTTAAAAAAATTTTTTTTAAAGATTTATTTGATAGTTACAGAGAGATCTTCCATATGCTGGTTCACTCCCCAAATGGCCGCAATGGCTGGAGTCTTCCAGGTCTCCCACACAGGTGCAGGGGCCCAAGCACTTGGGCCATCTTCTACTGCTTTCCCAGGCCACAGCAGAGAGCTAGATTGGAAGTGGAGCAGCCAGGACTCGAACCGGCGCCCCTATGCGATGCCGGCACTGCAGGCAGCGGCTTATGATACCGGCCCCAGAAAGGACTTTTGGGGCCACTCAGTCAAATCCCTTCACAACAAGGTGAGGAAAGAAACTCAGAAACAGGATGTGATGTGCCCAGGGCCACGCAGCAAGTGAGCGCCACAGCCAGGGCCGGTGCTCTCGGCTTTCCAACGTCTATCCACGGACACTTCGAGGATCCCCTAGCCCAGGGACTCCCACGAAGCCCAGGGCGCAAACTCCGCGGAGACAACCCCTTTTTAAACAAGCGTCTTAGATGCGAAGCCGGCCCACGCTGAGGTTTCCCTGAAGCTTCTGGATCTAGAACCCGACCTCCAGGCCCGCACGGCAGCCTGAGCGAACCACCAGGAAAAATGCGGCTGGAAGGGTCCCCGGGGGCAGAGGCACCCCTCCGGGAGCCGAGCCCCGGCGACTTATTCCGGGCGGAACCCAGGTGTGCGGGCCGCGGGGCTCCGCGCCTCACGCGGGGGCGGCGATCGGCACGCGCCAACCGCCACCTCCAGGTCGCCCTGGGGGGCGCGCCGGCAGCCCGCGCTCGGGGCAGGGGGCGTGACCACACAGCGGCGAGCCTATCCCAGGCCCCGCAGCGCGCCAGGGGCGGGACGTCCGCCTGCCGCCCCGCCCCTCTTTTCCCTCTGGGCGGCGGAAGCTGTGAGGTGACCTAGGCAACCGCCCCAGCCTAACCGCCCAGCGGCTCCATTGGCCGCTACCCGCGCTTCTGGGCTCCGGCGTCGGAAAGCAAAGGTCTCCGAAGGGGTAAAAAAAAAAAAAAAAAAAAGCGAGATTTTGATTGGTCGGCTGCATGGGGCCTTGCCCGGGTTGGATGGGGCGAGCAGGAGACGCGCACTTTGTAAAAGCTGAGGTGGAAGGGAAATTCGATATTTCCAATCCAAGTAGCGGGTGCGGGCGTCCGAGCTCGCTCGCTCGGGGCTCGCCTCCGGGTGCTGTTCGTCGCGGTGTTTTCAGCGGTGGCGAGGAGTCCGGGGGTTTACTGTTCACGGTTAACGGCCCTCGAGCGCCTGAGCGCGAGGCAGGCGCCGCTCGGGACAGATTCCCGCCTTCCCGGACGGGACAGCTCCGAGAAGGGAGCGCAGTGCACCTCAGGGAGTGGACGCCAGTGAGAGCGAGCGAGCTCGCTGGGAGAACTGCAGGCGGCGGGACGGCTGGGGCAGGGGGCGAGGAGGGGGTGAGAAAGTGGGGAGCGGAGAGTGCAGGTCCTTGGGGTGGGGGGCATGGCGGGATTCTGAGCAGAGGCGTGAAATCACTGACTTTCGTTTTGGACTAATCACCCTGGCTGCCGTGTTGGGAACCAGTGCAAGGGGGCCACGAGAGTCTCAGGAAGGTTCTCGAAAAAAAGAAAAAGCCTGTCCCAGTGTGCACCTGCTTTGCCCAGGGTCTTGGTGGTGTGATGGTCAGATCCTGGATAGGTTTTCCAAAAGATTGAGAATCAGATATGAGATTTTTTTTTTTTTAAAGGGAATTAGGAATTGCTCTAAGGTTTTTGGCCTGAGCTACTGAACTTGGTGGTAGTGGTGGTGGTGGTGTGGTGGGGTTTGCCATCAGTTGAAGGAGAAAAGGGTGAGGATGGAGCAGGTTTTGCGGGCTCAGGAAAATCAATATTTGCTATATTTACAAGTGGAGTGTTTCCCTAAGAGAGGCATGGCTGTGACCAGGGCACCTGAGCAAGTTTGGTAACTTAGTCAAGGGTGGGGGAGCTGTGTCAGAAGCACTAGGGGAGTCTTTACTCTCCCAATTCTTTTTTTTTTTTTAAGATTTATTTATTTGAAAGTCAGAGTTACACAGAGAGAGGAGAGGCAGAGAGAGAGAGAGAGAGAGAGAGAGAGAGAGGTCTTCCATCTGCTGGTTCACTCCCCAATTGGCTGCAACGGCCAGAGCTGTGCTGATCCAAAGCCAGGAGCCAGGAGCTTCTTCCGGGTCTCCCACGCAGATGCAGGAATCCAAGCACGTGGGCCATCTTCTGTTGCTTTCCCAGGCCATAGCAGAGAGTTGGATCAAAAGTAGAGCAGCTGGGACTCGACCGGTGCCCATATGGAATGCCGGCACTGCAGGCAGCGGCTTAACCCGCTACACCTCAGCACTGGCCCCATCTCCCAAGTTTTGATTTTGGTAGGAGTGGGGAGAGGTGGCTGTTTACAGTGAAGCCTGAGGGTGAAGAGGGCCAGGGCAGGGCTCTGCTGTCCAGCAAAGGGCTTGCTTTGTGGAACAGCTGATTTCCCTGAGTTGGAAATCAGTCATCAAGTGAAGGAACCAGAGGAAGCAAGCCTGTGCAGACTCTAGACTTTTATTCTCTTGTTTGACAGTTACATTTTTGTATTTATTTGAAAGAGAGAGAAGCAGACACACACACACACACACACAGATCTTCCATCCCCTGGTTCACTCCCCAAATGCCTTGAAATACCCAGGAGAGGGGCTGGCTGAAGCCAGGACACTGGAACTCCATCCGGGTCCCCCGTGGGGATGACAGGGACTCAGCTACTTGGGCTGAGTCTCAGAGTAGCCATCAGAAGGAAGCTGGAGTTGGAAATGGAGCTGGGACTTAGGCCCAGGCCCTCCAAAATGTGATGTGGGTGATACGGGTGATGTCCTAACTGCCGAGCTAAACTCCCATCCCGTAGACTTTATTTTTTTAAAAAAAGATTTATTTATTTATTTGAAAGTCAGAGTTACACAGAGAGAGGAGAGACAGAGAGAGAAAGAGAGGTCTTCCATCCGCTGGTTCACTCCCCAATTGGCCGCAACGATCGGAGCTGTGCTGATCCGAAGCCAGAAGCCAGGAGCTTCTTCTGGGTCTCCCACGTGGGTACAGGGGTCCAAGGACTTGGGCCATCTTCTATTGCTTTCCCAGGCCATACCAGAGAGCTGGATCGGAAGTGGAGCAGCCGGGTCTCGACCCGGAGCCCATATGGGATGCCAGAGCTTTAGGCCAGGGCATTAACCTGCTGTGCCATAGCGCCGGCCCCAGACTTTATTCTTTTAATCTGATTTTGTACTTTAACTACAGTCATATAGTTGTATAGAAATGATGTCACTAGCATTAGCAAAAGATGTCTGGTTAAATAATGTGGTTTGCCATCACTTACTTGTCTCTTTCTGCAAAACTCCTTTAAAATTAGAGTCAATGAATTAAAAAAAAAAAAAAAAGGCTTAAGTACACCAAGACAGAGAAGCGACAAAAGTGGGTTCCTTGCCTTGTTTCTGATCTTAGAGGAAAGCATCGGCCTTTCACCACTGAGTACCACGTCGGCTGTGGGTTTTTCATTATGCACTTTAGCATGTTGTGGAAGGCCCCTTCTATGTGTGTGCTGAATGTTTTTGTCATAAGAGTGTTGAATGTTGTTAAATGTTCTTTTAGCATTGATCGAGATGATCATGTTGGATTTTTTTTCATTCCATTAGTGGTTTTTTGTTTTTTGTTTTTTTTTTAAAGATTTATTTGTTTGAAAGGCAGAGTTAGAGAGAGGGAGGGTGGGAGAGAGAGAGAGAGAAAGACAGAGAGAGAGGTCTTCCATCCACTGGTTCACTCCCCAAATGGCCTCAATGGCTGGAGCTGGGTTGATCCGAAACCAGGAGCCAGGAGTCAGGAGCTTCTTCCAGGTCTCCCACTCAGGTGCAGGGGTCCAAGGACTTGGGCCATCTTCTACTGCTTTCCCGTGCCACAGCAGAGAGCAGGATCAGAAGTTAAGCAGCTGGGACTTGAACTGCCACCCATATGGGATGCCAGCACTGCAGGTGGTGGCTTTACACGCTATGTCACAGTGCCAGCCACTTCATTAGTGTTAATTCTATTATAGTTATAGAATTGATAGAATTATACATAAATTATATACTATATATACATAAATTATAAATATTAACCCAGTCTGTTGTTTAATTCGTTATTTGATTTCTCACTTTGAACTATCCCTGCATTCTGGAAATAAATCACACTTGGGTATGATGTACAATCCTTTTAATATGCTGCTGAACTTGGTTTGATAGTGGTTTTTTTTTTTTTTTTTTGACAGGCAGAGTGGATAGTGAGAGAGAGACAGGGAGAAAGGTCTTCCATTTTGCCGTTGGTTCACCCTCCAATGGCCGCTGCAGCCGGTGCATCTCGCTGATCCAAAGCCAGGAGCCAGGTGCTCCTCCTGGTCTCTCATGGGGTGCAGGGCCCAAGGACTTGGGCCATCCTCCAATGCCTTCCCGGGCCATAGCAGAGAGCTGGCCTGGAAGAGGGGCAACCGGGATAGAATCCGGCGCCCCAACCGGGACTAGAACCCGGTGTGCCGGTGCCGCAAGGCGGAGGGTTAGCCTGTTAAGCCACGGCGCCAGCCGATAGTGTTTTGATAGTGTTTTTTTGGGAACTTTTGTGTGTGTAGTGGTAAGAGATATTGATCTGTAATTTTGTTTTCTTGGAGTACCTTTGGCATGGGTCATACTGGCTTCCTAGAGAGTGTTCTGTCTTGTATTTATTATTGAAGTCTCCAACTATTATTATAGAACTGTATTTATCCCTTTAATTCTGTTAGTACTTAAAATATAATTATTTATGTATTTATGTATTTATTTAAAAGGCAGAGAGACAAGGAGAGACTCAGAGAGAGAGAGAGAGAGAGATCTTCCATCTGCTGGTTCACTCCCCAAATGGCCACAATGACAGGGGCTGGGACAGGTAGAAGCCAGGATCCTGGAACTCCGTCCATGGTCTCCCATGAGGGTGGCAGGGACCCATGTACTTGGACCATCTTCTGCTGTCTTCTCAGGCACATTAGCAGGGAGCTGGAGCAGAAGCAGAGCAACCACGACTCAAACTGGCATTCTTGATATAGGATGCCAGCATCCCATGCAACTGCTTAACTCATTGCACCACAATGCCAGCCCCAATTCTGTTAATATTTCATATATTTTGAAACCTGTTTTCTAGGTACATATATAATTTGTGATATAACTATTCTTGTTGTATTGAACCTTTTATCAAAATGTGATGCCTTTGTCTCTTGTTACCTTTTTAAATGTAAAGTTCATGTTTGAGGCCGGCGTTGTAGTACAGCAGGTTAAGCCACAGCCTGTGATGCTGACATCCCATAGAGTCCTGGTTCAAATCCTGGCTGCTCCACTCCCGATCTAGCTCCCTGCTAATATGCCTGGGAAGGCAGCAGAAAATGGCCCAAGTGTCTGTCAACTGAAGACTGGATAAAGAAATTATTGGTTATGTACACCATGGAATACTACACAGCGGTTAAAAACAGAGTTCCTGGGGCTGGCGCTGTTATGCAGTGGGTTAATTTTCTGCCTGCAGTGTCAGCATCCCATATGGGTGCCAATACTAGTCCCGGCTGCTGTTCTTCTGATCCAGCTCTCTGCTGTGGCCTGGGAAGGCAGTAGAGATGGCTCAAGTCCTTGGGCCCCTGCACCCGTGTAGGAGACCCAGAGGAAGCTCCTGGCTCCTGGCTTTGGATCAGCTCAGCTTTGGCCATTGCGGCCTTTTGGGGAGAGAACCAGCAGATGGAAGACCTTTCTCTCTGTCTCTCCCTCTCACTGTCTGTAGCTCTACCTCTCAAATAAATAAAAATCTTGAAGAAAAAAAGAATTGCTGTCATTTTCAACAAAATGGATGCAATTGGAAAACATCATACTTAGTGAAATAAGCCAGTCCCCAAAGGACAAATACCATCTGTTCTCCCTGACCTGTGATAACTAATAGAGCCCCTAAAAAGTAATCTGTAGAAGTGAAATGAAACAACCCTTGTCTCAACTGTTGAGAAAGTTTTTTTACACTATTTGTTGAGCTCTTAGTATAGAGTTAATCTTATGTGTATAAAGTTAATTGAAAATATATCTTAGTTGGGCTGGCTCTGTGGCATAGCAGGTAAAACCACCTGCAGTGCCAGATTCCCATGTGGGCTCAGGTTCGAGTCCAGGCTGCGCCGCTTCCAATCCAGCTCTCTGCTATGGCCTGGGAAAGCAGTGGAAGATGGCTTGGGTCCCTGCACCCACGTGGGAGACCTCAAAGAAGCTCCTGGATCCTGGCTTCGGCCATTGCAGCTATTCCAGCCGTTGCGGCCATCTGGGGAGTGAACCAGCAGATGGAAACTTCTCTTTCTATCTTTGCCTCTGCCTCTGTAACTCTGTCTTTCAAACAAATAAATAAATCTTTTTTAAAAATGATCTTAGTAAAAAATAAGAATGGGAATAGGAGAGGGAGTAAGAAGAAGGGTGGGAGGGCAGGTAGGGTGGGAAGAATCATTGTTTCTAAATTTCTATTTATGAAATGCATGAAATTTGTGTACCTTAAATAAAAGGTTTCTGGGGGAAAATACCCTTGGATATGTTCCAATTAAATTAAAGCCCACTATTAAAAGAAATTATAGAAAAGGAAATACTCATTTTAAAACAATAAATATTAATAAGTAGGTTTCTTAGCATCAAATCAAGCATCCTTCATTCAGGAAAAACTACAAGATAGGAATTTAATAACTTTTACCACAAAGAAATGGTAAATGTTTGAGGAGATATATTTATCCTGACTAGATATTACACAACACATGCATGTATTGAAATATCACACAGAAGCCCAAACATATAAGCAATTTTAATGTTAAAATGTTCCTGTAAATAAAAACAAATTTTCATCTCTAAAATAGGGAAGAAGATGGCCCAAGTGCTGGGGGCCTTGTCACTCAGGTGGGAGAATCAGATGGAGATCCAGGATCCTGGCTTTGGCTTGGGACAGCCCAGGCCAGCTGTTATCTTCTGTCCACTGATTCACTCTTCAAAAGCTCACAACAGCTAGTGCTGGACCAGGCATAAGGCAGGAAGCCAGGAGCTCTATCCCAGTCTCCCATGTGGGGGGGGGACCTAAATACTTGAGCCATCACCTGTTGCCTCCCGGGGTGCACGTGAGCAGGAGCTGGATTGGAAGCAGAGGAGGGACCTGTACGTGGTCATTCTCAAAAGGTGTGCGCGTCCCAAGCAGCAGCTTAGCTGCTGTGCCACAGTACCCACCCCCAGATTCTTCTTTTTTTTATTTTTATTTTTATTTTTTTGGACATGCAGAGTGGACAGTGAGAGAGAGAGAGACAGAGAGAAAGGTCTTCCTTTGCCGTTGGTTCACCCTCCAATGGCCGCTGCGGCCGGCGCGCTGCAGCCGGCACACTGCGCTGATCCGAACCCAGGAGACAGGTGCTTCTCCTGGTCTCCCATGCGGGTGCAGGGCCCAAGGATTTGGGCCATCCTCCACTGCACTCCTGGGCCATAGCAGAGAGCTGGCCTGGAAGAGGGGCAACCGGGACAGAATCCGGCGCCCCGACTGTGACTAGAACCTGGTGTGCCAGCGCCGCAGGTGGAGGATTAGTCTAGTGAGCTGTGGCGCCAGCCCTTTTTTTTTTTTTTTTTTTTTTAAGATTTATTTATTTATTTGAAAGTCAGAGTTACAGAGAAAGAAGGAGAGGCAGAGAGAGAGGTCTTCCACCCACTGGTTCACTCCCCAGTTGGCCGCTACAGCTGGAGCTGAGCCGATCTGAAGCCAGGAGCCAGGAGCTTCTTCTGGGTCTCCCACACAAGTGTAGGGGACCAAGGACTTGGGCCATCTTCTATTGCTTTCCCAGGCCATAGCAGAGAGCTGCATCAGAAGTGGAGCAGCTGGGATACAAACCAGCACCTATGTGGGATGCCGGCACTGCAGGAGGCGGCTTTACCCACTACGCCATGGTGCTGGCCCCAGATTCTTCTAATTTTAAGATGGGAATTGTAGCCTCAAGTTGGGCATTAGAAAATAACCAAAAAATGCACACAAAGGAAGCCAAAAGGATACATCACACACTCATACACACACAAAAATCAACTAAATAAAAAAAAGAGAGAGAGAGAGAGAGAATTAGTAATGGGGAAATTAAGGAACAAAAACATATAAGACAAGGCGTTGTGGCATAGTGGGTCAAACCACCATTTGGGATGCCCACATCCTCTATCAGAGTGCCTGCAATCAGATCCTGCCTCGGTTTCTGATTCAGCTTCCTGCTGATGTGCCTGGGAGACAGCAGATGGCCCAGATACTTGGGTTCCTGCTACCAGGTGGGAGACCTATGCAGCACCAGCATCCCGTATGGGCCCCAGTTCAAGTCCTGGCTGCTCCACTTCTGATCCAGCTCCCTGCTAACAGCCTAGGAAAGCAGCTGAAGATGGCCCAAATGCTTGGGCCCCTGTCACCCACGTGGGAGATCCCAAAGAAGTTTCTGGCTCCTGGCTTCAGCCTGGCCCAGCCCCGCCATCATGGCCATTTGGAGAGTGAAACAGTGAATGGAAGAACTCTCTCTGTCTCTGTCTCTGTCTCTCCCTTTCTCTGTCACTCTGCCTTTCAAATAAATACAAATAAATATATCAAAATTTTAGAAAGAATTTATTTTAAAAAATACCATCTTAGTTTCACTACTATACAAATAATACTCTCATACCACTCTTTCCAGCACCTTCGTATTTTTTTAAAATTTTTTTTTATTTGACAGGTAGAATTAGAGACAGAAAGAAAGGTCTTCCTTCTGTTGGTTCACTCCCCAAATGGCCACCATGGCCAGCGCTGTGCCGATCTGAAGCCAGGAGCCAGGTGCTTCTCCCTGGTCTCCTATGCGGGTGCAGGGGCCCAAGCACCCCAGCCATCCTCCACTGCCCTCCCGGGCCACAGCAGAGAGCTGGACTGGAAGAGGAGCAACCGGGACTAGAACCCTGTGCCCATATGGGATGCCGGCACTGCAGGCGGAGGATTAACCAAGTGAGCCATGGCGCCAGCCCACTAGCACCTTCGTATTATTATTGTCAACAGAATAGAACTTTATATATCATATTCCCATTAATAGAGATTTACCATTTTTAATGCATTTGACTTTTAAGCCATATAGGAAAATCAGAAGTTGTACACCAAAAGCAGAATATTACTGGTTTTTAAATTCACCTATAAAATTTACATTATTGGCATTAATTTGTTTTAAAAAATTATTCATTTGAAAATAGAGGTAAAGGTAGAGAAAAAAGGAGAGACAGAGATCTTCCATCTAGTGGTTCACTTACAGATGGCCACAACAGCCAGGGCTGATTCAGGTCAAAGCCAGGAGACAGGAGCCAGGAGCTTCAACCAGGTCCAACCACCCCATGGCTGGCAGGGGCCCAAGCACTGGGGCCATCTTCTGCTGCTTTCCCAGGCCATTAGCAGGGAGCTGGATCAGAAGTGGAGCAGCAGTGAACCGGTGCTCTGATAGGGAATGCTGGAGGTCCAGGCTGTGGCTTAACCCTGTGGGCCCCAATGCTGGCCCTGGGTGACGGTTAATTTCTTTGATCTTGAAGGATATTTTTAGATACAGAATTTTTTGGTAGGCAGTTTTTCTGACAGAACTCAAGGGACAAATAGGCAATTGCAGCTGGAGACTTCAAATCCCCAATGTCAGTAATAGAACTAGAAAGAGTAACAAGGAAATAGAAAACAACGCTAGAACTCCAGATCTAACAACAGTCCATAGAGCACTCTGCAAAACAGTACAATGCACATTTTATCAAGTGCTTATGGAATATTCTCCAAGAGAGACCATTTGTGGGACTCCAAAACTTAAGAAGACTGAGTCCATGCAACTCAGTTCTAGAATGGGATTTACAAGCGCTGACAGTCTCTTCTCATTAACAGTCTTTCCTCTCCGCTGTCGTGGTGTGCGAAGTGGACTCCAGCGCTCGCCATGTCTTCTCACAAGACTTTCCGGATCAAGCGATTCCTGGCCAAGAAACAAAAGCAGAACCGGCCCATTCCCCAGTGGATTTGGATGAAGACGGGCAACAAAATCCGGTACAACTCCAAGAGAAGACATTGGAGGAGAACCAAGCTGGGTCTCTGAGGAATTGCACGTGTGACGGCACCAAGGTCACTGTCGTCTTACCACATCAAGCTGAAGAAAGTACCACCACTCTCTGGACAGCTGGACACGTTTTACTGGGAAAAAGGTTTTTTCCCTTTTGTTTCTAGAGTCTGTAGAAGAATGTTAGTTTTGTAATAAATATGTGAAACTTTTGTTTTGACTGCAAAATAAAATCAAGGAATTTTTTAGAAATTTGAATATTCAAATACTTGGGAATTAAGCAACACATTCTTTAAAAAAATTAATTATTTGAAAGGCGTAGTTACAGAGAGAGAGGAAGAGAGAAAGTTCATCCATCCACTGGCTTACTCCACAGATGGCTGCAACAGCTGGAGTTGGGCCAGGCCAGAACGAGGAGTTTCTTCCAGGTCTCCCAGTTGGGTGGAGGGGCCTAGACACTTGGGCCATTCTCGGCTACTTTCCCAGGTGCGCTAGGAGGGAGCTGGATCAGCCGGGACACAAACCATCGCCCATATGGGATGCCACAATGCCAGCCCCTAAGCACCATACTCTTATACAACCAGTGGGTCAAAGCAGAAATTTCAACAAAAATTAGAAAATATTTTGGAATGGATACATTTCAAAGCAAAATAAAAAGCAACTATAGCAGAGTTTAGAGAGGAAAAACCTACATTGAGTTCAGTTTATCCATTTTTCTCATGCTTTTTTTTTGTATCTAGAGCTCAATTGCCAGTTCCAAAGTCATGAAGATTTACCACTGCTTGCTTTTTTTTTTGAAGATTTATTTTTATTTTTATTTATTTATTTTTTATTTTTATTTTTGACAGGCAGAGTGGACAGTGAGAGAGAGACAGAGAGAAAGGTCTTCCTTTGCCGTTGGTTCACCCTCCAATGGCCGCCGCGGTAGGCGCGCTGCAGCCGGTGCACTGCGCTGATCCGATGGCAGGAGCCAGGTGCTTCTCCTGGTCTCCCATGGGGTGCAGGGCCCAAGCACTTGGGCCATCCTCCACTGCACTCCCTGGCCATAGCAGAGAGCTGGCCTGGAAGAGGGGCAACCGGGACAGGATCGGTGCCCGATCGGGACTAGAACCCGGTGTGCCGGCGCCGCAAGGCGGAGGATTAGCCTAGTGAGCCGCGGCGCTGGCCAGATTTATTTATTTACTTGAAAGAGTTACAGAGATGCAGAGGCAGAGAGATGAAGAGAGATCTTCCATCTGCTGGTTCACTCCCCAAATGGCCACGATGGCTGGAGCTGGGCTGATTCGAAGCCAGGAGCTACTTCCTGGCCTCTCACGTGGGTGCAGGAGCCCAAGGACTTGCACCATTTTCTACTGCTTTTCCAGGCACATTAGTAGGGAGCTGGATCAGAAGTAGAGCAGCCAAAACTTGAACTGGCACCCATATGGGATGCTGGCACTGCAGGCAGCAGCTTTACCCACTAGCCACAGCACCGGCCCTTTTTTCTTTTTTTTTAATATCTATGCTTTATTACGTTTCTTTTCTTCTCCTTCTACTTTTTTTTTTTTTGACAAGCAGAGTTAGACAATGAGAGAGAGAGAGACAGAGAGAAAGGTCTTCCTTCCGTTGGTTCACCCTGCAAATGGTTGCTACGGCTGGCGCGCTGTGCCGATCCGAAGCCAGGAGCCAGGTGCTTCCTCCTGGTCTCCCATGCAGGTGCAGGACCCAAGGACTTGGGCCATCCTCCACTGCCTTCCCAGGCCACAGCAGAGAGCTGGACTGGAAGAGGAGCAACCGGGACAGAATCCGGTGCCCCAACCGGGACTAGAACCTGGGGTGCTGGCGCTGCAGGCGGAGGATTAGCCAAGTGAGCCACGGTGCCGGCCTATTTTCTTCTTTTTTTAAAAAGATGTATTTATTGAAAGAGCTACAGAGAGAGTTGGAGAGAGAGAGAGAGAGAGAGCACGCGCAGGCTTCCATTTGCTGGTTTACCCCCTTCCCAAGTGGCCACAAAGCCAGGGCTGAGCAAGGCCGAAGCCAGGAGCCAGTTTCTCCGGGTCTCACACATGAGCAGCAGGCCATCTCTGCTGCTTTTCCCAGGCACATTAGCAGGGAACTGGATCAGAAGTGGAGCATCTAGGACTTGAACCAGTGCCCACATGAGATGCAGCCCCACTTGTTACTCCACAACACCAGCCACTATTAGGTTTCTTAAGTGTAATTGTAATACAATATTTTCCAGCCAATTTCCCCATACCTGTTGCTATTGTTTTTTTATTATTATTATTTATTTGACAGGTAGACAGAGAGAGAGAGACAGAGAGAAAGGTCTTCCTTCCATTGGTTCACTCCCCAAATAGTCGCTAAGGCCGGCACTGCGCTGATCCGAAGCCAGGAGCCAGGTGCTTCTTCCTGGTCTCCCATGTGGGTGCAGGGGCCCAAAGACTTGGGCCATCCTCCATTGCCCTCTCGGGCCACAGCATAGAGCTGGACTGGAAGAGGAGCAACCAGGACTAGAACCCTGCACTCATATGGGATGTTGGCTCCTCAGGCAGAGGATTAACCAAGTGAGCCATGGTGCTGGCCCCTGTTGCTATTGTTTTATTGCTACTACCAGTAATCTAAAGTCTGCTCACAGTAATCACAATACAGTTTTTTTAAAATATTTTATTTGGGAGCTGGCACTGTGGTGCAGTGGGTTAAAGCCTGGCCTGAAGTGCCAGCATCCCATGTGGGTGCCGGTTCTAGTCCTGGCTGCTCCTCTTCCGATCCAGCTCTCTGCTATGCCTGGGATAGCAGTAGAGGATGGCCCAAGCCCTTGGGCCCCTGCACCCGCGTGGGAGTCCCAGAAGAGGCTCCTGGCTTCCGATTGGCACAGCTCCAGCCATTGTGGCCATCTGGGGAGTGAACCAACGGATGGAAGACCTCTCTCTCTCTCTCTCTCTCTCTCTCTCTCTCTCTCCTCTCTCCTCTCTCCTCTCTCCTCTCTCTCTGTCTCTGCTTCTCCTCTCTCTGTAACTCTGACTTTCAAGTAAATAAATCTTTAAAAGAAGTCTATATATTTTTTAAAAAAATACTTATTTATTTGAAAGGCAGAGTTACACAGAGAGAAAAGAGACAGAGAGATCTTCCATCTGCTGGTCACTCCCCACATGGCTGCAACATCAGGGGCTGGGCCAAGCTGAAGCCAGGAGCCAGGAACTCCATCCAGGTCTCCTACCTGAGTGGCAGGGGCCCAGTAGTTAGGTCATTTTCTGCTACTTTTTCAGGTACAATACCAGGGAACTGGATCAGAATCAGAGCAGCCAGACGATATGGGATGGCAGCATTGCATGTGGGGCTTAACCCTCTGTGCCACAATGCTGGCCCCAACCCTCTGTTTTATTCCAAGGATTTTATAGTTTTAGCTATTTTATTTGGGTTGCTGATCCATTTATTTTGAGTTAACTTTTGTATATGGGTAGGGATCCAGCTTCATTTTTGCATGGACTAGCTAGTTTCCCTAACACCATTTCTTCCTACATTGAATGACCAAAAATCAATTCACCATAGATCTACGATTTCATTTCTGGACTCTCAATCCTATCTCATTGGCCTATATGTGTATTCCATTGTCAGTACCATACTGTTCTGATCACTGTAGCTCTAGAAAATTTTGAAATCACCAAGTTGAAAGTTAAAGTTGGAAAATTCAACTTTCCAACTTTTTCTCCATTTCAAAATTGTGACTATTTGGGGTCCTTGCAATTCCAAAAGAAGTTGAGGATTAACCTTTCCACTACTATGGTAAAAGTCATTGGAATTTGACAGGGGTTACAGTGAATTTATAAATTGCTTTGGGTAGAATTGCCATCCTAACGATGAGAAGTGTTACAATCCCTGAATACGTGATGTCGTTTTGTTTATTTAGGTCTTCATTTGCTTTCAGCAACATTTTGCCATATTTTAGTGTACAAGTCTTAACTCCTAGTTACACTTATTCGTAGGTATTATTTTCTTTAAAGATTTGTTTATTCATTTGAAAGACAGAGTGATAGCTAGGGAGAGACACATACACACACAGATCTTCCATCTTCTGGTGTACTCCTGCAATGGGCCAGGTTGAAGCCAAGAGAAACCAGGAACTTCATCCCAGTCTCCCACATAGGTAATGGCCCTAAGTACCTGGGCCATCATGCACTGCCTTCCTAGGTGCATTAACAGGAAGCTGGATGTGAAATAGAGCATCCAGGGCTCGAGCCAGAGCTCTGATGTGGGATGCTGGCACTGGGCCACAGGGCTGCCCCGCCCTGAGTATTATTTTTGTTGCTATCATAAATGGAGATGTTTTGTCAATTTTCTTTACAGATGGTCAAGAAAAATTGTTGACGTACAGAAGCACAGCTGCTTTTAGCGTTGATCTGGTATCCTGAGACTTTGCCAAATTCATCGTGGTATTTAAGCCTTCTATAATTAGGTCATCTGTGAATAGAGAGAGATTTACTTTTTTTTTTTCCCAATTTAGATGCCTTTTTCTCCAATTCCTTGATGAACAACCTTATCTAGAACTTGCCATACAATATTGAATAGTGAGCATCCTTGTTTTGTCCCCTAAATCGGGGGGATTTTAGGAATATGTTGTTTAATTTCCACATATTTGTGAATTTTCCAGTTTTCTTTTTCCTACTGATTTCTGGCTTCATTCTGTTGCTGTCAGAGAAGATACTCCGTGTGATTTCAATACTTTTCTGTTTACTGAGGCTTTTTTTGTGGCCTACCATATGCTCTGTCTTGGAGACTGTTCATATGCATTTGAGAAAAACGTGTATTCTGCTGCTATGTGGCGTGTGTTGCGTATGTCTACTAGGTTCAGTTGTTTATGGTGCTACTCAAGTCCTTATTAATCATTTTTAAGATTTATTTATTTATTTATTTGAAAGAGTTACAAAGAGACAGAGGCAGAGAGAGAGAGATTGTCTATCTGCTGGTTCACTCCCCAGATGGCCATAACAACCAAAGCTGGGCTGAGCCAAAGCCAGGTCTCCCACGTGTGTTTAGGGACCCAAGCACTTGGACCATTTTCTACTGCTTTCCCAGGCCACAGCAGAGAGCTGGATTAGAGGAGGAGCAGCTGGGACTCGAACCAGCACCCGTATGGGATGCCTCCACTGCAGGCGGCCATTTTACCCACTACGCCACAGTGCCGGCCCCCTCAATTATCTACTCTTTAGATGTTTTCTCTCTTACAGAAAGTGGAAGTGTTGAAGACTCCAACTAGGAGTGTAGAACTGTGTATTTCTCCATTCAGTTCTGCCCAAGTTCCTCATATATTTTGGGGCTTTGCCATTTGGTGAAAATTATTTACAATTGTCCTATCTTTTTGAATAATTCCTTTCATCAATCTGTAAAGTCCTCCTTTGTCTCCTGTAACAATTTCCATTTTAAGGTCTATTTTTATTAGTATAGCCACCTGAATTCTCTTTTAGTTACTTTTCCTAGAAAATCTTTTCTTATTAAAGATTTTATTTTTTTACTTGAAAGTCATAAAGAGAGAGAGAGAGAGAGAGAGAGAGAAAGAGTCTTTGATCCGCTGGTTCACTCCTCAAAAGGGCTGGGCCAGGCCGAAGCCAGAAGCCAGGAGCTCCTATATGGGTGCAGGGGCCCAAGCACTTGGGCCATCTTCAGAAAATCTTTTTACATTCTTCGGCTTTCAACCTATTTGTATATGTGACTCTAAAATTAGTTTCTTGTATACAGCATATAGTTGGATCACATGTTTTTTATCTATTCTTCCTATATATATATATATATATATATATTTTTTTTTTTTTTGACAGGCAGAGTGGACAGTGAGAGAGAGAGACAGAGAGAAAGGTCTTCCTTTTGCCGTTGGTTCACCCTCCAGTGGCCGCCGCGGTAGGTGCACTGCGGCCGGCGCACTGCGCTGATCCAATGGCAGGAGCCAGGTGCTTCTCCTGGTCTCCCATGGGGTGCAGGACCCAAGCACTTGGGCCATCCTCCACTGCACTCCCTGACCACAGCAGAGAGCTGGCCTGGAAGAGGGGCAACCAGGACAGGATTGGTGCCCCGACCAGGACTAGAACCCGGGGTGCTGGTGCCGCAAGGCAGAGGATTAGCCTAGTGAGCCGCAGCGCCGGCTCTTCCAATATTTTTTTAAAAAAGAATCCTTTAGTGTCCTTAAAAAAAAAAAAAGTTTTTTTTGGGGCCAGCGCTGTGGCACAGCAGGTTAAAGCCCTGGCCTGAAGTGCCGGCATCCCATATGGGCGCCAGTACTAGTCCCAGCTGCTTTTCCAATCCAGCTCTCTGCTGTGGCCTGGAAAAGCAGTAGAAGATGGCCCAAGTCCTTGGGCCCCTGTACCCACGTGGGAGACCCGGAAGAAGCTCCTGGCTCTTGACTTTGGATTGGCTCAGCTCCGGCCATTGTGGCCATCTGGGGAGTGAACCAGAAGATGGAAGAACCACTCTCTCTGTCTCTACCTCTCTCTGTAACTTTCTTTGAAATAAATAAAAAATCTTTTTTTAAAAAAAAGTTTTTTTCTTTATTTTCATTTTATTTGAAAGGCAGAGAGTCAGAGATAGGGCAAGAGTGAGCAAGAGAGGGACCTTACATCTATGGTTTTACTCCCTAAATGCTCACAACAGTCAGGAGCTCAGAACTCCAGCCAGGTCTCCTCTGTAGGGGCAGGGACACAAGGACCGAGCCTCCATCTGCTGCCCCCCAGGGTGCGCAAGAGCAGGAGCTGAAATTGAGAGCAGAGCCAGGACTCAAGTCCAGACACTCTGACATGGGATTTGAGCATCCCAAACAGCATTTTAAAGATTTATTTTATTTATTTGAAAGGCAGAGTGAGAGAGAGAGAGGTAGAGACAGAGAGAGGTCTTCCATCTACTGGTTCACTCCCGAAATGGCTGCAATGGCTGGAGCTGGGGCAATCAGAAGCCAGGAGTTTCCTCCTAATCTCCCATATGAGTACAGGGACCCAACCACTTGGGCCATCCTCCACTGCTTTCCCAGGCCATAAGCAGAGAGCTGGATCAGAAGTGGAGCAGCCGGGACTTGAACTGATGCCCATGGGATGCCAGCTCCACAGATAGAGGTTTAACCTGTGTCACAGCCCCTATTTTTGAGTTTTTAAAATTTATTTATTTGAAAAGCAGAGCAGGCCGGCGCCGTGGCTCAACAGGCTAATCCTCCGCCTGCGGCGCCAGCACACAGGGTTCTAGTCCCGGTCGGGGCGCCGGATTCTGTCCCGGTTGCCCCTCTTCCAGGCCAGCTCTCTGCTGTGGCCCGGGAGTGCAGTGGAGGATGGCCCAAGTCCTTGGGCCCTGCACCCCATGGGAGATCAGGATAAGTACCTGGCTCCTGCCTTGGGATCAGCGCGGTGTGCCGGCTGCAGCGCGCCAGCCGTGGCGGCCATTGGAGGGTGAACCAACGGCAAAGGAAGACCTTTCTCTCTGTCTCTCTCTCTCACTGTCCACTCTGCCTGTGAAAAATTAAAAAAAGAAAAAGAAAAAAAGAAAAGCAGAGCAACAAAGAACGAGGAGAGAGATGATCCATTTGCTGGTTTTCTTCCCAGATTCCTGCAACAGCTGGGGCTGGGCCCAGCCAAGGAACCTGGAACTCCATAGGGGTCTCTTATGTGCATGGCAAGGACTCACAGATGTGGTTGCCATGACTACTGTCCTAACACCTTCACTTTTAAAAAAAGATTATTTATTTGAAAGGCAGAATAACAGATCTTCCATCCATGGTTCACTCCCTCAATGGCTGCAACAGCTGGAGCTGGGCCAGGCTGAAGCCAGGAACCAGGAGCTTCACCGTGGGTAGCACGTACCCAGCCACTTGGGCCATCTTCTGCTGCTTTCCCAGGCCATTAGCCAGGAGCTGGATCAAAAGTAGAGCATCCAGGAGTTGAACTTGTGCCCAGGTAGGATGCTGGCACTACAGGCGCTGGCCCTTTCTTTCATTAATTTTTTTTAAAGACTTATTTATTTGAGACATAGAGTTACAGACAGAAAGAGGGAAAAATAGAGAGGTCTTCCATCCATGGTTCACTCCCCAAATGGCCATGATGACCAGAGATGAGCTGATCCAAAGCCAGGAGCCAGGAGCTTCTTCTGGGTTTCCCACATGGGTGCAGGGGCACAAGGACTTGGGCCATCTTCCACTGCCTTCCAAAGGCCATAGCAGAGAGCTGGATCAGAAGTGTAGCAGCCGGGACTCGAACCAGCGCCCATATGGGATGCTGGCACTGCAGGTGGTGGCTTTACCCACTACACCACAGTGCCGGCCCTGTCCTTTCATTATTTTAGGAATACCTTTTGATTGTCTTCTCACTTGAATTATTCTGGCTGAAAAATTTGACATCATCCTTATCTTTATTTTTGGTATGTAACATAAGTACCATCTCCCCAGCTATTTTTAAGATTCTATCATTGGGGGCCAAGGCTGTGGCACAGGGAGTAAAACCGCCTCCTGCAGTGTCGGAATCACATATGGGCACCGATTCAAGTCCCGGCTGCTCCATTTCTGATCCAGCTCTCTGCTATGGCCTGGGAAAGCAGTAGAAGATGGCCCAAGTCCTTGGGCCCCTGCACCAGTGTGGAAGACCCAGAAGAAGCTCCTGGCTCTTGGCTTTGGATTGGCCCAGCTCCAGCCATTGTGGCCATTTGGGGAGTGAACCAGTGGATGGAAGACTTTCTCTCCCTCCACCTCCCCCTACTCCTACCCCCCCCCTTCTCTCTCTCCCTCTCCTCTATGTAACTCTGACTTTCAAATAAATAAATAAATAAATAAACCTTTAATTTATTTTGAACAATTTAACTATGATATGTCTTGTTATAGTTTATTTTTATTTTTATTTTTGACAGGCAGAGTGGACAGTGAGAGAGAGAGACAGAGAGGAAGGTCTTCCTTTTCCGTTGGTTCACCCCCCAGTGGCCGCTGCAGCCAGCGCGTGACGGCCGGCGTACCATGCTGATTCGAAGCCAGGAGGCAGGTGCTTCTCCTGGTCTCCCATGGGGTCAGGGCCCAAGCACTTGGGCCATCCTCCACTGCACTCCCAGGCCACAGCAGAGAGCTGGACTGGAAGAGAAGCAACTGGAACAGAATCCGGCGCCCCGACCGGGACTAGAACCCGGTGTGCCGGCGCCGCAGGTGGAGGATTAGCCTAGTGAGCTACGGAGGCACCAGCTGTTATAGTTTTATTCATAGTCCCTGTGCTTGTGGTTCTGGAGTTTCTTGAATCAAAGACATTATAGTTTTTGTTAAGTTTGGAAAATGTTTGACCATTACTTTTTTTTTTTTTTTTTGACAGGCAGAGTTAGACAGTGAGAGAGAGACAGAGAGAAAGGTCTTCCTTCTGTTGGTTCACCCCCAAAATGGCCGCTATTGCTAGCGTGCTGTGCTGATTTGAAGCCAGGAGCCAGGTGCTTCCTCCTTGACCATTACATTTTCAAAACATTTTTCTGGGGTCGGCATTGTGCCTCCACCTACAGCATCAGCATCCCATATGGGCACCGGTTTGAGTCCCGGCTGCTCCACTTCCAATCTAGCTCTCTGCTGTGGCCTGGGAAAGTAGTAGACGATGGCCCGAGTCCTTGGGCCCCTGCACCCACGTAGGAGACCTGGAAGAAGCTCCTGGCTCCTGGCTTCAGCCTGGCCCAGCCCTGACCAATGCAACCCTTTGGGGATTGAAACAACAGCTGGAAAATATCCTCTCTCTCTCTCTTCCTCTCACTGTAAGTCTGATTTTCAAATAAATTAATTAAATATTTTTCTGTCCCCAACTTCTGTCAGGGACTTTACCCACATATAAAGCCACTTGAAGTTGTCCTATAGCCCGCTGAGATTCTTTGTTTGTTTGTTTGTTTGTTTGTTTTAAGAAGTTCTTCCTCAGCCGTGGCATTGCCTGTGTATACAAAGGCTGTTGATTTTTGTGCATTGATTTTATATCCTGCTACTTTGCCAAACTCTTCTATGAGTTCCAGTAGTCTCTTAGTAGAGTTCTTTGGATCCCCTAATAAAGAATCATATCATCTGCAAAGAGGGATAGTTTGAGTTCTTCCTTCCCAATTTGTATCCCTTTAATTTCTTTTTCTTGCCTGATGGCTCTGACTAAAACTTCCAGAACTATATTGAAGAGCAGTGGTGAGAGTGGGCATCCCTGTCTGGTACCAGATCTCAGTGGAAATGCTTCTAACTTTTCCCCATTCAATAGGATGCTGGCCGTGGGTTTTACATAAATTGCTTTGATTGTATTGAGGAATGTTCCTTCCATACCCAGTTTGCTTAGAGTTTTCATCATGAAAGGGTGTTGTATTTTAGCAAATGCTTTCTCTGCATCTATTGAGAGAATCATATGGTTTTTCTTCTGCAGTCTGTTAATGTGGTGTATCACGTTGATTGTTTTGCGAATGTTGAACCATCCCTGCATACCAGGGATAAATCCCACTTGGTCTGGGTGGATGATCTTTCTGATGTGTTGTTGCATTCTATTGGCCAGAATTTTATTGAGGATTTTTGCATCTATGTTCATCAGGGATATTGGTCTGTAATTCTCTTTCAATGTTGCGTCTCTTTCTGGCTTAGGAATTAAGGTGATGCTGGCCTCATAAAAAGAATTTGGGAGGATTCCCTCTTTTTCGATTGTTCTGAATAGTTTGAGAAGAATTGGAGTTAGTTCTTCTCTAAATGTCTGGTAGAATTCAGCAGTGAATCCATCTGGTCCTGGGCTTTTCTTTGTTGGGAGGGCCTTTATTACTGTTTCAATTTCTGTGTCAGTTATGGGTCTGTTTAGGTTTTCTGTGTCTTCCTGGCTCAATTTAGGTAGGTTGTATGTGTCCCAGAATCTGTCCATTTCTGATAGATTTCCCTGTTTGCTGGCATACAAGTCCTTGTAGTAATTTCTGATGATTCTTTTTATTTCTGTGGTGTCTGTTATTACCTTTCCTTTTACATCTCTGATTTTATTGATCTGGATCTTTTCTCTTCTTTTTTTAGTTAGTTGGGCCAATGGGGTGTCAATTTTGTTTATTTTTTCAAAAAACCAGCTCCTCGTTTGGCTGATTTTTTTATAATTTTTTTATTCAATCCTGTTGATTTCTTCTCTGATTTTAATTATTTCTCTTCTCCTACTAGATTTGGGTCTGGTTTGCTGCAGTTTTTCTAGATTCTTGAGATGAATTGAAAACTCATTTATTTGGTGCCTTTCCAATTTCTTGATGTAGGCACCGATTCGTTTTTGTTTTAAATTAAATTTTAGAATGTATTTATTCAAAAGGCACACAGAGAGATTTCTCATCTGCTGGTTCTCTCCCCAAGTGCCCACAATGGCCAAATCACTATGCTAAATGCCTCGCCCATTAAAAAAAAAAAAAAGATTTTATTTATTTATTTGAAAGGCAGAGTTACAAAGAAAGAGAAAGACAGACAGAAAGAATCTTTCATCCACTGGTTCACTCTCCAAATGGCCGCAATGGCTGGAGCTGGGCCAATCTGAAGCCAGGAGCCTGGAACTTTTTCTAGGTCTCCCATGCAGGTGCAGGGGCCTAAGGACTTGGGCCATCTTCTATCGCTTTCCCAGGCCATAGCAGAGAGCAGGATTGGGAGTAGAGCAGCTGGGACCAGAACCGGCACCATAGGCAGAGGATCAACCTACGGCACCACAGTGCCAGCCCCATTAATTATTTTTTAAGATGTATTTATTTATTTGAAAGGTAGAGTTGCAGAGAGGCAAATACAGAGATATCTCCCACCCACTGATTCACTCCCCAAATGGCCGCAATGGCCGGAGCTGCACCGATGTGAAGCCAGGAGCCAGGTCCTCTTCTTGGTCTCCCATGCAGGTGCAGGGGCCCAAGGACTTGGGCCATCTGCCACTGCTTTCCCAGGCCACAGCAGAGAGCGGGATTGGAAGAGGAGCAGCCAGGATGGAGCAGGCCCATATGGGATGCTGGCACTGCAAGTGGAGGATTAACCTACTGTGCACAGCCCTGGCCCCATGCCTGTCCCAGTTTAAAATCTTAATGTACTTTAAAATTTTTATTTTTTTTAAAGATTTATGTACTTGACAGGCAAAGTTAAAGAGAGAGAGAGAGAGAGAGAAGAGAGAGAGAGAGAGATTGATTTACTATCTGCTTGTTCACTTCCCCAAATAGCCACAACACCAGGGCTGGTCTAGAAAAGCCACCAGCCAGGAGCTTCTTCCAGGTCTCCCATATGAGTTCAGGGGCCCAAGCACTTGAGCCATCTTCAGCTGCTTTCCCAAGCACATTAGCAGGGAGCTGGATCAGAAGTGGAGCTGCTGGGACTTGAACCATTCCCCATATGGGATGCCAGCACTGCAGATGGCAGCTTAACCCGCCTGCGCCACAGCAGTGGCCCCCAATTTTTAAGTTTTTTAAAAAGTTTGGTGGGGCTGGCATTGTAGAGTAGTGGTAAAGCTGCTGCCTGTGACACCAGCATCCCATATGGGCACTGGTTTTGTGTCCCAGCTGCTCCTCTCTGCTCCAGCTCCCTGCTAATGGCCTGGGAAAGCAGTGGAAGATGGCCCAAGTGCTTGGGCCCCTGCACCTACGTGCGAGACCCAGAAGAAGCTCCTGGCTGCTGGCTTCAGCCTTGCCCAGCCCTGGCTGTTGTGGCCATTTGTGGAGAGAAGCAGCCAGCAGAAGATTCTCTCTCTCTCTCTTTCCCTCTCCCTCCCTCTCTCTCTCCCTCTCCCCCTCTTCCTCTCCTTCCTTTCCCTTCTCTCTGTAACTCTCCCTTTCAAATAAAAAAAAAAAAAGAAAAGAAAAAGAAAATGCAGCCGCTGTTGTGCTTGTTCCAAGTTATGTTTCCCGATGCTTTTCATGGACGTCGCAGGCTGCTGGTTGCGTATCTTTTTATTCATAGACATCTTCTTGTGCTGTGATTTTAGGACGTGGTTGCATTACTTAAAAACGGTTTGATCTTTTTAGATGTGGCTTTGTCAGGCAAGGCCATGGGCTCGCTGTTGCCTGGAACAGAGAAGAGACTTTGGAGCGCTCTGCTGGCCCCTTGGGACGTTCTTGCAGGACTCCTGCCCGGCCCCACGTGCAGCCAGGCCCTCTTCTGTCCAACTCTTGGGTGGCTGCTTCCCTGGCATCAGGTGCTTTCCTCGTGCCCAAGAGTTCTCTGCAACTCTCCTGGCCTCACTCCCTGGACAGCTCGCTCTTCTCTGAGAGTCTGTCTCTTGAATTGCAGCTTTGAGCGCCATCTTCTCAACTCCGGGAGTCGGCCAGGTCCTCCTCTTCCCTGCACTGCGTCCTGGGCACTCTCAGTGCGACAGGCTGGGGCTGCTTTAGTACCCACCTTCCTCTCCTCTCCCAGTGCCCTTCATTATCCAATGTCCAACTCCTCAAACCCATTCTTTTGTTTGTTTGTT
The DNA here is from genome assembly GCF_033115175.1 of Lepus europaeus. Classification (NCBI taxonomy): domain Eukaryota; kingdom Metazoa; phylum Chordata; class Mammalia; order Lagomorpha; family Leporidae; genus Lepus; species Lepus europaeus. The sequence continues at coordinate 25,546,080 of NC_084847.1, forward strand.
TTTCAGATTTATTTATTTATTTGAAAGGCAGAGTTACAGAGAAATAGAGAGACAGAGATCTTCTAACTGTAGATTCACTCCCCAAATGACTGCAATGGCCATGATTGGGCCAGTTTGAAGCCAGGAGCCAGGAGCTTCTTCCAGGTCTCCCATGTGGATGCAGGGGCCCAAGCACTTGAGCCATCACCACTGCCTCCCCGGGTCTGCATTGGCAGGAAGCTGGAGTCAGGAGTCGGAGCCTGGCATTGAGCCCAGGTCCTCCCATGTGGGACATGAGTATCTTAACCAGCATCTTCACCATTAGGCTAAATGCTCTTCCCTGACCCTCTGTTTCTTTACAGTTTTTTTTAATTTATTTGACAGATAGAGTTAGTGAGAGAGAGACAGAAAGGTTTTCCTTCCGTTGGTTCACCCCCCAAATGGCTGCCACGGCCGGAGCTACACCGATCCAAAGCCAGGAGCCAGGTGCTTCTTCCTAGTCTCCCATGCAGGTGCAGGGCCCAAGCACTTGGGCCATCCTCCACTGCCTTCCTGGGCCACAGCAGAGAGCTGGACTGGAAGAGGAGCAACTGGGACTAGAACCCGGCGCCCATATGGGTGCTGGCACCACAGGCGGAGGATTAACCAAGTGAGCCATGGCGCCGGCCCCTTCTTTACAGTTTTTAAATACCTTTCTTCTTTTTCTTCTTCTTCTTTTTTTTTAACATTTATTTATTTGAAAGGCGGAGATACAGAGAGAGACAGAAGGATAAATGTAGAGAGCTTCCATTCGCTGGTTTACTCCCCAGATGACTGTAACAGCCAGGGCTGGGCCAAGCAGAAGCCAGGAGCTTCTTCCGAGTTTCCCACATGGGTGCAGGGCTCCAAGTCCTTGGGCCATCTTCCACTGCTTTCCCAGGCCATTAGCAGGGAGCCCTATTGGAAGTGGAGCAGCCAGGACTCGAACTGGTGTCCACGAGGGATGCTGGCACTGTAGGCAGTGGCCTAACCTTATATGCCACAGCACCAGCCCTGTTTCTTTACATTTTTTAAATGTAAAGAGATAGGGAAATGAAGAGATTTTCCAATCCATTGGTTCACTCCCCAAATGTTCACACTAGCTAGGGCCAGGCCAGGCCAGGCCAGGTCAAAGTCAGGAGCCCAGAACTCCATCTGGGTCTCCCACGTGGGTGGCAGGGGTCCCAGCACTTGAGCCATCATCGGCTGACTTCCAGGGTGCGTATTAGCAGGAAACTGGATTGGAAGCAAAGTAGCCAGGAGTTGAACTGACACTCCGATGTGGGATGGGAATGTCCCAAATTGCCAAATTGCTCCCTAACCTTTTTTTTTTTAAAAAAAGATTTATTTATTTATTTATTTATTTATTTATTTGAAATTCAGAGTTACACAGAGAGAGAAGGAGAGGCAGAGAGAGAGAGGGAGGATCTTTCATCCTCTGATTCACTCCTCAAATGGCCGCAATGGCTAGGGCTGGGCCAGGCAGAACACAGGAGCCAGGAGCTTCCCGAGGGCCTCCCATGTGGGTGGCAGGGGTCCAAGTACTCGGGCCATCTTCTACTGCTTTCCCAGGTGCATTAGCAGAGTTGGATCGGAAGTGGAGCAGCCGGGACTTGAACGGTTGCCCAATGGGATGTCGGCGCTGTAGGCGGGGTTTGCCTGCTAAGCCACAATGCCAGCCCCAGCCACAGCTTTTTAAGGAACCCTATGGTAGCGCCTCGTTTCTTCCTGTCCAACACCTCTTCACTTCCAGTCTCCAGGATCCTTCTCAGCCCTGCTTTTCTTATCTAAATGTGGACTTTTGGGGTTCATGTCCCTTGCAACCAAAACACACTGACTACCGTACCCTTCTCACATCAGAACTTGTCCCGTGTCGGGGAGCGAGAAGCAGGCTGTCTCAGCTTGGATTCTCCCCCTCCCCAGCTGCTGCTCCGGGGGCTGACCCTGGGCCGCAGATGAAAGGGCAAGTGCCTTCTTAAAGAAGTCTTCCAGGAAAACCCTGTGAGGCCGTGAGCCCCAGCCTGGTCCTGGGCGGAGCTCCGGAGTTCCTTGTAAACACCACCTTGGTGTTTGTCTCACCTCAGGACAAAGTAGCTGGACTTTTGTGCTCACACAGCAATTGCCGGGTAGGAGCCTGCTTGGGAAAGGTGTGGCAGAGCATCAAAGTTCCCACGGGTGATGGGTGCAGCGGTGAGCCTTGGAAGGAGGTAGGGGTGAGCCGCTGGTAGCAAGACCCAGAGTCTGGGCTTACAGCGCTAGGGCAAGGGATCTGAGCGGCCGGGCAGGGCACAGAGCCGAAGGGAACTTCTGGGGAAGCCTGGGCCACCCCCGCTTCTTGCCACCCTGCCCGCCTAGCAGAGTCAGAGCAGACCACAGGTGCCAATGTCTGTGCTGAATTGAACCACCTGATCCTACCGTCCAAAATAAAGAGTATCACCAGGATCCTGCAGGCTGGAAAGCCATCAGCTTCTTTTCCTTGCTGTTTTTCTTTTTGAGTTTGTCTATTTTGATTTTTTTTTAAAGATTTATCCATTTATTTGAAGTCAGAGTTACACAGAGAAGAGGCACAGAGAGAGAGAGAGGTCTTCCATCTGCTGGTTCACTCTTACATGGCCGCAACGGCAGGAGCTGCACCAGTCCAAAGCCAGGAGCCAGGAGCTTCTTCCAGGTCTCCCACATGGGTGCAGGGGCCCAAGCACTTGGGCCATCTTCTGCTGCTTTCCCAGGCCACAGCAGAGAGCTGGATTGGAAGAGGAGCAGCTGGGACTCGAACCAGAGCCCCTTAAGGGATGCTGGCACTGCAGGTGGCGGCCTTACCCGCCACACCACAGCACCGGCCCCGTCTATTTTGATTTGTTTGAAAACAGAGCAAGAAAGACAAACACACACACACAGGAAGAATGGTCTTCCTTCCACCAGTTCACTTCCAAAATGCTGTCAACAGCAGGAACTGGGCCAAACGGAAGCCAGGAGCCTGGAGCTCCATCTGGGCCTCCTTCGTAGGCGGCAGGGACTCGAGTACTTGAGCCATCATCTGCTGCCTCCCAAGGTGCACATGGGTAGGAAGCTGGATTGGAAGCAGAGGCGGGGCTGACCCCCAGGCACACCAGTATGGGATGTGCGTGTCCCAAGCTGGGTCACAACACCCTCCTTCCCCTGGTTTTCATGACTTCTATTGCTCCACATGTGGCATTCTGCTTGTCAAATGTGAACACACTGCATAGAGAAAAGAGAAGTTCCTGAAGATTCTCCCTCTCTACCAGAAGCCTCGGTTGGACCATAATTTGGCTCCCCAACTAATGTCGATGTTTAATCCCCAAAGTCATAAATCGATGGTACAGGGAGGGTGGCAGAGACTTGATCCAATGATGGCTTTTAGGAGGCGGGCCTAGTGGGAGGCCCTTAGGCCATTGGCTGGGGATGGGATGTGCAAGTGTGTGTGTGTGTGCGCACGCGCGCGCGTGCGCGTGTTTCTCATGGGAGTGTTCGGCCTGGTTGCTCTCTCTGCTTCCTGGCTCACACATGCCCTGCCACCCTCCAGCTGTGTCAGATTGCTGAACCAATGGCCAATCTTGGACTATGAAGACCCAAAATTATAAGCTGCAGTAAACCTGTCTCCTTCATAATTATCCTTGTGTTAGTTATTATGTTATGGTAATAATTGAAAAAATAAACTGACCAAGGGGAAGGCACTGTGGTGTTGAAGGTTAAGCCTCTGCCTGCATGCAGTCATCCCATATGGGCGCTGGTTCCAGTCCTGGCTGCTCCACTTCCAGTCCAGCTCCCTGCTAATGCACCTGGGAAAGCAGCAGATGGTCCAAGTGCTTGGATCCCTGCACCCACGTGGGAGACCCAGAGGAAGCTCTTCTATTTCTTTCAAATAAATAATTTTTTTAAAAAAGAAAGAATACACCAGTCAACATAATAAGGATCCATCATAATAGCTAATTCTAGCTTTCTTGAGCCCTTACCATGTGCCAAGGAGTACTCTACATTTTTTAATGTTCATCATCTCATTTAATGCAAGAACCATACCAGAGAGACATCATTATATTATTTCCATTTTTTTTAAAAAGTCAGAGTTATAGAGAAGGAGAGGCAGAGGCAGAGAGAGAGAGGGAGATATCTTCTATCTGGTGGTTCACTCCCCAAAGGGCCACAATGGCCAGGACTTGGCCAGGCCAAAGTCAGGAGCCAGCAGCTTCCTCTGGGTCTCCCACATGGGTGCAGGGGCCCAAGCACGTGGGCCATCTTCTACTGCTTTCCCAGGCCATAGCAGAGAGCTGGATCAGAAGTGGAACAGCCAGTACTTGAACCAGCGCCCATATGCAATCCTGGCTTTGAAGATGGTGGCTTTACCCACCACGGCTCCCAATTTCCATTTTACAGATAAGGAATCTAACCTGACAAATAGTGGAACTGGGATTCAAATCCAGGCTATGTGACTGCAGACCATGAAATCTTACTCTTTAAAAGGTATAGTTAACAATGAAAGGCTTTAATTTTTTATGTGTTAAATAAGCAACAAAGATCTGTGAAATTAAATGCTTAGTAATACAAAGAAAAACATGAGAAACAGTTTTATTGTAAATATTCTAACACATTTTCTGAACAAGTAATCAAAAAATAAATAAAGACATAGAGGATATGAATATGAACATATAAATTTTTTTACCCTGAAAACAAATGGTATGCCTATTTTTCAAGTTTCATGAACAGTGACAAAATTCAATAAATATTAAGCTATGGAGAAAATTTTGGTAAATTTTGAAAAGTAGAAATTCTAGAAGCCACTCTGATCAAAATGCAACTAACAATAACATAAAACACACCGCTTAGAAATTTAAAAACATATCATATTACCATCTCATATTACCCTTAGGACAAGAAGTCAAGAATAAAAACCAGACTAGGAAAGAATTTTTTAAAGTAGGGTACAGCCAAAGCTATGTGAAGAGGTAAATTAATAGCACAAAATATTTCTTGTGTCAGAAAGAGAGAAAAATAAATGAATGAATGAAGCATGCAAGTTGGAGTTTTGGAAAATATTGTAACAGCAGTCCCCTAAAAATGGGAGACAGGGAGTACTGGAAACAGGAAAACAAGCACCCAAAAGCCTGAGAGTAGGTAGGATGTGTTCATGCCTGTGCAGCGGCAGTGCCCTCAGGAACGTGGTCCCCGCCCGTGTGTGCTCAGGCCTTGCTCGCTCTCAGTGCTCCTCCTCTGCCTGGTTTTCTCTTTGACTCCCAGGGCTTCAACTTCCTTCCGCTTCTTTCTCCAGATACCACTACTTCATTTTGTACAAACTGTGCTCCCACTGTGGCCCACTACATGTTGCTAAGGTTAATTCTTTTTGTAAATAAAAAAAAGGAAAATTATTTATTTATTTGAAAGGCAGAGAAAAAAAGATACACACACACACATACACACGTGCACACACACAGAGAGGGAGAGAGAGAGAGAAAAAGATCCAATAGTTCACTCCTTAAACACCTGCAAGAGCCAAGGCTGGGCCAGGCTAAAGTCAGAAGCCAAGAGCCAGGAACTCCAGCCGGGTCTCCCAGATGGATGGCGGGAACCTAAGTACTTGAGCCATCATCTACTGCCTCCCAGGATTCATTAATAGGAAGCTGGATCAGAAGTGGAGTAGTTGGGACTCGAACAAGGCCCTCAGGATGCAGGCATCCCAAGAGGGAGCTTAACCTGCTGTGCCACAATGCCCGCCCCTCTACGACTGATTCTTTCAAGTCATACTTCCCTCACTTGACAGGACAGAGACCATGTGTCAATACTCACGGTATCCTCAGGGAGTGATGGGCGTTGGGTCCTTAATAAACATTTGCTGAGGGGGCCGGCGCTGTGATGTAATGGGTAAAGTAGCTGACTGCGGTGCCCTGCATCCCACATGGCCGCTGGTTTGAGTCCCAGCTGCTCCACATCTGATCCAGCTCCCTGCTAATGAACCTGGGAAAGGGCTTGGGCCCTGCATCCGCGTAGGAGACCCACGCTTAGGCCTGGCCCAGGCCCAGCTGTTGTGGTCATTTGGGAAGTGAGCCAGCTGATGGAAGATTCCCTCTCCCTCTCCCGCTCCCTCTCCCCTCCCCCTCCCCCTCTCCCTCTTAAATCTGCCTTTAAAATATACAAACAAATCCTTAAAGAAACATTTGCTGAATGGAAGAATGGATGGGCTGCAGCACTGATTCCTGAGTAGCATCTGGTCCCCAGTGCTGCTTCTGTCCCCACTGCCCAGCCACAGGCCCCAGGCCGATGTTGTGAGGCTTGGAATGAAAGACTTCAACAACAGGAGGACTAACCACAGAGTATCTGCTGGTGAAATACGCAACCAATCACGGCTGTGCTGGTGGTGTCAATAAAACATGAAGACATAAGGCTTTGATTTTTTTCTTATTTTTCGGTGGCTAATCAATTTTTTTTTGTATGAAATGGAAAACGGTTTTCTCTATGCTCAAGCCTAGTTCAAGTGCCACCTTCTCCAGGGACCTACCCTGATTGCTCCAACTAGAAACAGTCTTGCAATTCCTTTCTCCTGAAGGTTCTGTCCCTCCTGCTCTCTTAAAATTTCTGCCTTTGGTTGTGTCTGCCAGTAGGCTGTCGGCACCTCATAGGTGGGTTTCTTTCACAACGCCACCGCTGAGAAGATACACTAGGCTGTCCATCCACACTTGAACCCATCTCTCATGGTGAGGTGCGGAGGGGATAAGATACAGGTTTGAATGGGTGGTTGCCTAGGTGACAGAGACCACATTGAACTTGAAGCACAGGAGCAGAGGCTCATGGTCCCCAGCCACTCCGGCCAACCTCGGGGACCAGCCCATGCATGCAGCTACACTGCCCTGGGCTGGGGAGAGGTCCCAGAACCAAGGTGTGTGGCCCCAGCCAAAATGAGGCAGGGAGATGAGGGTTTGCGATCACATTAATTGGGGCTGGTAAGTGCACTGGAGACAGGTGTTCTGATCATCTTCTGTGCACCCAGATGAACAAGGAGAAGGCATTCCAGGCGTGGGAACCCACCTGAGCAATTCCCAGTGGCAAAGACAGGCAGATTTACTTTAGAAAGAAACAGCATTAGCCGTTCCCTCCAAAACTGCCTGTGGCCCTCCCCATCAGTCTCCTTGGCTGTCAGAACAACCTATACAAAACACAACTGCTGAAGACTCACTGCCCCGCTCACAGCTCCGCAAGGTTCCCCCGCAGCGCTCAGGATTTGGCCTGTCACCCAGGCTGCAGTGGCACCTCACCTGTGCCCAGAGTTAGCACCTTCAGGAGTCATGTACCCCAACAGCGTTTGATCTAAGGCCACGGGTCCAAAAATCATCTCCATGTGGAAGCGCCTAAATTTACTTCTAGCCTGGACTTCTCTCACCAGCTGCAGGATTTATATATGTAAGTGTGTGTGTGTGTGTGTGTGATACAGCTTCACCCAGCCACCTTGCCATCCCTGGTTCTTCTCTCCCAACCACTCACCTGTTCAATGCACTAGGTCCTGCTGAGTCTCGCTCCAGTGTTTTACAGCTCTCCATCCCCTCTGTCCTGTATGTTATCTGGGCATACATGTATCTAAGCCACATCTCCCATCTGGGTTACACAAGAGCCTCCTGAGGGGTCTTCCCGCCTCCCTGTTTGCGTGTCCACAAGGCATGGCAGTCAGACTGCTCCTATACGCAAGTTGAATCCTGCCACTCACTCAACTGGAGATGACAAGGCTTCTAGTTTCAAGGGGCTCCCACTAGCCAGATCTGGGGCAATTTGGGCCCCCCAAATAATGTATGTTAATAACTAATTATAAAATTGTAGAAAATAATAGAAATGCAAGAGTTCCTCTTAATAGTAAATTATAAATAAATGGTGTGAAGAATGTCAAGTGTTAATAATACACATGGAGGGAGTGCTGGAATTGAAGACTTATTACTTTGTAACCATCACAGATAAAGGTTTATTTAGGCAGGGGTCATCGATAGATGTGAAACGCCATCTATTCAACTGTTGATTGGGGCAGGGTCATCTTCACAGTCTCAAAGTCTCTCCTCATAGATTGTTTATTAGACACAGAGGAAATAGTAACTCTAAAGGAGGTATCAGACCACAGTGATCAAAATTCAAACCACCACGGAGGGACAGATAAGACACTGTTGGGCCTCTAGTTTGTACACCGAGAACACACCATCACGTATGCCGTCTTCCAGTCAGGAACGCATAACTCATACACAACAGTGAACAAACTGTGGAAACATCCAAAATGAGGACCAGTCTATTAAAATAAATGGCAAGACCACACTCTTCAATAATGTCCATGGCATAAAACAGGAAGAAAGGCAAACTACTCCAGGTCAAAGGATATGGAGAAGAAATGACAATGTAATCCAACATGAAATCCCAAGACCAGATCTTGTATCAAAGGGGAAAATGTTATAGAAAGCACATTATTGAGACAATTGACAAGGTTAAGTGGTGCACTAGCTACCATATTGCATCAATGTCAAATTCAATGGAGTGGATAACCGCACTACAGTGGGAGATAACACACTGTATTTAGGGGTAAGGGAATATGACGTACGCAATGTATCCTCAAAAAGTTCTGAATAAAAATCACATGTATACGTGTTAAATACAGAGAGCAGGTCGAAAAGCAAATGGGGTTACAAGGTTAACAACAGGTGAACCCGGGGGAAAGGATGTCCTTTGCACTACCTGTGACTTTCTGGTCACTTTGAAATGGTCTCTGACCATGGCCCACAAGGTCCCTGCCACCATCCCTGTCCAGCCCTTCCAGTCCCATCTCCCGACACACTTAGTTCCAGCCCCATGGGTTCACTTGAGTTTTCCCAACATCCCAAGCTCTTCTCCCGTCTAAAGTCTCAGGGATACAGTAATTTTCACTTTCTCAAAATGGTCGTCTTTGTCTCCCCCGCCCCCAATCTCCCCAGGTCTAATTTAGAGCTATTATATTCCTTTCGGAACTTTTCCTTCATGCCAGTTATCACAGTTTAAAAAGTTTGCCTTTTGGGAAGTTGGCTTAATGTCACTCTTCCCTGGGGGTCTAGAAGGTTTCCTTGAAGCCAGGGATCCTATCTGTTTGACTGGGGGACTGCTCTACCCTTGACCATACTCTGACGCCGGGCACTCGGCAGATAGCTGAATGATCAAATGACGAAAGGAGTCCAGTCTCCAGGGTCACTCCCAAACTGCTGGCACCTCAGAGAACATTCCCTGAAGCCCATCTGTAGCCCCAAGAACTTTTGACTCATGAGACTTTGTCTTTCAAGGTTTCCTGGACTCCCCACCACGACGCCAGCATCCAAAACTCAAGAGGGTTTTGGACACAGGAAGGGGGGGGACCCAGGAGGTTAGGTGCGTTAAGGGAGAGATGCTCGATCAGTTGGGGAACCTGAAACCTCAGAGGCCAGGTCGGTAGGCAACTGGTTGACCAGGCTGGTGCTGGGAGGGGCAGCTTGGGTTCCAAGGAGAGATGAGCAGTTGCTGAGGCTGCTGGCTAAAGAAGACAGATCTCTCACTTGTGCAAAAGAAAGAGAACAGAGTCCCAGGATGGGACCCACCGGGCCCTGACTTAAGGGCTAAGCAGAGAAAACAGCCCTGGAAGCAGTGTGCGGAGCAGCAGGTGTGGTCTCAGGAGAGAGAGGATTGTTCCCGAAGGCAAAAGAGGAGGACACTTAGGTGCTAAAACCTCACCTGTTGGGGTTTTCTTCTTCCTGGTTTAAGACCAGCAATCGGGCACCTGGTGGGCTGAGGCAGCTTGGTGTGGGTTAAGGGCTTGGATGCTTGTCTGAATCCCAAGCCATGACATGTCAACTGTGTGACCTCGGGCAACGGACTTATCTTTCCTCCCAGACTCCCAGCCCTTATCTGCAAAACTAGAGTGGTGCTAGTGTTTATGGGGCTGCCATCAGGATCACAGCAGAATGTCTCTGGAAAGACCTCCGAGCCAGGTTTGGCCTACACTCCACGGGATGAGCGAGGACATCACAGGTGCATTGCCAGCAGGGGCAGATGCGCGCTGGCTCCCCCTAGCGGGGAGGTTTCCCAAGTTCAGCCTTTTCATCAGTTCAGTTTCTGACAGAGTTCAACAGCCTCCCTTCTGTGACACGGCCCCGTCCTCAGATCCAACACCTGCAACAGTGGGCAGGGTTCCATGTAACACCACCCTTCCTCCAAAGCCTCTGGATGACAATGAGCTGTCTCCCCGTCCCCGGGCGGGCCCCAAATCACCTCACACTAGAGTTTGTTCACTTGCCTGCCACTGACTCTCACCTAAGTGCATGCTATACCTATCTTCCAGCTAACTATGGTAACCCTGCTTCCTCCACATGACTACCTTCTACGGATACAGGTAACTTATTCTCGGGCCCCTTCCTTGGAGATGCCACGAAGTTATGCACATAACTGTTGTAAAGGAAAGAGAAGAGTGTGTACACCAATTCACAGCTTAGAAAGTACTTTCCCCGACCTCCCTTTCCTTCTCCAAGTGCCCTGGGGAGGTAGACACCACGGTTCCTAACTCTACAGGTTCACATTGATCAAACATTTACAATGCACCCTGCTCTGTGCTGGGAATGTTTCCTGGGTGCTCTCATTTCAACTCACTAAAACCCTGTGAAATAGGTTGAATCAGTGACCTCATTTTACAGAGAGAAAAAACGGAGTGGTGAGAACGTGCCCCAAATCAAAGAGGTAGTATGTCACGCAGCCAGGAATCAGACCTTCGACTGACTCCAAAGCCACATTCTCCCTTCAGCCTTTGCCTCCCAGAGCGAGCATTTACAGACATTCTTCCACCCACTACACTGACGCTGAGAGAGGGAAAGGGACTTGCCCAAGGGCTCACAACCAGGCTCTGGTAGATGTAGAATCCATCCTTGGATCCTCTGGCTCTGAGGCCCCTGAAACTGGGAAGCTTCACTGTCTCCCCTTGACCATACTCTGGGTAATGCGCCTGCAGCGGAGCTGCTTTGTCAGTCTCGCTCAATCCATGGTACTGCTTCTAGGAAGGAAATACTTCCGGCATTCATCGGGAAATGTATGTGTTGCTGAACTCCAGTGAGTCCAGAAACACAGAGTGAGAGAAAGCATCGTTCTGCGAGAACTGTTTCACACTCAACGCAAAAGCATTCCTGGTTTGAAGGAATCCACTGATGTCAAGTGAAAAGCAGAATGCTAACCCAGAGGCTACAGTTACGACAGGCAGTCCCGGTATGGGAGAGCCGTCCCAGTCCGGTTAGGCCTTTTAGTAGTTGCTGAACAGATTAAAGTGAATTCCTGGCCGTGGATGCCTGTTAACAGAAAGTAAGCATCAACGTGTTACACTCACGGTGTATTTTACACAAACTCTCTGAATGACGTCCCAAGGAAGAACATGTTTTGGAAACCAAGTCCTCAAGTTGGCAATTTCAACTCAGCTTGGTGTACTGTTACTACTCTGAAGATTTAAACTTTTTTTTTTTAAATTAACTAATAATGTTTGCTGGAATGTCTCAGCTTTTTAAAATCTGCTGTGGCCTACAGATGTTTGTAACTGTGTATTTCTGCCATTTGGTCTTTAGCCAAAAGGCTGACAAGTGATATGTGTATTTCCCATTTTAAAAAACATTCAGAAAGTTATGAAAAATACAGAAAAAGATGATTTCAAGAATCTCAATTTTTCATTCCCAAATCCTAAATATTACTATCCATTGGGAATTTGGAAACCTTAGTCCGGAGGAACTGGATGAACTTCCCAAGCAACCCAGCGGGATGACAAATGGCGAGACCATCTTCCTTGGCCTCAAGGAAGGTTCCACACAGGAACTGATCGTGGAGCAAAATTTCCTTAACCATCATCAGTCTGGAGATCATCCCAAGGACCCATGGGTGGAGCCTATAGCTGTAATTATGAGATTTCATCTCAATCATTGGTGCAAATGGAACTCTCATCCCAGGGAGTATCTACTCACTTTAATCCAAAAAGTGGTGCATATAATTTACCATGGCGAAAAATGGATGTCCTGTCAAACCCACAGCCTCAACCTCACGGTGTCCCACAAGGAGAAGTGGCACAGTAGGGCAAGCCAACCTGGGTCTTAATGCTGGTTCTGCAACATACCCGCTGTGTGATTTTGGGCAGGTCCCTTAATCTCTCCGGAACTTAAGTTTCTCCATCTGTAAAATGCTGATAACCACACTTCTATGTCACAGAGATATGGTGAGGGTTAAGTAATTCCCATAAATCACACACAGTAAGCCCTCGACAAACAGGACACGTTTCTATCTCTGAGCATGACTCGCCCACTAGTGAAGTCGGGAAGCGGGAGGTGGGTGAAAGCCCTTTGGAACCACCGAATGGCTCATTCGCCCTGGTGGAGATGCCCACGTAGGCTGGGCCGGCTCAGGGCTGCGCCACAAGTCTCTCCCCTCCACATGGGTCCCGCGGTGCGAAATGGGGATGTGGGCGCAAAGGCCTCTTGCCCGCGGGGGTTGTCAGGTTGCGTGGTGAGGTTGGCACATGGTGTTAAGTTCCTGATGCACGCGCTCTGGCCCTGGAGGTCACCCCGTCCACGCGCCTATTAGCGAGGCCCACCTGCAAAGGGGCTACAAACACGCCGTACGGGGCCTCGACGCATGCGCGGGCCTCGACGCATGCGCGGGCCTCGACGCATGCGCGGGCCTAGATGCACGCGCAGACCTCGACGCATGCGCAGACCTCGACGCATGCGCAGGCCTCGACGCATGCCTGGGCGTCCACAAAGGCCGCGTCGGTGCCGTGAGGTGATGGCGGCGGCTCGAGGTCAGCATTTTCCGCCCCTTTGCGCTGCTGGAACCTTCCGCCAGTGCGGACCCTGTGGGGCTGCGCTGACAGGGCTCGGCCCGCTCTCGCGGGTGGAGGACGCTGCGGCACGGTGCGCATCCTCAGCGCTTGCGGTGGGCGAGGCAGCCTGGTGTCCCTGCTGCCCTGCGCTGGAGGCGCGGGAAACCTCGCAGCGAGGCAGGCTGGCTGTGGTCCGAGTTCGTCTCCGAGGCCTTCCCACGCTTTGGGGCGCCGGCGGGCCTGCTGTCTGCGAGAGCCAGTGGCGAGCGGGGTGGGTGCTGTGACCGTCGTGGGTTCTAGGCAGCCGTAGGGCCGCTCGCCCAGGGCGTTCCCGCGGTGCGTGTGGAGCCGGAAGCCCTTTCCGCCCTGGGGCTTGGCAGGTGGCCGATCTTGGGGCGGCAGAGGGAGGCCTACGGGGCTCTGCTTGCCTGGGGAGCCCGCTCACCTCCCTTTCCCCTGGGGGATCGTCCTTGGCGCCCTGGGGGCCTTGCTTCCTCCCCCGGGAGCTCGGGTATCGGGCACCGAAGTGGGCCGAGCGTTTGTCCGCAGGCCCCGCCGGGGCAGGAGCCTCCTGAGGGGCTCAGGCTTCAGGCCCTTCTCATGGAGGGCTCTTCTTGTCATTCTCACTCCTGAATCCTGCAGGGAGAAAGAAAACCGGGGTAGTGTTTCCTCTTCTCATCCCGCCCAAGGCTTGGAAGACCTTGCCTTGGGAGTCCTCAGTGGGGCAGCGCGGTGGCAGGGCTTTAGCAAGTGACTGAGGTTTTGTATTTCTGACAAGGCTGAGACAGCACCGCGTGAGGTTACCTGTAGGGGCTCTGTGAATGACAGTCTTCAATCCCAGTTCCCACCACATTTCATTGCAGTGTAATTTTTGGGTAATCTACATAATTCTCTTGTAATCTCAGTTTATTCGTTTATTAAAGGGAGATATTGGTAAGGATAGTCAGTGTGGTCACTGGGTCTGCAGACCAGCAGGAAGGCAGGGTGCAGCAGTAGTGTGTTCCATTGGAAAGCTCAATGTCAACTTTTATCTTAAAAGAGTTTCCAGCTCTCACCAAGTGAGGTCCAGCACTTTTACTCTTCTATTAGTACTCATGCATATCCCCAGTACCCAGATATTGGTGCCTAAATATACTTACCATTAAAAAAATTAGGAGTCCTTGGAGGGTAGCTGATTTCAATTTTTTTTAAATCTATGTGAGAGGCTGAGAGGGACAGACATTTCAGAATTGCTGGTTCACCCCTCCAAATGCCTGCAATGACCCTGGCCAGGAGCCAAGATACAATCCAGATCTCCCACATGGGTGGTAGGAAACCAATTCCTTGAGCCATCACCACTTCCTCCCAGGGTCTGAATTAGCAGGAGGCTGAATTAGGAGCCAGGAGTGGAACCCAGGCACCCTGATAGAGGACATGAGCATCTTTTTCTTTTCTTTTAAAGATTTATTTATTTGAAATACAACATTACTGACAGGGAGAAACAAATCTTCCATCTGCTGGTTCACTCCCCAAATGGCTGCAGCGGCTGGGGCTGGGCCAGGCTGAAGCCAGGAATTCCATCTGAGTCTCCCATGCGGGTGGCAGGGGCCCAAGGACTTGGGCCATCTTCCACTGTCTTCCCAGGTGCATTAGTAGGGAGCTGGATTGGAAGCGGAGCATCTGGGACTCAAATAAATGCACTCATATGGGATGCCAGCACTGTAGACAGCAGCTTAACCTGCTGTGACACAGGCCCTGTGATGTGCACATGTAAACCAGCATCTTAACTGTTAGGCTACACACCTACTTCTGATTTAATTTCTTGAGACAAGAAGATTCAGATGGGTCTGCCTCATCCTCTTGATACCAGAAAGGAAGGGTGTTTTCAGGGGTAGTGCTACAAAGATGAAAAATGGACTACCGCTGTCTGAGCTGGCACAGGCTGAGCCCCTTGCCATGTATAAGTCATGCTCAGGCAAAATGAGAATGCTGTGAGTCCATAAGCCACTGAGAAGTCGAAAGTTACTTTCTACAGAAAGGTAGAAAGAAAAGGGATGACAATAAGGCATATATAATTTTAATAATTGTTATAAATAGAGTATTGATGTATTGATATTTTTTTCTTCTTCATTTCTGTCTGCAAGGAGGAAAGAATAGAGTCAGAAAATCGAGTCTGGTACCCTGCGACAAAAAAGGACTCTACCAGGTCTGGATGAACACACAATCAGGTAGAAGGAAATTCTGTACTTTGTTCTGAGATGATGAATCACCCATGTGTCCTAATGATAATTAACTTAAACATACTTACTACTATGTCTCCTAAGAAAGCAGTACTTGAAACTTGGGAAGTTTAAAGAACATACTAATTTCCAGGTCCCATCACAAGGGCTCCCCAGATTTCTATAAGATTTTAATATTCAGAATATATATTTAAAACTACAACTCAACAACAACGACCCCATTTTTTAAAATGGCAAAGCAGTTGAATAGACATTTAACCTAAGAAGATGCTCAAAATCACCAATTATTAGGAAAATTCAAATCAAGAGCATGATGATACCACCTCATGCCAAGCTGGATGGCTACTACCAAGAAACCAGAAAATAATGAGTGTTGGTGAAGATGAGAAGAAATTTAAGCCCTTTATTGGTGGCAATGTAAAGTGGTATAACTGCAGTGGAAAATAGTATGGCAGGTTCATCAAAAAGACGCAACAATTCCATCTGCTATGTATATACACAAGAGAATGGAAAGTAAGATTTTAAAGGTTTATTTAAACACCCATCTTCATAGTAGCATTATTCACAGTTGTCCAGGAATGGAAGAAACCCAAGCATCCATTTGCAGATGAATGTAGTATTTACATTCAAGGCAATATCCAACTTTGAAATGGAAGGAAATTCTGACCCATGCTTCAACATGGATCAACCTCGGGGATCTGTTATGTGAAATAAGCCCATCACAAAAGAACAAATACTATATTATTCCACTTATGTGAGGTACATAGAGCGCTTTGATTCATGGAGACAGAATTTGGAATGGTGGCCAGAGGTTGCCAAGACTGGCCGGGGAGGGGAATATGAAGAGTTTTTGTTGAATGTGTATAGTTGTTTTTTTCTTTTTTTAACAGGCAGAGTGGACAGTGAGAGAAAGAAACAGAGAGAAAGGTCTTCCTTTTGCCATTGGTTCACCCTCCAATGGCCGCTGCGGCCAGTGCACCGCGCTGATCCGAAGGCAGGAGCCAGGTGCTTCTCCTGGTCTCCCATGGGGTGCAGGGCCCAAGCATTTGGGCCATCCTCCACTGCACTCCCGGGCCATAGCAGAGAGCTGGCCTGGAAGTGGGGCAACCGGGACAGAATCCGGCGCCCCAACCGGGACTAGAACCCGGTGTGCCAGCACCACTAGGCGGAGGATTAGCCTATTGAGCCATGGCGCCGGCCCCGAATGTGTATAGTTTAAGTTTTACAAGATGAGTGAAAATTCTGGAGATAGATGGTGCATGGAAGTATATAATGCTGCTGAACTGTACAATTAAAATAGTTAAAGTGGTAAATTTTATGTGTATTTTTCCACAAATACAAAAAAAAAAAAAAAGGCAAAACAGGTGTCTGGTCTAGCAGTTAAGGCAACCACATCCTATAGTTGAGTATGTGAGTTGGAGTCCCAGCTCCAGTCTAGATTCTAGCACCCTGCTAATGTTTACCCTTGTGACAGCAAGTGACGGCTCAAGTACTTGGGTGCCTGCCAGTCACATTCAGAGACCTAATCTGCCTTCACCAGGGTGTAGCCAGCATTTGGGGAATGAACCAGTGGATGTGAGCTTTATCTGTCTCTCTGGCTCTTAAATGAAAATAAGATAATACAATATACACTGGATATTCCTTAGTATTGAATATCTAGTGTATTCAGATTTTGAGTTGTCACATAAATGTCAATTAAAATTTGTTTACTTGAATCAGAATTCAGTAAGATCCATTTGTTTGATTTTTCTTAAAAGATTTATTTATTTGAAAGGCAGAGTTACAGAGAAGGAGAGATAAAAAAAAATCTTCCATCCATTGGTTTAACTTCCCAGATGTCCACAACAGCTAGGTATGGGCTAAGCTGAAGCCAGGAGCCAGGAACTCCATCCTAATCTCCCACATGGTGTCTGGGGTCTGGATACTTGGGCCATCTTCTGCTGCCTTCCCACGCACATTAGCAGGAAGCTTGATCAGAATTGGAGTAGTCAGGACTCGGAACAGGCACTAACAGTATTAGAAGCTACAGCTTGGGGGTGGTGTTGTGGCACAGAGGGCTAAGCTGTCGCATACAACACCAGCATCTCATATGGGTGCTGGTTTGTGTCCGGCCTATTCCACTTCCAATCGAGCTTCCTGCTAATGTGTCTGGGAAAACAGTGAAAGATGGCTCAGATGCTTGGATCGCTACCACTCAGGGGAAACCTGGAAGAAGCTCTTGGCTCCTAGCTTTGGCCTGGCCTAGCCCTGGGTGTTGTGGCCATCTGGGAGTGAACCAACAGATGGAAGATCGATTTCTCTTTCTCTCTCTCTGTCTCTCTCTTTCAAATAAATAAACCTTTTAAAAAAACAAAAAAAGCTGCAGCTTAACCTGCTACACCACAGTGCCAGCCTCCTTAACTGATTTTTATATGGATGTTAATTTTTGAGCCCTGGTACCTTTCCCAGAGATAATACCTTCTAGTTCTGTCAATACCTGAGCCATTGTCCATTCATATATGTTACACTGACTTGGTTTGTTGGCATGAATAAAAGCTGTTCCATTATTAACTTACAACTGCTGCCTCCAGCATTAGCAGGAAACTGGAATCCGGAGCCTGAGCCAGGTGCTCTGATGTGGGACATGGGCGTGCTAATTGGCAGCTGAACCATTAGGCCAAGGACCTGCCCAAAAGTCATAACATTTCATCTGTGGTGTCTGGGATTTGCTTTAAAAATAATACGTGGAGAATCAGAGGCCATGAGTTGATCATTGACGAAGCTGAGTGATAGGTTAATGAGAATTCCAGATACCATGATTTTACTTGTGTATGTGTCTAGAATTCTTCATAATAAAAAGGTGAGTTTTTTTTTTTTTTTTAAGCATACAAGAGAAAAAGTTAAAAGCACCTTGGCCTGTGCTGTGGCACTGCCTGCATCCCATATGGGTGCCAGTTTGAGTCCTGGCTGCTCTACTGTGATCCAGCACCCTGCTAATGTGCCTGGGAAAGCGGCAGAAGATGGGCCAAATCTATGGGCCCTGCACCCATGTGGGCGACTTGGAAGAAGCTCCTGGCTCCTGGCTTCGGATCCACTCAACTCCAGCCATTGCAACCATTTGGCAACATTTGGGGAGTGAACCAGTGGATGGAAGACCTTTCTCTATCTCTATCTCTGCCTCTACCTCTCTGTAACTCTGCCTTTCAAGTAAATAAATAAATCTTAAAAAAAAAAAAAAAAAGCACCACATGGTAACAAGATAAACTTTATCACAAAGAGATGCTAGGGGGGCTGGTGCTGAGGCATAGTGGGTAAAGCTGCCGCCGGCATCCCATATGCGCGCCAGTTCGAGTTCCAGGTGCTCCACTTCCAATCTAGCTCTCTGCTATGGCCTGGGAAAGCAGTGGAAGATGGCCCAAGTCTTTGGGCCCCTGCACCTACTCCACTTCCAATCTAGCTCTCTGCTATAGCCTGGGAAAGCAGTGGAAGATGGCCCAAGTCCTTGGGCCCCTGCACCCTAGTGGGAGCCCTGGAAGAAGCTCCTGGCTCCTGGCTTCAGATTAGCCTAGCTCCAGCCGTTGTGGCCATTTGGGGAGTGAACCAGTAGATGGAAGACACCTCTCTCTCTCTCTCTCTCTCTCTCTCTCTCTGCCTCTCCTTCTCTCTATATATAACTCTGACTTTCAAATAAATAAATAAATCTTAAAAAAAAAAAAAGGTGCTAGCGTTACTGATTGGTGCTCAGGTTGGAATCCTTAGAACTGCACTCCCTGATGCCATTTCTCTGCCTAGAACCCTCAACCTCAGCTATTTCTGAGATGATTCCTTTTTCTTTTGGGTCTAGTAAGATTACAGAAACTCAGGGCTGGCGTTGTGTAATGAGTAAAGCCACGCGTTCGCGTCCCAGCTGCTCCACTTCTGATCCAGCTCCCTGCTAATGCACCTGGGAAGCAGCAAAAGATGGCCCAAGTGCTTGGGCTTCTACCACCTCTACGGGAGACCCAGAAGAAGTCTGTGGCCCTTTGGGGTGTGAATCAGCAGATGGAAGATCTGTCTGTCCCCCCCCCCAACTTTGCCTTTCAAATAATTTTTTTTTTAAATTACAGAAACTCTAGGAAGGTATAAAAACAGTCATTGGAGTTACTGAAACCCTAGAAAGGTGAAAAAATTGCAGCTGCAAGAAGGTGTTTGTATAAGAGTAATAAAAAATTAAAATTCATAGTTTTTAGAACTTTCATAGCCAGTTTGGATGGCAAAGTTTTAGTAAATTCTAAATCTTTGTATTTGTGTGTTTAAAACAAATGAAGTAGCTAAAGAAAAAACAACCATAAGGGATTTGTATTTGCAGTTTAAATTATTTAAGATACTTTAATCGGTCCAATTTTAATTAAAGCCTAATTCCTCTAATAAAAATCACTTTTAACTTTTTATTTCTAAAATAGTTTAACAAATCAAGCAATTAAACAGAGTACATAAGACAGTGGATATTAATTTCCAGTCCAGGAGCCTCTTATTTATGAAATAATCTATATGTGGGTTCTTGTACAGACTTTATACATTTTTAAATGTGTTTTCATTTTATTTGAGAGGCAGAGAGAGATCTTCCATCTGCCAGATCATTCCCCCGGTGCTGCAACAACCAGGGCTAGGCTAGGGTGAAGCTAGTAGGATGGAACATGATCTGGGTCTCCCACGTGGGTGGCAGGGCCCTAAGTACTTAGCCTATCTGCTGCCTCCCAGGGTGCACATTAGTAGGAAGCTGGATAGGAAGCAGAACCAGGACTCAAACCAGGCACTACAATATGGGATGCAGGTGCAGGTGCCTCAAGCAGTAACTTAACTGCTGTGCCAAACACCCTCACCTTATTCATACTTTAAGTAAGAAGATGGATGGGGCTAGTGCTGTGGCATAGTGTGCTAAGCTTCCACCTGCAGTGCTGGCATCCCATATGGGCGCTGGTTCAAGTCCCAGCCTCTCCTCTTCTGATCCAGCTCTCTGCTGTGGCCTGGGAAAGCAGTGGAAGATGGCCCAAGTCCTTGGGCCCCTGCACCCACGTGGGAGACCTGGAAGAAGCTCCTGGTTCTGGCTTCGGATTGGCGCAGCTCTGGCCGTTGCGGCCATTTGGGGAGTAAACCAGAGGAAGGAAGACCTTTTCCTATCTCTGCCTCTCTCTGTGACTCTCTCTCTCAAATAAATAAAGATCTTAAAAAGAAGAAGAAGGAAATAAAGGATTTGGCACAGGGTCAGCAACATATCCAGTTTAATCGGGTTCATTTAGTAGAGCAGGGCTTGGTTAGCAGGATATTAGAGAGGCAGAGGAGAGAGAAGAGCACTTACAGGCTTGTTGTCTGCCTGGCTGACCAGGTGTCACCCAGCCCTTCAGCACATAACTGAACACCACAAAGGTGCCAGTCTTTGGAGACAGAATGGTGGACAAGACAGGGCTCTACATTTTTCTTCCTTCCATTTTTTTCCCCTGCTGTCCCACTGGCTATCTGTTTTTAGCCACAGACAGCTCCCTACCACACTTCCCTTCAAGCCATTCCCATGACTAGAACTGGGACGTTCTAGGCTTGCCCCTTTCCTGTCCCAGGTTGAGCCACTGGCTCCACCAAAAACAGTCCTGGTTTCTACTTGAGAGGCATAGAGCAAAGGTCTCCTCCATTCAGGGCACAGGCACTCAGCGAATTTCCAAAAAGGGATTAGGTGTGTGGCTTCCGGGTTAAGTGGCAGAAGTTCGAATTCTAACTAGCTTATTTCCTATCCATGGGCTTAGACAAGTAATATAACCTGGACCTCGGTTTTCTTATCTATAGAGGAGAGATAATCCCTACCCAAAAAGAGTTCCAGTGAAGATTAAATTGAGATTATGTGTATATGAGAGTGTGTGTGTAGGATATAGATATATCTGATTTATATCTATACATGTACATGGATTGAGGCAATGAGTAACATTAGTAGCTACTGTTATTACCTTAATATTGCTGTTACTCATGGTTTGATCCTTGGAGGGTCTTGGGTATTTGTGTGTGTATACACACGCGCACACACACACACATATACCCACACATACAGAGTGGGTCCAACCAGTGGGGGAAAAATGTTTTTTTTCTGGGTATAAATTTATCATTTTATTCAGGCCAATTGGCCATTTCATTACACATTGCTCCCAAATATCAACAGATAAAAATAAATCAGCAAAGAAGTCAGAAGGAAAGATTTCTTGGGAAAAAAATGTCTCCATAGACAATAGCCAGTATGGTCTGGAATGCAGAGGGTTTATCTGAGACCCCAGGGTCCGCTGGGGTCAGGGCCACTGGTCAGAGTTGGGCGAATTGTGCACTGGACAACTAAAGGTGCTGTTGGCTTCTGAGTAAACATATATTTGCATAGTTATTCCAACACATTCCCAAAAGATAACAGTAAATGCAGGGAAAGAGCACCTTTTGTACAATTTACACAAAATTGCTAAGAATTTTTGAACCAGAAGAACTAGATGGTTTCTACAGAGGACAGAGTGTGTGTGCTATACTTATTTTTTTAATATTTATTTTATATATTTGAAAGGCAGTTAAAGAGGGAGAGAAGAGATAGAGACAGAGATCTTCCAACTGCTGGTTCACTCCCCAAATGGTTACAATGGCCAGGGCTAGACCAGGCTGAAACCAGGAGCCAGAAGCTTCATCCAGGTCTCCCAAGAGGGTGCAGGGGCCCAAGGCCCATCTCTGCTGCTTTCCCAGATGCATTAGCAGGAAACTAGATCGGAAATGGAGCAGCCAGGACTTGAATCGGTGCCCATATGGCTGCTTAACCTGGTACACTACAAGATTGGCCCCCATACTTTATTTTTTTTAAAGATTTATTTATTTCAAAGAGTTACAGAGAGAGAGAGAGAGCGAGAGAGAGAGGTCCTCCATCTGCTAGTTCACCCCCAGATGACCACAATGGCAAGAGCTGAGCTGATCCAAAGCCAGGAGCCAAGAGCCTCTCCTGGGCCCCCCACATGAGTGCAGGGACCCAAGGACCTGGGCCATCGTCCACCGCCCTCCCAGGCCATACAAAGAACTGGATTGGAAGTGGAGCAGCCTGGACCCAAACCGACGCCCACATGGGATGCCAACACTGTGGGCCAGGGCCCCAACCTGCTGCGCCACAGCACCAGCCCTCATACTTTATTCTGTGTGTGCTAAGCTAGGATCTAAGAAACCTGTGGTGCACAGGGACTGCCTTCTCTTGAGATCTGGAGCAAAGATACAGATTCTTTGGTGTGGTGGACAGTTCTGATTCCCTGAAGAGTCCTGTGCCCTGGTCATTCAATCAAACAGTAACGTAGGAACTGCTGTGAACGGATATTGCAGATGGAATTAAAGTTTCAAGTCAGTCGGTATGAAAATACAGAGCTTATCACCAAATAGCCATTTAAAACCAGAGCTTTCTCAGCTGGTAGCAGGAGAAGGAAGTCAGGAAATCAAAGCAGGTGCCTTCAAGCCTTTACAGTTTGAAGGTGGACTGAGCCATGTGATGAGGAATGTGGGTGGCCTGCAGAGAGCAGCCGGCAAGAAAGCAGCACACGGAACTAGAAGGAGTAAAGCAGAATCTAAGTTCTTGGTCAACAGATCTCAAGGGGTAAAATAGAGGAAGGCACATACACTTTTTCTCTTTCCTAAGTAACTCCATTCTGCAACTCCCATACGTTGACTACAAACTTAGATTCTGCTTTAATCCTTCCAGTTCCAAGTCTTTTTTTAAAAAAACAATTATTTTTTATGAAAGAGTTACAGAGAAAGGTAGAACCAGAGAGAGAGAGAGGTCTTCCATTCCACTGATTCACTCTCCAAATGGCCACAACAGCCAGAGCTGCGCTGATCCAAAGCCAGGACCCAGGAGCTTCTTCCAGTCTCCCACACAGGTGCAGGGGCCCAAGGAGTTAGGTCATCTTCTACTGCTTTCCCAGGCCATGGCAGGGAGTTGGACCAGAAGAGGAGCAGCCAGGACTCAAACTGACTCCCATAAGGGATGCAGGGGCTGCAGGCTGGGGCTTTAACCTGCTGCGCCACAGCGCCGGCCCCTGGTTCCAAGTCTTCAAACAAAGACCTGCCAACAGGCTTCAGGGATAGATCACTATATCTGGATTCAGTAACATGGTCCAGAACTCAGGGAGAAGGAGGATGTAATTTATGGCTTCCCCACCTGCCCTCCTACAAATCCTGTCTCACACGCAGCCCTAGAGAGGTCTCCCTCATCCGCTCACCTTTGAGGACCTGAAAGGGAGCTGCAGAGGCAACCAATGTGGGACTGCTGCTTACATGTGAAAAGCCCTATAGGTAAGGCTTCCTCTTAGCGCCCTGGGAGTAGGATGATGTTCTTCAAGTCTGCTCAGTATTGGGTGGTGTGGACTGAACTGTATACCTCCACCTTCAGATTCAGTGTTGAGATCCTAACTCCGAGTACCTCAGGATGTGCCTTTATTTGGATATAGGTCTTTCAAGAGAGAATTAAATGAGGTCACCAGGTGGGCCCTAGTCCAATTTGATGGATGTCCTTATAAGAAGAAGAAATTTGGACACAGCTAAGTGGAAGACCCTGTCAAGACACAAGGAAAGACATGGAGGGAGGCCTCAGAAGAAAGCAACCCTGCCATCCTTAGATCCGGAACTGCTGGCCTCTAGAACTGTGACAAAATAAATTTCTGTCCAAGCCACCCACACTGTAGTACTTCATTGTGGCATCCCCCAGAAAACTAATACGCTGGCCTACCCAAGAGGAAGTTGTTTTACCTCTTGCCTCTAAGAAAACCTAATATCCCGTTCTGACTACTAAGGGAAAATAAAGTCATGAATAGTTAAAGAAGTCAGCAGCCCATGTGAGAAACTCAGAAATCAGAGAAGACCCAAGACAGGCCCCACCCTCTTCCTGTCTTTCCAGTGGTGAAGTCGAACCAAGATGTGCAGAAATGGCACCTCGCAAGGGGAAGGAAAAGAAAGAACAGGTCGGCCGGCGCCATGGCTCAACAGGCTAATCCTCCGCCTTGCGGCGCTGGAACACCGGGTTCTAGTCCTGGTTGGGGCGCCAGATTCTATCCCGGTTGCCCCTCTTCCAGGCCAGCTCTCTGCTATGGGCCGGGAGTGCAGTGGAGGATGGCCCAAGTGCTTGGGCCCTGCACCCGCATGGGAGACCAGGAGAAGCACCTGGCTCCTGGCTTCGGATCAGCGAGATGCGCTGGCCGCAGCGGCCATTGGAGGGTGAACCAACGGCAAAAAGGTAGACCTTTCTCTCTGTCTCTCTCTCTCACTATCCACTCTGCCTGTCAAAAAGAAAGGAAGGAAGGAAGGAAGGAAGGAAGGAAGGAAGGAAGGAAGGAAGGAAGGAAGGAAGGAAGGAAGGAAAGGTCATCAGCGCCGGACCTCGGGTGGCTAAAGGTGAGAACATCTTTGGTGACTGCCACATCTTTGCACCCTTTAGTGACACCTTTGTCCACGTCGCTGATCCTTCTGGCAAGGAAACCATCTGCTGAGTGACTGGTGGGACGAAGTGAAGGCTGACTGAGAGAAATCCTCTCAGATGCTGCCATGTTGGCCGCCCAGGATGTGGCCCAGAGGTGCAAGGAACTGGGTGTCACTGCCCTACATGTCCAACTCTGGGCCACAGGAGGAAATCGGACCAGGACCCCTAGGCCTGGGACCCAAGTCAGCTCTCAGAGACCTCGTTCGCTTGGGTATTAAAATCAGGCAAACTGAGGATGTCACCCCTAAGGAGGCTCACCGTGGTCGCTGCCTGTGAACGGGACTCCTCAGATTATGTTTTCTGTTAATAAATTGCCATTATTTGAAAAGAAAAAAAAGACCAAGATGGTTTCTGCATGACATGGCTGAACTGAAGCCATTGAGGAGGGCTGTCTTTACTAAGGTCTAAGAGCTCAAACTTCTTGTCATCAATCTTCCAATCCTTTTCTTTCCAGTTCCCTCACAAGCTAGCTGAACCATTAGCAACTGCCGGTGAATTAGTGTAGATCTCTACCTCTAGCCATATCTCAGGCCGAATACAGTGAATAACCAAACATACTACCCAAAATTCAGTCCACTGTGAGAATTTTTTCTCCCATTGTCCTACCGGTTCACCCAAGTGGGTTGTGGTGCTGCAGCCGTCCACTGTCGGGTCATAGCAGCCGATCACAAAGCCTCATCTGCAAGCAGGCTTGAGTGCTTTCTACCACAATCAGCCAGACAAAAATGACACCCCAGGTCACAGGCACTAATGAGCTGGAGAGAGAGTGCAATGGGAGTGATGTCACAGGAGACTGAGCCACCCACTCTGTGAATGGGTCCTACCTTCTCGACGTTTCCAAGCCTGGGCTCCTGCCCTGTATACTATTTCCGTTTGCTAATAGACTGCTGCTGTGTACATTCAACCGCATGGTTGGCTTGGTCAGACAACACTTCATTCATAAGGAGAGGCTCAGGTTGCATGGTTCCCTGATGTCTTCTGGTTAGGTGTTCAGTCCCTAGCAAGGTCCCATAGCAAAGCACAGCTGTTTTCCCAAAAACAGAATCACTGTCAGCAAAAAAGGGCCTAGGATTATTATTTTTTTTTTTTTTGACAGAGTGGACAGTGAGAGAGAGAGACAGAGAGAAAGGTCTTCCTTTGCCGTTGGTTCACCCTCCAATGGCCGCCGTGGCCAGCGTGCTGCGGCCGGCGCACCGCGCTGATCCGATGGCAGGAGCCAGGTGCTTCTCCTGGTCTCCCATGGGGTGCAGGGCCCAAGGACTTGGGCCATCCTCCACTGCCTTCCTGGGCCATAGCAGAGAGCTGGCCTGGAAGAGGGGCAACCGGGACAGAATCCGGTGCCCCGACCAGGACTAGAACCCGGTGTGCCGGCGCTGCAAGGCGGAGGATTAGCCTGTTGAGCTACGGCGCCAGCCCGGATAATTTTTTTAAAAACAAAACTCCATGACTCTGTACTTTGTCCTATTGGTGCTTACCAAAGGCTCCAGATAGCAGCCCTGTTTGCCATGGGCACTTTGGGTATCGCTGGATTGCCACGTCCTAAGTGCCAATGGGAAGAGCAGCATGGACTGCAGCCTGAGCTTGCTACAGAGCCATCTCTTATTCTGGTCCTTACTCAAAACTGGCAGGCTTACCGGTGACTCTAAATCCAAATCAGCCACCAGGCACTGTGCCTCCCTTGGAGAAAGTAGGGTATGTGAGGTTCAGCTTGTCTTTCACCTTGGAAGAAATATCTTCACATAGCCCAGGAGTCACTGAGTCCTCAGGAATCACACTGATGATGGGCCCGGTTCTCTTTTGTGGGGTTTATCTGCCAATTTTTTCTGGTTTGCATCTGTCTTACTAGGAAACTGAAGTACTTATTACTTCCTGCTCACCAGATCCAGTAATGTCGTTAGAGCAGAGCAGTGTGGTGTTTTGAGGAATGTCAAGATGCTCAAGATCTTTGTGAAGCATGTTATGACAGAGCAGAACTGACATGGCCTTCAGGCAACCTGAAGATATAGTACATGAGTAGGATGCCTTTCCCAGCTAAAAGCAAACAACTGCTTTTGGATGTTGCATTTGGTCTGGAGGAAAAGCCAACTTGGTAGTTGCATACCACATACCAGGACCACACTGCAAGAAAGATACTGTATCTGGGACAACAGCTGCAATTGGAGGCACCACCTGAAAGTTCACAGTCATTCTCCAAAGTCCAAGTGACTCAGTACAGGCTAGACTGATGGGTTAGATGGGTGTGTTATAGGTGCCACTACCCCTGGTTCTTTCAGTTCTTTGATAGCGGCATTAGCCACTGAGCTTCTCTGTAAGGATGAGGTATTTCTAGTGATTTACGTCTTTGTAGGGAGGGGAAATTCCTTCACTATCATATTGGCCCTCAGCCTATGGGTGGAGATCCTGTGAGATTCCGCCACCGTGTCAGTATTCAAGTTTCTGCCTGTCACTCCCAAATTCACCCTCCAGTACCTGCTCTGACACAGTGGGCTGGGCTATTTTACTCATTTCTCCAAGCACAGAGCATGATAATAAGGCTTTGTCAGTAGAGGGCGCTAGTGGGCCGTTGCAAGAGCAAAGTGATACTCTCCATTCTGGTCCAGTTGAGATTTCATTTTTCTTGCTCTTGTTGCAGTAGTTTCGCAGGGGCGTGTGTGTGGGAACATCCCAGTAATTCTGTGCCCTGGATGCATGTCCAGAATGAAGAGTCCCTGGGAACCTTGCCATTCCCCGTCTCCCAGAGGGGACACCACAAACCCCAGACCATATAATGCCTTTTTAATGAGTGGACTTCTGACACTCTTCCCACACCCACCACCGGTCTTGACATTCATGTGGCTTTCCCAGCACTGAGTTCCAGCACAGGAGGCCAGCTCTTAGACTCGGCTTCTGTAGCGGTCTGGCCTTCTCCGGTACATAGAAAGCATGGTTTCCTGCAGCACTTGACTCGTATATTGCTCTAGCTTTCTCCAGCTCTGGGCTCTTGCATTGACTCCAGTAATGATGTGACTTTCTCCCATGCATGGTCCATCTCACTCAAAGATAGGTGGCATTCTCCAGGCAGGTTGGGGGGAGGGGGATGGCAGTATTTGATCCTGGAGGGCTGACAAAGCTGTCTCCATCTGAAACACTCCCGCAGAGTCCAGTTCCTACAGTTCCAGCAGTGCTCCAGGCAGGTTGGGGGGAGGGGGATGGCAGTATTTGATTTCCTGGAGGACTGGCAAAGCTGTCTCCATCTGAAACACTCCCGCAGAGTCCAGTTCCTACAGTTCCAGCAGTGCTCTGGGATAGGCAGCTTCCCTGACACCCAGAGGACAGATTTCTAGGAGTTTCCACTGGTGGGATCCATCTGGGACTTCTCTGCCGTGCCCTTTTTTTTTGACAGGCAGAGTGGACAGTGAGAGAGAGAGAGAAAGGTCTTCCTTTTGCCGTTGGTTCACCCTGCAATGGCCGCCGCGGCCAGCGCGCTGCGGCCAACGCACCGCGATGTTCCGAAGCCAGGAGCCATGTGCTTCTCCTGGTCTCCCATGGGGTGCAGGGCCCAAGCACTTGGGCCATCCTCCACTGCACTCCTTGGCCACAGCAGAGAGCTGGCCTGGAAGGGGGGCAACCAAGACAGAATCCGGCGCCCCAACCAGGACTAGAACCTGGTGTGCCGGTGCCGCTAGGCGGAGGATTAGCCTGTTGAGCCATGGCGCCGGCCTCTGCCGTGCCCTTTTAAATGAAGCCTGGATCTCAGCCTTGGTGGGAGAAAACTCTTCCTTGGCTGTTCTATCTTAGGCTCAGAGACTACTTCTATGTTCTTCAGAACTGTTTTTTTTTTTTTTTTTTTTTTAGCTCTCATTCACCAATTCCCTATTATTCCAATCCTCTATTGATAATTCTTTATTAAAGTGTTCCCATTATGGCTCCTATTTCTGACTGGGCCATAACTGGTAGAATAATCAGTAGTAAAGGGTCCCAGGAACTAGACCTGCAGAGGGGGATTTGGGGATCGATTAGTCCCACTTTTGTGCTTGAGCACAATGCTGATACCCTTGCCAATAGGAAATGGGGTGCTAGAAATCCATAATGTGGAGTCACATCAGAGTTCATCCAGGTATTACCTGTGGTTAACTGTGATGCAGTGCCAGATGAGGCTCACATTTTGGGAGCCCAGAGGATGCTAACCTTGACTGTGGCGCTAACAGTAATGACCAAGGAGTGAAGACTAAGGTGCAGAGTGGATTCTTTTCAGTACACCTGAGTGATTACTGAGAGAAAATGACAAATTTACATCTATGCACTCTCAACTAAAGTCAGTCTTTTTTTTTTTAATGTTAAGTAACTTGTCCTTGTTTGTTTGTTTAACATTTTTATTTAAGATTTTTATTTATTTATTTGACAGGTAGAGTTACAGACAGTGAGAAAGAGAAAGGTCCTCCTTCCATTGATTCACTCCCCAAATGGCCGTAACGGCCGGCGCTGCGCCGATCTGAAGCCAGGAGCCAGGTGCCTCCTCCTGGTCTCCCATGCAGGTGCAGGGCCCAAGCACTTGGGCCATCCTCCACTGCCTTCCCGGGCCACAGCAGAGAGCTGGACTGGAAGAGGAGCAACCGGGACTAGAACCCAGCACCCATATGGGATGCTGGTGCCACAGGCGGAAGATTAACCTAGTGCGCCACCGCGCTGGCCCCTAAAGTCAGAGTCTTAGAAACATAATGTGTTCATGACAGGCCTAAAACAATCTCTTGTGTAGAACTAGGACTTATATTGCTAAAAGTCAAACACAGAATTTAATTATGTAGTTTCCTGAATTAGACTGACAGTTCAACGAACAGTTTCAACAAATGTCCCATAGAAAGACTAAGGCATTGGCCGGCGCCGTGGCTTAACAGGTTAATCCTCACCGGGTTCTAGTCCCGGTTGGGGCACCAATCCTGTCCCGGTAGCCCCTCTTCCAGGCCAGCTCTCTGCTGTGGCCAGGGAGTGCAGTGGAGGATGGCTCAAGTGCTTGGGCCCTGTACCCCATGGGAGACCAGGAGAAGCACCTGGCTCCTGCCATCGGAACAGCAACAGCGCGGTGCGCCGGCCGCAGCACGCTGGCCACGGCAGCCATTGGAGGGTGAACCAACGGCAAAAAGGAAACCTTTCTCTCTCTCTCTCTTTCTCTCTCACTGTCCACTCTGTCTGTCAGAAAAAAAAAAAAAGAAAAAGAAAAATTGCTCTTAGAAAGACTAAGGCATTGATCAGAAAAGAACAGGACCCAGAAACTGAGATGGTGCATCTGGTTGGCCCCAGATGAAACAGACACTATTGATCCAAAGTCATTTGCAGCCTCTCTTGTGAGTACAAGTAGCTTGCCTCCAAAACCTGAGACTCACTTTCTTCTGTTTAAAAACCCAGTGATGACTTGAAAATAGATGGCTATTCCCTTGAAAATTCACCATAACTTCCCTAGGTGACTACGGTCAAATCTCATCATAGTCCACGGATATAGGTACACATTATGATCCAGAAAGAAACAGTTTGCATGCCAAAAGATTGCGAAAAGTTGTTGATATATTGGCAGAAACCCAAGGAGTATGGGAGAATGGATTCTAGGGTGTTAGACCAATGAGGGTAGAATATAAGAGTAGATAAGTCAAATTCGTCATAGGGTACATAGCAGAAATTCTAAAGTGTGCTAGCTTGTGTACATGACGTTGGCTCTAGGAGGTTACTCAGTCATATGACTGAAGTGTGGATTTAACGGTGGCCTGCACTCAGGGAATTGAGAAGCTAGTGCTCTCCTGGCATCACCCGAAGGCTTACTGTGACAGATTGGATTTACTGAGTTCAGAATGTCCACTGTATTCTGTGAGTGGATCTAGAAGACACTCTCTTTGCTAAATGGTTGAAGGGGGCATCTCTGTGTTTGAAAAGCTCTAGTTGCTTTCCTTTGTGGACCAGGTGAGGCTGTATGGCTTACACTACTAACACCAACTCCTGAGAAGATTCCAATAAGGTAGACACATTGATAGCACAAGGCAGCAGGGACCACCAGCAATCTTATTTTGTTGGCGCATAGAGTACTTGGTGGTAATAGAACGCAGTGTTTCCAGGAAGGAAACAGATGGACAGTGCACTCCTGTTTCCTCGTTGATCTTTTTTTTTTTTTTGGACAGGCAGAGTGGACAGTGAGAGAGAGAAAGGTCTTCCTTTTTGCCGTTGGTTCACCCTCCAATGGCCGCCACGGCCGGTGCGCTGCAGCTGGTGCACGGCGCTGATCCGAAGCCAGGAGCCAGGTGCTTCTCCTGGTCTCCCATGGGGTGCAGGGCCCAAGGACTTGGGCCATCCTCCACTGCACTCCCGGGCCATAGCAGAGAGCTGGCCTGGAAGAGGGGCAACCGGGACAGAACCCGGTGTGCCGGCGCCGCTAGGCGGAGGATTAGCCTGTTGAGCCACGGTGCCGGCCAGGTCTTCCTTTTTCTGTTGGTTCACCCTGCAATGGCCGCTGCAGCTGGTGTGCTGCGGTCAGCACACCGCGCTGATCCGAAGCCAGGAGCCAGGTGCCTCTCCTAGTCTCATGCGGGTGCAGGGCCCAAGCACTTGGGCCATCCTCCACTGCACTCCCGGGCCACAGCAGAGAGCTGGACTGGAAGGGGAGCAACCGGGACAGAACTGCACCCCAACTGGGACTAGAACCCGGTGTGCCGGCGCCACAGGCGGAGGATTAGCCACGGCGCTGGCCCTTGTTGATCTCCTAATTGTTCTGTCGGCCGCTGAAAGTGGAAAGATGAGGCCGCCAGCTGTTACTGCTGAATTACCTGTTCTGCTCGTCAATTCTTTCCGTTTTTGCTTCATGTGTTTTGGATGCTGTTGGTACATGTAGATATGTTTTTAATTAGTATGTCTGGGCCTGGCACTTGGCATAGCGTTTAAAACTTTACTTGGGATGCCTGCATCTCATGACAGACTGCCTGGGATCAAATCCCATCTCTGCTCCTGATTCCAGCTAAGCTAATCTAAGGTGCCCCTTGGGAGGCAGCAGGTGATGGTTCAAGTACTTGAGTCCCTGCCACCCATGTGGGAGACCCAGATTGAGTTCTGGGCTCCTGCCTTCAGCCTGGGTCAGCCCTGACTATTGAGGGCATTTGGGAACAGATCCAGAAGATGGGGGATCTCTCTCTGATAAATAAATTTGTAAAATAATTATCATTTTATCATTATAAAATTTCCCTTGTCTGTAGTGACAATTTTTTTCTTACATTGTCTGATATTAATATTGCCTCTCCATATCTCTTATGGTTACTTTTACATGGCATATCTTGTTCCATCCTTTTACTCATGACTTATTTGTGAATTTGAATAAAGATAACATATATTTAGATCATTAGGGAAAAAAATCCATTCTGGGGCAGATGTTTGGCCCAGTGGTTAGGACACTACTTGAGATGCCTGCATAGCCTATTGAAGTGCCTTCCAATTCTACTTCTTGCTAATGCACACCTTGGGAGCAGCAAATGATGGCTCAAGTACTTGGGTCTCTACCACCCATGTAGGAGACCTGAATTATGTTCTGGGCTCCTGGCTTCAGCTGTTAGAGGCACTTGGGGAATTAACCAATGGATGGAAGATCTTTCTCAGTCTCTCTGCCTTTCAAATACAAATAATAAATTATTAAAAATTTATTATGCCAATCCAATTTTTGCCTTTGGAATATTTGGTTCATTTACATGTAATCTAATTACTAACAATAGATTTATATGTCATTTTGCTATTTGTTATATTTATATGTCCTTTTGTTCTTCTATTCCTCTAGTGCTGCCTTCATGTTAAAATTTTTTCTAGTATTCTATTTTTTAAAAAGATTTTATTTATTTGAAAGGTAAATTTACATACAGAGAGAGGGAGAGACAGAGAAAGGTCTTCTACCCCCTGGTTCACTCCCCAAATGGCTGCAGTGGCCAGAGCTGAGCTGATCTGAAGCCAGGAGCCAGAAGCCAGGAGCTTCCTCCAGGTCTCCCACGCTGGTACAGGGGCCATCTTCTACTGCTCTCCCATGCCATAGCAGAGAGCTGGATCAGAAGAACAGTGGGACACAAATAGCGCCCAAATGGGATGCTGGTGCCACAGGCGAGGCTTAGCCTACTACGCCACAGCGCCAGCTCCCTAGTACACCATTTTAATTATCTTTTTCCTGCTTTATTTTCTTTTAAAGATTTATTTATTTATTTGAAAGGCAATGTTACAGAGAGGTAGAGCAGAGAAAGAGAAGTTTCCATCTGCTGGTTCGCTCCTCAAATGACCACATGGCCAGAGCTGAGCTGATTTGAAGCCAGGAGCCTGGAGCTTTATCCAGGTCTCCTGCGTGACCCAAGGACCTGGGCCATCTTCTGCTGCTTTCCCAGGCCATAACAGAGAGCTAGATCAGAAGTGGAGCAGCCGGGACTCGAACTGGTGCCCATATGGGATGCCAGCGCTGCAGGCAGCAGCTTTACCAGCTATACCACAGTGCCGGCCCCTTCCTTCTTTTAGTCTATTCTTTTGAATTATTTTAAGTTTTATTTTTATTTATTTGAAAGTCAGTGTGACAGAGATAGAGTGAGGATCTTCCAACCACTGGTTCCCTCCTCAAATGCTTGCAACAGTTAGGGTTGGGCCAGGTCAAGCTGGGAGTCAGGAACTCCATCTGGTTCTCCTTTGTGGGTGGCAGGAACCCAAGTACTTGGGCCATTCTCTCCTGCCTCCCAAGTGCATTACCAGGAAGCTGGATAGGAAGTAGGAGCCAGGGTATCCCTTGTGGGTGGCAGGTGGCAAATACTTGAGCCATCTTCTACTGCTTTTCCTGTTGCTTAGCAGGGAGCTAGACTGGAAGTAGAATAGCCTGGATTCAAAATGGTGCTCCAGTGTGGGATGCTGGGATTATAGCAATGGTTTGAGCCACTGCCCACCTCGTTTGAATATTTTCTTAATGATTCTCCTGGGGATTACAATTAACATCTCAGAACAAAGGAGTGGGTGTTAGCCTAGAGGCTAAGATGCCTTCATGTTAATAGCAATAATATACAAAACCTTTGCTTCTAAACTTCTCTTTTCCTTGGCTCCTCCTTTGACATACAATTTGCTTCTTCACATATTAAAGTGCATAAACAGTTTTATAATTACAAATGGTCCCACAACTTGCAGTGGTCCGACATGATTTATCAACTGCACAATGGAAGGAAAGCAGTACATTCAGCAGAAACTGATTTTCAGGGGCTGGCACTGTGTGCAGCAGGTTAAAGCCCTGGCCTGAAGCACCGGCATCCCATATGGGCGCCAGTTTGAGTCCTGGCTGCTGCACTTCTGATCCAGCTCTCTGCTGTGGCCTGGGAAGGCAGTAGAAGATGGCCCAAGTGCTTGGGCCCCTGCACCCGTGTGGGAGACCCGGAGGAAGCTCCTGTCTCCTTGACTTCAGATCAGTGCAGTTCTGGCCATTGCAGCCAACTGGGGAATGAACCAGCAGATGGAAGACCTCTCTCTCTCTCTGCCTCTCTTTTGTCTGTGTAACTCTACTTTCAAATAAATAAATAAATCTTTTTTAAAAAAAAAAAAAAGTTACACAGAGAGAGGAGAGGCAAAGAGAGAGAGGCCTTTCATCTGCTGGTTCACTCCCCTATTGGCCGCAACAGCCAGAGCTGAGCCGATCTGAAGCCAGGAGCCAGGAGCTTCTTCCCAGTCTCCCATGTGGGTGCAGGGGCTCAAAGACTTTGGCCACTTCCACTGCTTTCCCAGGCCATAGCAGAGAGCTGGATCAGAAGTAGAGCAGCCAGGTCTCGAACCAGCGCCCATATGGGATGCCGGTGCTTCAGGCCAGGGCGTTAACTTGCTGCGCTACAGTGCAGGCCCTCAATAAAATAAATCTTTAAAAAAATTAAATGCCCTGGTTTATTTTTGTTGTTGTTAACTTTCTTTGTCAGCCTCTTGTTACCCCCAGTTGGTATCACCACCTCAGTCAGCCATCTTAGTAAACAACCACCTTTGGATGTTTTTGACAAATGCCCCTGGGAGTGTGGCTGTTCACTGCAGGGGGGCTTTGGAGTCAGGTCAGATGAAGACAAACTCTGAGAGGTCTCCAGGGACTCAGCAGACAGGTCACACGGTGGTGGTGGTGGTGCATCTCTAGTGCGGGAGCCTTCAAAGGGCTTCAGGCCTGTTCTGGCCCACCCCCTCCACCCCCAGTGCTGCTCTCAGCTCTTCCAGTTCCCTTGGTTGTGAGATACCTGCTTTTCAGGGTTACTGTGGCCCCAGGAGGAGGAGAATGGGAACAGGAGAGGGGAGAAAGCTTAGCCTTCTTCCTAGGATACAGTTGTTTTCAATCAACTAGCTAGCTTTTGGCTAATTTCTAGAGTTCTGGCCGGCGCTGTGGCTTAACAGGCTAATCCTCTGCCTTGCAGCGCCGGCACACCGAGTTCTAGTCCCGGTTGGGGCGCCGGATTCTGTCCCGGTTGCCCCTCTTCCAGGCCAGCTCTCTGCTGTGGCCCGGGAAGGCAGTGGAGGATGGCCCAAGTCCCTGGGCCCTGCACCCACATGGGGGACCAGGAGAGGCACCTGGCTCCTGGCTTTGGATCAGCGAGATGCGCTGGCTGCAGCGGCCATTGGAGGGTGAACCAACAGCAAAAAGGAAGACCTTTCTCTCTGTCTCTCTCTCTCTCACTATCCACTCTGCCTGTCAAAAAAAATTTTTTTTTCTAGAGTTCTGAAAAAGGTACTTCTGACAACAGTTTTCCCTATGGAGGAGCGGATGGAGGTCCTTACTCCCCCATTTGGGAAGGGTTTCTCATCCACTTGATGGATTCAGCAGAAGACACGCTAGGCCTGGCAGCTGCCATGCCGGCTGAGTCGCCACAACCTCTCACTAGTTGCAGGCTCTGTCAGTCACTGACCCAGACTGAAGGGGATGCCATGCCCACCTGAGGAGGGACTTCACCCCTCATCATGCACCAGGAGTCTTCCTCCAAGTTTTCCTCAGAGGGACATATGGACATTTACCAGTGTCTGTGCACTGGGAAAAGGAAGTCAGGCCTTTCAGGGATTCTAGACATTGGTTCTAAATGGATAGTTACTCCTGGGGACTCAGAACATCACTGTGGCCTCCACAGTAGGGGCTTTCAGTGGCCAGGTAATAGAGGCATGGGCCCAAGTGGTCCATAGGCCCAACCGGTGGTTGTCACCTCAATGCCTGTTTTCACAATTAGAAATGGCTTACTTGGAGGCCAGCTCTGTGGCACAGTAAGCTAAGCTTCTGCCTGAAGCACCGGCATCCCATATGGGCGCTGGTTTGAGACCTGGCTGCTCTACTTCTGATCCAGCTCTCTGCTATGGCCTAGGAAAGCAGTGGAAGACGGCCCAAGTCCTTGGGCCGCTGCACCCACATGGGAGACTGGAAGAAGCTCCTGGCTCCTGGCTTCGGATCAGGGCAGCTCCTGTCATTGTGGCCATCTGGGGAGTGAACCAGCAGATGGAAGACCTCTCCCCCTCCACCCCCCACCTCTGCCTCTCTGTAACTCTGCCTTTCAAATAAATAAATCTTTAAAAAAAAATTTACTGTTGGGGTCGGTGCTGTGGTATAGTAGGTTAAGCCTCCACCTATGGCGCCAAATCCCACATGGGCACCAGTTCAAATCCTGGCTTCTCCATTTCCAATCCAGCTCTCTACTATGGCCTGAGAAAGTAGTGGAAGATGGCTCAAGTGCTTGGGCCCCGGCACCCGCATGGGAGAACAGGAAGAAGCTCCTGGCTTCAGATCGGCTCATTTCTGGCCATTGCCACCATTTGGGGAGTGAACCGGCAGATGGAAAAATTCTCTAACTTACAAATAAATAAATCTTAAAAAAAAAAAAAAAAAAAACAAGCACCTGGCCCGGCCCTGCATGGAAGATCGCTCTGTAGCTCTCCCCACCTCCTCTGTGACGCTGCCTTTCAAATAAATCAATCTTTTTAAAATCAGTGTAATTTTTTTTTTAATGCCCAAATAAACAAATAGGAAGCACGCTGGTGCTAGTCTGGGGGACGGAGCGCGCTGGAGGAAGGCCTGGGAACCACTGCTCACCACTACGGTTTCTTTCAGGGCTGATTAAAATGTTCTAACACTGCGCTAATTGCAAAACCATGAGTAAATTAAGCACCGCTCAATTGTACACGTCAAACGGGTGAGTGGGAGGGTGTGTGGATTAATCTCAATAAAGCTGCTGTTTTTAAACACACGTATCCAGTGATTACTCCCCCTGAGGTTAGGAGGTGGAGGTTCACCTGCGCCAGGACCGCCGTCGGTTCCGTACCAGGTGTGTGAGCCGGCGGGGAGCGTTCAGCAGCAAGCACTCGCTACCAGCCAGGACTGAGTGGCCACACACGCCTTTCCCCCTGGGCCGCTGACCTGCACCCCGAGCCTCAGCTCTCTGATCTGTAAAACGGGTGGAAGCCACAAACACCCTGCGAGGAATGAGAGGAATGAGCCTGCACAGCAAGCCCACCACGGCCGCCCGCTACCCCGGACTTCAATTCCTCCTCCCGAGTCGCAGATCCTCCACTGGACAGCAGGGGGATACGGTGTGGGCCGAGGTGCAAGCGAGTCCTCCCGGCCCTAACGCACGGCCGGGGAACCCAAGGCCCACTCGGGGTTAGGACGCTGCTCACAGCCGGACCCCGAGGAAGGACGCCCAGGAGGCGCAGGCAGAGCGCGGGGCGCCCGCTCCGACCCCCGCCCGGCGGCGGGAGCACAGGCCCCGCCCCGCCGGAAGTCCGCCCTCGGCCCCTCTAGCACGCGCGCGCCGCGTCGGTGGCCTTAACCCTTCCCCGGGCCGCGCCTGCTCCCCGCGGGCCGGCCGGGCCGAGGCACGTTGCCCTCCTTTGTTTCCTCCGAGCTTCACAAAAGGCCGAGGCGGAGGTAGAGCCGCAGGCTCGCGTTGCACAGATGGCGACCGAAGGCATTACCGGCGCGGCCCCGGAACCTGGCGCCCCGCTCGTGGCTAGGTTCTCTCAGTACCACCGCCCCCTCGCTGGCTCCCTCCCAAGATCTTGTCCCAAGACTTCGAGACCTCACGCAGGGTCGTTACGATGACTTTTCTTTGGCACTGCATTTCTGAAATTATCTAGAGTGCACGAAACTGCCCGGGGGTGCGACAAAGCACACGCGGGGAACATTCACCCGGCAAACCTTGGTTTACATCATGCGGTTGCGGACCTGGTACAAAGACGAGGAACAGAGTATTGGCTCCATTTTTCAGATGAGGCAACCAAGGTCCTGACAGGGCAAGGGCTTTTGCCCCGGGTCACGGGGAGAACAAATCAGTCTGAAGTTAGAAGGGTGCATTCCTACCCTGAGTTCCGCCCCGCCGGACACCACGAGCCGCCTGCGAGCCACCTGACTTGGAGGAACAAAGGAGGGGACGGGGAAGAAAAGCCCCAGACAAAGGTGACAGTGGGAGAGCAAGTGACGGTGCTCAGCCCTCCTGCCTGCCTTCCCAGGCCTGCAGAGACAGAGCTGGGGTTCTGCATGGCGCTGGCTGCGCCTGTCCCAAATATGAGTCCCGGTGACTTTGGGCCTCCCCGGGCCCGCCAGGAGGTGGAACCAAGCAGAAACCCCGGCACCTTTCCCGTGGCTGGGGAAACAGAGCATTGCACTTTATACAGGAGAAAGGGAGCCGGGCTTGCTTTAGTTCTTCCGTTGATCACTAAGTAGTGAGCACCTGCTGTTTGCCTGCCTGCCCGGAGGAAGACAAAGGAGAGCCAGAGACCAGAGACGGGGAAGTGGGAGATCCGATAAAGAGGAAGCCCAGAGACTAAGCAAGGAGCTGACCGGGTCGGAGGTCAGGGAGCCTTCCTGCAGGAGGTGAGATGAGCCCAAGACTTTGAAAGATCAGTCAGCCGTGGCCTTGGCCACGAGGAAGGGAGCCTGGCCAGCTGCGGTGTGTGAGAAGCTAGGAGCATGGGGGCGGGGCCCAGGGGCCACACTGAGCAGGGCCTAGTGGGCAAAGGCAGGTATGAATGGGCGGGCACCCAGTGGGCAGGAAGTGAGGCATGAGAACAGGAAGCAGGGGCAAGAAGATGAGCAAGAGGCCAGGCCTGCTGGAGCTCCGCCCTCAGTCTTTTTTTTTTCTTTTTTGACAGAGTGGACAGTGAGAGAGAGAAAGGTCTTCCTTTGCCGTTGGTTCACCCTCCAATGGCAGCCACGGCTGCTGCGCTGCGGCTGGCGCACCGCGCTGATCCAAAGCCAGGAGCCAGGTGCTTCTTCTGGTCTCCCAAGGGGTACAAGGCCCAAGGACTTGGGCCATCCTCCACTGCACTCCTGGCCACAGCAGAGAGCTGGCCTGGAAGGGGGGCAACCGGGACAGAATCAGGCGCCCCAACCGGGACTAGAACCCAGTGTGCCGGCGCCGCAGGCGGAGGATTAGCCTGTTGAGCCATGGCACCAGCCTCCCCCCTCAGTCTTAAGGCTCTGCAAGGCCTTAACAAGATGAGGAAGACACTAGGGAGTGGTGGGGATCGGGGTGACCAGGGGCAGCCAGAGAGCTGCCCTCCCTCGTGATGACCACCCTGGGAAGCGAACTCCATGTCTCAGAACTTCTGCTTTCAAGAGTGCCTGGGGGCCCCAGCGCTGTGGTGTAGAGGGGAAAGCCGCCGCCTGCAGTGCCAGCATCCCACATGGGCACCGGTTTGAGTCCCGGCTGCTCCACTTCCAATCCAGCTCTCTGCTGTGGTCTGGGAAAGCAGTAGAAGATGGCCCAAGTCCTTGGGCCCCTGCACCCATGTGGGAGACCCAGAAGAGGCTCCTGGCTTCAGATTGGTGCAGCTCCGGCCATTGTGGACACCTGGGGAGTAAAACGGCAGATGGAAGACCTCTCTCTCTCTCTCTCTCTCTCTCTCTCTCTCTCTCTCTGTGTCTGCCTTTCTGTAACTCTGACTTTCAAATAAATAAATAAATCTTTAAAAAAAAAAAAAAAGCCGTCTATAGGAGTGCTGGTTTGGGTCTTGGCTGCCCTGTTTTCCTTTGTTCTCCACTGAGCAGAGTGATCTTGCTCAAAGGAAGTCTATGGAATACGACGTAGCCATAAAAAGGCCCACGCCTCTGACCCATGGAAAACAGGGGCCACTCTCAAGAATATTCCACAGCACGTGCTGTGG
The DNA here is from genome assembly GCF_033115175.1 of Lepus europaeus. NCBI lineage: Eukaryota > Metazoa > Chordata > Mammalia > Lagomorpha > Leporidae > Lepus > Lepus europaeus. Next base: position 25,585,720 of record NC_084847.1, read on the forward strand.
TGCAGCAGGTTAAACCACGGCTTGTGATGCCAGCATTCCATATCAGAGTGCCGGCTGGAGTCCCAGCTGCTCCACTTCTGATTCAGCTCCTTGCTAATTGCACCTGCAAAATCCACAGATAATGGCCCAACCACAGGGGAGACCCAGAAGGAGTTACAAGCTCCTAGCTTCAGCCTGGCCCAGCCCTGGCTGTTGCAGACATTTAGGGAGTGAACCAGCAAGTGGAAGCTTGCTGTCTCTCACTCTGCCTTTAAAAATGTTTATTACAGCAGCTGGTGCTATGGCGGGTAAAGCCGCCGCCTGCAGTGCTGGCATCCCATATGGGCACCAGTTAGAGTCCCAGCTGCTCCACTTCTGGTCCAGCTCCTTGCAGATGCGCTTGGGAAAGCAATGGAAGATGGCCCAAGTGCTTGGGCCCCTGCACCCGCACAGGAGACCTGGAAGAAGCTCCTGGCTCCTGGCTTCGGATCAGCACAGCTCTGGTCATTGCAGCTATCTGGGGAGTGAACCAGAGGATGGAAGACCCTCTTTCTCTCTTCCTCTTTCTCCTACTGCTGCCTCTCTGTGACTCTAATCTTTCAAATAAATAAATCTTTTAAAAAGATGTATATTACACTGAGTAAAAGAAAGCAAATGCAAAGGGGTACATAGTGTACATCTGATTCCGTTTCTAGAACAGGTTAAACCTACTCTGTGGTTAAAAGAAAAAAAAAAAAAAAAAGGTGGGTATTTGCTGTAGAGGCGATGACTCCACTAGGATGTCCGTATCCCATACTGGAATCGCAATGCCTGGGTTGGAGTCCTGGGTCCACTTCTACTTCCAGCTCCCTGCTAATGCGCTCCGGGGGAGGCAGGAGGAACTCAAGCACATGGGGCCCTCCAACCCAGGTGGGAGACCAGGATTCAGTTCCTGGCTCCTGGCTTCGGCCTGGCTCAGCCCCAGTTGCTGCAGGCATTCAGGGAGTGAACCAGCAGACAGATGATCCCTCTCCACCTTTCAAATAAAAAAACTGACAAACAGCAGAACAGACCCGGCCGCTGGAGAGGTGAGAAGGAGAGCTATCAGGAACTTTATGGAGCGACCGCGACGTTGTGTGTTTGACAAATCCGCCTTTGCAGTCGTCCGCATTGGTTAAACTCACTGAGTGAGACACTGGACACGGGGCCTTTCATCCATGGATATTTCACATCCAGTGGGGAAAAACAGTGTCACCCATAAAAACTGCACGGGACTTAATGGCACACGTGCTTAGTGTTGAGAGGGACATGCGCCACTGTCTACAGTTTGTTTGGAAGGAGACCAAGGACGAAGGGTAGACATGGACATGTGACAAGGCAATACAGCAAAGTGGTATAGAGCTAGGCCCTGGGTACCTGTGTGTGACCCACACAACGCTGTGTTTCAGGATGGATGGTTTGTTGGAAAGGCAGAGTGACAAAGCAAGAGACAAATCTGCCATCCCTTTGTTCACTCCCCAAATGCCCCCCGCAACAGCTGAGGCTGGGCCAGGAGCCAGGACCTCCATCCAGGTCTCCCACATGGGAGGCAGGAGCCCAAGGACTTGGGCCCTCATCTGCTGCCTCCCAGGTGCATTGGCAGGGAGCTGGGTGGGGAGCTGAGTAGCCGGGGCTCAAAGTAGCGGTCAGATTTGGGACGTGGGTGTCCCAGGAGGCTGCCCGACCGCCAGGCCCCATCTATACCATGCTTTCAACTGCTAAATTCTTTCAAGTCATTTGCACACTGTCTCTGTAAGTTTACAATAAGACGTTGAGGGACAACATGCCAACGTGGGACCGCGTTCCACCTCGGCGCAGACCCCTGCGGGAGCTCTCACTGAAACGCAGGGGCAAAGCCGAAGCGCGACCACGATGCCCTCCGGTCCCCAGCTCCCACCTGTTATCCTGGCTTCCCCCTCCTTGGTTCACACAAGTCCCCTAGTTTGAATGACAGGTCACGTGCATGCCCTGCCCGAGGCCCCTGCTGACCTGAGCCGCCTCCTCCCTCCCAGGACCGTCCCAGCCAGGCTGTCCCCTTTGCCAGGCTCCCTGCAGCCCAGGGCCTTCCCTCTGGCTGTTCCCTCTGCCAGGGGCCCTCTGATGTCCCCGTAGCTCTTTCTCTCGCCTCCGTCAAGCTTCTGTCTCCTTAGTGAGAGCTTCTCAGCCCTCCCTCGTTAAAACGGCAAACCGCTCTTTCCCCATTTCCCTTACTGAGCTGTAGGTCTTTAAAAAAAAAAAAAAAAAAGATTTATTTAAAGACAAAGGGACAGAAAGAAATTTTCTATCCCCTGGTTCACTGCCCAAATGCCCACAATAGCCAGGGCTGGGCCATGCTGAAGCCCATAGCCAGGAACTCTGAGTCTCCCACATGAGTGGTGGGGGGCCATTGTCATCTCCCGCCTTCTCAGGAGCATTCGCAGGGAGCCCGATGGGAAACAGAGCAGCCGGGATTCGAACCAGGCATTCAGATATGGGATGCCAGCATCGCGAGCAGGGGTTTAACCACAACACCCAGCCCGTTTGTCCAAAGGATTGATAACCTGCTACCTGTGACCTGATTTACTGAAGGGGACACGAGGGCAGGGATTTATATATAGATCGTTCATGCTGTAGGCCTGGGGCCTCAAACAGTCCCCTAGCAAACAGTAAACACACAATCAATGCACATCCCTGTGAGTAAAGGAAAGCTGAATCCCGCGCTAAGACGGAAACACACGCCGACACCACGAGGCAACAGTAAGCGCTCGGGAAAGTGGCAGAGGGGGCTGCTGGGGCGGAGCAAGCAGACAGAGGCCGGCGCCAGAGGGCTGTGGGTTGGAAACAAGGCATCTACCCGGGGCAGCGGGGTCTAGCAGGAGCCGCCTCTCAGCCGAGGCAGGGTGGGGTGCCCTGGAAGCAGGTGGGAGGGTGGCGTGCAGCAGGACTGGGTTGCACCGTGCAGGTGTGGGGAGCTGTAGGAGGCTGTGGCCAGGGGCAGCAGCGTGCACTTGGGGCCCTGCTGCCGGGTGGGGCGTGGGGCGAAGCTGGGCGAGCGAAAGCAGGGAGACCTGCAGGAAGCCGGGAAGAGTTTTGCTGGTTCCCCGGGGGCAAGCAGTGAGGGCCTCCTGGAGGTGGACACTGACTCCTGGGGCTGTGTGCAGGGGGAATGCGGAAGGGGAGTGGATTAGGCTGAGGACACCCTGGTGGAGACGTGGTGCGGCCATTGGGGTCTTTGAGCCTGCAGGGGACCCAGGACCTGCGGGCAGAAGCGTGGGAACTGTTCCCTGAAAGGGAAGGTGGGACTGGGTAGGGGCAAGAGGCACTGAGCAGAGAGGCCGGCGGTGGGCGGGGTGTGAGTCAGGGGGCGTGGCTTTGAACCAGGTCAGAGATGGGGACAGGTACCTGGGGCCCAGGACGAGGAGGAGGACAGAAGTGGACATGGACACCGCACCAGTGCCAGGGGTCTCCTCCCCAGCCCCACTGCCGCGACTCCGGTAGCCTCATCTGTGAAATGGGGTCACGGGACACAAGTCCTACCGATGTGGCACAGCCTCTCCATGTTCACAGATGAGGAAACCAAGGTACAGAGACGCGAAGTCACCTCCTCAAGGTCACACAGCAGATGCTGAGATGCAAACCCAGGAGCACCGCCCACCCAAGGCAACCACACCGTGCTCATGGGGGGACGGGGGGGAGGGGGGGGACAAGACGGCCGCTGACAGGCCCAGAAAGACGGTAGTTTTCCTGCCCCACGTCCTCCTCGCCCGAAGCTGGGACGGCGTTACTGGGACTTTGCAGATGTGCCTAAGGGAAGGATCTGGAGGTGGGAAGAGCACCCTGGATTAGCCTAACCAGGCCTGATTGAATCACCAGAGCCTTCAAAGAGGGAGTGGGAAGCAGAGAGAGACACCAGAAGGCGCTGTGCTGCCGGCTTTGAAGATGGGAGGTGCCGCGAGCCAACGGATGCAGGCGGCCGCCCCAGCCGGGCCTCCCCTCCGGCCATCCGCCCCACTGCCACCTTGACCCCAGCCCAGGGAGACCAGCCATGGACCTCAGACGTCCAGAACTGTCGGAGGAGACACGCAGGTGGCTTTAAGCCACTGAATGTGGGCTGCTTTGCCACAGTGCCAACAGGAAGTCACTGCCCACCTGCCCGCCCTGGCCAGCCTGGGCTCCGCTACAAGTCCTTCTTAAAGGGCTCCTTCACGTTCCACTTTGGTCCTCTCTTAACTTTGTTCCGTTTGTTAAAAGTAATTAAAAAAAAATGGGGCCAATGCACCTAAGCCTTTCTTGTAGGCACAGAGTGAGGGGACCTCATGTTACTGGAAGTTTTCCACAAACCACTGGAGAAGCTGGAGCCAAATTACTGTCCCATTGCTCAGATGAATAGACTGAGGCTTAAGGAGTAGAAAGAGCCTGGCTAGAGCCACACAGGTCATGAGGAACAGAGCCAGGACCTGAACCAGGGTCTCACTGGAGATTTGCCACATTGAGGGGCTATCTCAGAGCCCAGCTCACATGCCACCTCCTCAGAGAAGCCTTCTGGGATAAGCCCAGCCATTTGTTCATTCATTCATTCACAAAGCAGTGCTGGGACTGCTCTGTTCCCAGTGTTGTGCCAGGCAAGGCCAGGGAGCTCGTTCTGTCGTTAGGAGCCCACGGGCTTATAGACAGACAGACACGCACACCTGGGATCCCAGACCGCCTGAGCCGCGCTGAAGCCCAGGGAAGGAAGTCCAGCCCTGGGCGAAAACTCAGAAAAGGGGGAAATGACCGGACTGAGTCAAGGAAGGCTTCTGGGAGGAGGTGGTGACTGAGCTGGGGACCAGGAGGACTCAACGGGAAGTGTGGGTCAGGGCAAAAGGCTACGCCAAGGCAGGGAGCACTGTGCTCCACTTCCTGGGGGGCAGGAAGGGGCCGGGTCCTTGGACCGCGTCGGGGCCTCTATGTTCCTGCACGGGAAATGGAACCATGGGCCTCGCTGCCCAGAGCTTTGAGAACTACTGGGCCCTGGGGCTCTAAGCGGGAAGCAGAGAGGTCCTTGGGATTCCCCGGGGAGGGAGGCCAGGGGAGGGGAGGTCAGAGTTGGGGGGATGGGGCTGGTGGGGGGCGTGGTGCGGAGGCAGGGGCCTGGCTCCCGGTGTGACTACAGCAAGGTCCTCCCAAGCCTCGGCGACCCCATCTGAGACATGGAGCGTGAGACAAAAGTGCCTGCGGAGCCCCTCCCCAGCCCTGGCGGGAAATGACAGGACACAAAATTACAAAAGGGTCTTTATTTGTAAAAAAAAAAAAAAAAAAAAAAAAAAAAAAATTGCCGAAGGGGCCCCTGGGGCGGCAGGCAGGCAGGACAAGCAGGCTGGCTGGCTGGCTGTGGCTTCTCAGGGGTCGGGGGCATTTGGGCAGATGCGCTTGAGTGGGGGGGCGCCCTCCGAGTCCTCTGTGTCACCCTGGGCTGCCTCAGGGACAGGTGGCACTGGCTCAAACACGGGGTAAGCTTCGGGGGCCTGGAGAGGAAGGGTGGACAGGCATGAGCCCCGCCCGGACCCAGGCGTCCAGCCTCTGAGCCTGGGCTGTCTCTGCAGCCACCCCTCGCCACGCCACACCACGCCCCTCCCCAGACCTAGAAGTCTGCCCAGGGCAGCGACCGACCGCGCCAGGGTCAGGCTTTTGCGCTCTCAGGACTGAACCGGGGACTATGTGAGGCTAACTTGACCAGTCAGGGTTTGCTCTCCTTAACGCCTGGGGGTCACCGCGGTTTGCTTATTGGTTTGTTCGTTTGTTTGGTTCAGGCTTTTCATGGTCTGAGGTCGCCCCGATCCAGCCCTCAGGAAGCTGTCTCTGAAACACCCTTTTCTTTTCTGTCCCCAAGAACCCGGCCGCTAAGGCCCTGGCTGGGTGCTGGGTCCACACCTCCCGCCCAGACCGCACCCGCGCCGGTGCCACGTTCCCTTGAGACCCGGGAGTGCAGCCTTGCGGCCTCTCTCACCTCAGCCTCCAGCAGCTCTGGAACCGGCTCCTCCTTGGTCAGCATGGGGGGTTCGTCCGTGCTGCCTGCAGTTATGCCCCCGGGATCTGGAACGTCAAGTGAACAGGCATTCCCTGAGCAGCCACTCTGTGCCCAGAGGTCAGACCGGGAGAAATGCACCCACACGCGCACACACACACACACACGGGCAGCTGGACAGAGAAAGGGGCTTTGGGCCCGGCTGCAGTCCCAGTCCCAGATCGAAGCAGGAACACTTATGCAGGATCTGCAAGCTGTGCAGCTTTACCAAGGAAAACACACTTCAGGCAGAGGGAGCACAGGGTAGCGAGCACAGGTTCTGGAGTTCAGCGGCCCGCCTCCAGATCCTGGCCTTGGGCAGGTTCCTTCCGTCTCTTGGGGGCTCTCCTTACCCATCTGTAACACGGGGCCGGGGTCATAGTTGGTGCGTGAGACTCTTGGGAGGAGGGGGCAAGGTAGTACAGCTCAAAGGGTTTGGCACCCAGCACGTGCGCCAGGAATGCCGGTTACTGCTTTTCTATTAGCACAGGTGTCTAAGCGCTCGGCCCCATCCAGGCTCAGCCCCTAGGCCCAAGCCGTGGCTTTGGTGGTGGGCAGGGCCCGGCGCACAGGGGGCCCGCAGCGTCCAGCTCAGGGGGCGGAAGCCAAGGGAACCCGCAGGAGCCACAGCAGGAAAATGACCCCTGCCCAACCCCCGCTCAGGCAGAGCTGAGCTACAGCTGTGGGAGGGGCTGGAGCCAGGCTGTGGCCTGGGGAGGCAGAGGAAGGGGGTGGCCACGCTGGGCGGGGGGTGGACTGGAAGAAAGAGGAGCTGAGGGGACTCAACCTCAAGACACTGTGTGAGCTCCCGGGCCCCGGTGCAGTTTCTGTGGCCGCGTTGTGGTGGGGGCTGGCAGGGGGCTGTAGGCAGCGCCCACTCTTCGGGTGTTTTCCATGGGGCTCCCAGAGGAGTGGCGTCAGGAGCAGGCGCAGCCCCGGGAGGGCATGCGTGCTGCAGGCCCGGGAGAAGCGGGGACTCACGGGCCCCAGGTGGGGCTGTGGTGGTTCAAGGAGGACGGTGCAGCCCGGGGTCCACACTGCCTGGGGAGGGTCTCGGGTCGCACTGAGCCCGGGGAAGCACTCAGCCCCGTAGCTGTGCGTTCTCATTTGGGCCAAGATACTGAGATGAAAATAAAGAGCACTGATTTAAACAGAACAACAACAAAAAAAAACCTTGCTGATCTGTCTCCTCACCTACAAACAGGAAGCAGGGCAGGCTAACCCCTCTGAGCGCAGTGCGAGTCAATGAGATAAAACAGAACAGGGTGGTTGGAAGGTGCCTGGCACGCAGTAAGAGCTCAATCAATAGTGCCCGTGAGTAGCTTCGTCTTTTAGTCACTCGACAAACATTGATTGAGCACCTATTATGCGTCCCACTGGACTCGGAGGACCCCGTGAACAAGATCAGCGAGGGCCCGACCTCCAGGAAGCCGACACAAGTTGGAGCAGGAAGACAGTATGTGAGTAGCAACTGAAATTGATATGGAAATGCCAGAGGAGACGGCAGGGGGCGGGCGCTGTTTCCAGGGGCTCACGGGAGAGGGGCAGGTAGGGGGGTGGGCTGGTGGGCTCAGAGAAGGGGGCTCTGGGCGGCACCTGATCCTACCTCTCTCTTGGCCCAGCCGTGGGGGCTGAGCCTCCTCAGGGACCCCTTCCGGGGCTCCGGCAGGCGACACAGGGCGGCTGGGCTGCGGGGTGCCCCCGGGGCTGGGCTCAGTGCCCTTGTGCAGGGAGCCTTCCGAGTGGAAGCTCTGGTTGCTGTTCTCATCTGCAGAAACAAGAGCCCAGAGGGTCGGCCTGAGGCCCCCAGGCCCCTCCTCCAGGTCCCACAGCCACCCCCTCCCCACCCCCGGCAATGCCTGGGCCCCCACACATACCATTGAGGTCTAGCAGGATGAGCGGGCCGCCCCCTCGGGGACTGGCACCCCTGCCCCGCCGCTCTCGGCCACGGGATCGCTCTGCCCCGCCACCTGCCCGCCGCCGCTCCTGGGGGTAACAGGGACGAGGATCAGAGCCAGCGCTTCCAGGCAGCCCTGGCAGAGCCCCACGGGGACAAACGGGGAAACTGAGGCACAGAGAAACCCAAGGCCCAGCCGGAGGTGACAGAGGCTGTGCATGCCGGGTTAGCCTTGGGGGGGGGGGGTCTGGAGCAGGAGAGGGGGAGGGGGAGGGGCAGCCGCGTAATCCTGAACATCTGGGCTGCGGTAGGCACTGGAAGGGGAGGCCAGGGTGGGGAGGGGCTGGGCTGACTTCACAGATGCAGGGCCTTGGGGGGTGCGGGGTGGGCTTGCTCACCTCCTCCTGGGGGTCCACCACCGGCACCCACTTGAAGATGCGAAGGGAAGTGTCGCCCACAGTCACCCAACGCTTCTCCCTGTGGGAGGGTGGGGTGCTGGGTCAGAGAGGCCTGAGGGGAGAGGCGCCCCCCTCCGCCCGCTGCCGCCGCCTCTGCCCCAGGTACATCTGCAAGGTGGGGGAGGTGCACGAGGGTTGGGGCAGTTTTGCGAATGAGGCACTGTTGGAGAGAGCGAGCCCAGGGCAAAGACGGGGAAGGGGCGCCCCTGGGCACGCCTCGGGGCCATGGCTAGGTCAGGACCCCCCCCGGAGGGAGGGGGCCATCCCTGGGGACGCAGCTCGGAGCCCGGGCCCTACTTGCAGGAGTGTCAGAGCTTCAGGGGGCGGGGCACGGACGAGGGCTCCCGCCCGGCGAAGGCACGGCTGGGGACCACGCTTTGTAGACCTCCGGGGGTAGCCCGGGGAAGGGAGACGGAGCCCTGGGGACCCCGCGCACAGCTGGTGGGCGGGGGCGCACCTAACACCTGGGGGGCGCAGCTGGCGAGGGGAGGGGAGGCGCGCGAGGGGGCGGTGGTCCCCGCCAGGGTCCCGGCCCCGGCCGCGGGGCAGCGCTCACCATCGCCGGACTTTCTCGATGGTCGCCATCACCTTCTTGATGTCATCCTTGGCCCGGCTCCGGGTCTCAGCCCGTACGGTCCGGCCGGCCATGCTGGCGGCGCTGGGGCCGGGGCCGAGCCCGCGGCGGGGCTGCCTCCCGTCCGGCGGGCTCAGGCTCGGCGCCAGGCCGGGGCGCCGCTCTCGCCGCCCGCCGTCCCCTCCGGGAGTTGGCCGCGCCCTCCCTCGCTCCCCAACGCCTCCGCGAGTCCCCGCCCCGCTTCCTGCCGCCGCGCCCCGCCCCGGCCCGTCCCCGGAGCGGCCGGGCGGCGCGGGTGCCGGAGCCCAGGCCTGGAAGCCGGGCCAGCCCCGCCCCGCCCCGGGCCCGCCCCTTCGGGGGCGCCCGGACGCGCAGCGCCCCCTGTCCGCCGCCGAGAGCGAGCGAGAGTTGGGGGCCCGCTGGCTCGGCGACTTGGACGCGCGCGGCTCCGCCGAGGCGGCGCGTCCAGACCACGTGGGCGCTCGGGCGCACGAGAGGGTCTGGGTGCAGGTGTGCGGACCTGAGACACCGTGTGTGTGTGTCCCCGTACGCCCGCTCCTCCCTGGCCGGGCTGGCTGATGCTACGCTGCCCAACTTAATTCGTTCACCCATTCATTCATTCAACGACCTAGCAGCCCAGTGCCAATTGCGCGCCACAGCTGCACACAGGAGTGAGTCTCCACCCCCCAGGATGGCTATAGCGAGAACGACAGGCCATGCCGAGTGTGGGCGAGCCAGCGGAGCCGCGCGGCCTCCCTTATGTTTCCGGGGGAGTGGGAATTGGTAGAGACACTTGGGAAAGCTGGTAGCTTTCCCATGAAGCTGAACAAAGACCAGCCCAGGAATCCAGCACGTCAGCACCCGACAGAAATGCTTAGACAGGAGCACCAAGAGCCGTGCGCTGGGATGTTCACAGCCGCGTTAACAGCCCCGAACCGTAAAGCACCTACCAAGAGGAGACTGGGAAGCGGGCTGCAGCCTATTGATACCCAAGACAGAGACCCACTACACCCAGCGACCGGGACAAGCCTCCCCCAGCAGATCTTGACTTTAAGCCAGATACACCACCTGGTTCTATTTCTATGAAGTTCGAAAGCAGATAGAAAAATGTAAGGATTAGGAAGCCGGGAGGGTGTGTCTTTCGGGACTGGGAGGGGCTCCAGAGGGGCTTCTGGGAACCGGTCTTGTCTGTTTCCTGAAGTGGTGCGGGTTCCCTGGGCAAAGCTCCTCTGAAAACTCACCAAGCTGGACGCGGGCGGTGTGTGCGTTTCTCCGTCTGTGCTTTGCCGTTAACTCAGAAGTTCCCTTGCAGAAAATGATTGGTTGACTCGCAGGCTCCTTTATCAGCAGATCTGATCGTGTCTAAATCGGTGCAGCTGTGTGTGTGGCTGTCCCGTCTCTGACCCTGTCCAGAGGGGTTAAGGGATTGGGAAGACAGCCCTGACAGCATTTCGGGAGCTAGCCCGCCATGGTAAAAATCCCGGGTCAACCACACCCCGTTACATGAACTCAGACAAGCCACTTATATCTACTTCCTCAACTAAAACTCGGCAGTAAGTTAATGTGCACTTAGAACAGTGGTCAGCACGTAGTAAAAGACCTCAATAAAAATTTACTGTTGGGGTCGGCACTGTGGTGCAGCGGGGTTAAGCCTCCGCCTGCAGTGCCAGCATCACACATGGGTGCCTTTGCAGAGTCCCAGCTGTTCTGCTTCCCGATCCAGCTCCCTGCTGATATACGTGGGAAAGCAGCAGAAGACGGTGCAAGTCCTTGGGCCCCTGCATCCATGTGGAAGACCTAGAAGAAGCTCCAAGCTCCTGGCTTGGCATGGCCCAGCCCTGGCCATTGCAGCCATTGGGGAGTGAACCAGCAGATGGAAGATCTCTCTCTCTCTCTCTCTCTCTCTCTCTCTCTCTCACTCTCTCTGTAACTCTGCCTTTCAAATAAATAATTTTAAAAAAAATTGCTGTTATTGGAGCTGGCACTGTGGTGTAGCCGGTAAAGCCACCGCCTGCAGTGCTGGCATCCCATATGGGCACCAGTTCGAGTCCCGGCTGCTCCACTTCCGATCCAGCTCTCTGCTGTGGCCTGGGAAAGCAGTAGAAGATGGTCCAAGTGCTTGGGCCCCTGCGCCCACATGGAAGACTGGGAAGAAGCTCTTGGCTCCTGGCTTCAGATCAGCCCAACTCTGGCTTTGTGGCCAACTGGGGAGTGAACCAACGGATGGAAGACCTCTCTCTCTTTGCCTCTCCTTCTCTCTCTGTGTAACTCTGACTTTCAAATAAATAAATCTTTTTTTAAAAAATCGCTGTTACTAAGGGTGTCATTGTGACACCGGTCACAGTCCCGTTTCGGTTGCACCTGCTGGATACTTCCCTTCCTCCTTTCCGCTGGAGAGCTCTGCTCAAGCCAACATCCTCAGTGACACGCGCACCTCCTTCTCAGTCCCGCTGCTCCCAACTGTAGTCAGACTGTGAGCCCCGCAGGAGGCTAGAAACCAAAAGTGAGTGTGGCGCCCGTCTGCCCCACGCCCGGACAGAGACAGCACCTGGTTCAGGTTAATGGGGTTGACTTTCGGGTGTGTCCAGATTTCCCGGGAGAGGAGATGTAGGAGGGGGCGGGGTCTGTCCTGGGTCCCCAAGGTTAAGGCGAGGTGGAGCGTCTGCCTCCCTCCTGGGAAGTGTGACGGGCAGCCAGGAAGGCATCTTTAGCGGAGCAGAAAGGTGTCTGTCTGCACAAGTGCGCCCCAAGCCAGAGGCCCCCACGGCACCCAGCTCCCCGCCCAGAGGGAGGGCCTGTGCATTCTTGTCCTGCCAGCCCCAAGGCAGCCCAGGCGCCAAGCCCTGCCTCCCCCCGCCTCCCCCCCCCCTTAGCAGGACACAGGGTGACCTCCCAGGCCCCGAAACCCCCAGTCCCGTGCTCCCGAGCCCACCCTGAAGACCGCCTGCCTGCCCCTTCCCCCCGACCAGGCCGCGCAGGCGGGGATCTGAGCTCAGGGCCGAAGAATCTAGCTTGGAAGTGGAGGGGGGTCATGTTTGGGGTCTGGGCGCTGATTGGCTGCGCCTGGGCCACGCCCCTACCCCTTTCCCCATTTCCCCCCCTTCGGAAGGGGGGCGTGGAGGGAACCGGGATCAACCAGGGGCCAGCATGAGCCGGAGGGAGGGAAGTCTGGGTAAGGGGCTGTGAGGGACCTGACACTGGGTCCCTGAAGGGCGCAGGAGTCAGCAGGGTTGGAAGTTGGGGTCCGGGGCTCCACCACCGCGGGATCCGGGCTCGGGAGGGAGGCGGCTGGGGCGGGGGAGACCAGGGCTCCGGTGTCAGGTAACAAGCGGGTGAGTTTTGAGAAAGGGCAGGCGCAGGAGTTTAGAGGAGGCCTGGGGCGGAGGATTTAGGGACTTGGGCTCCGGGAGTTAGATCACCAGTTCAGGTACATCCCGAGGGAGGACTGGAGGCGGGGCTGGGGCAGAACACCTGAGTCCTCCCGGAGTGTCAGGAGGAAAATCAGAGTTGGGGCGGGGGGCGGCAGCTGCAGGGAGAGGCAGGGGTAGGGAAGAAAGCCTTTGAGCCACGGGAACTGGTGAGCGACAGCGGGACCTAAAAGTTGAAGCTCCCGAGGATCGGGAGCGGCGGTGGGAAACTCAGGCGGGGGCGGGCGGGGGCGGGGGCGGGGCGAGGGCGGCCGCTCCGGGACTACGCTCCCCAGCATGCACCGGGCGCGCGCTGTGCATCTCGGGAAATGTAGTCCTCCTGGGGCGCCACTTACGCTAGGACAGGCCAGATTCTGATTCATTGAAAATATCCAGCCCCAGTGCCTTGCATAAGAAGAGGCATCAGGGAAGAAACGGGACTGAAGTCTCCCCGCAAGTGGGCCTTAAAGGCAATTTCGATCTGAGTTCCACTAAGCGAGTTACAGAGCTATGTCCACTCCCTCCTCAAAGGGTTCCCAGAGTAAGGCAGATACACACAGATTTAAAAAAAAAGTCATTAAAAGAGCCAGCTACCTTAGAAGCATGAACACATGGCCTTAAGTGGAAGGAAGGGCGTTAATGAGGTTTCAGCAGGGATCTGGGCACAGAGGACACAGAACAGCCCCTTGACAAAGGTCTGGTGCCTCCTTTCCGCTCGGCTGGAATGGGACAGAGCCTGCAGAATCCAGAGCGGCGACTCTGGGTTTCGGGAAGAAGAGCCAGCCCGGGTGCGGCGGTCACGGAGCAGGGAGGGTCGGGCTGCCCTCATGCCTCCCCCTTTCCCACCAGAAGATCCCCAGGCTGCCTCCTCAGTCCCAGGTCTTCCCCACTTGGAGGCCAAGATCCGGCAGACACACAGCCTAGCCCGCCTCCTCACCAAATACGCGGAGCAGCTGCTCCAGGAATATGTGAGTGGGAAAGGGGGGTGGGCCGCCTGGGGAAGGGGGCAGCGCCGCCCACAGGGGGTCCCTCCGCCAGCCGGCCTCTCCGCCTCCTTCCCCCGGAAAATCCGGCCTCAGAAGGCGGGCAGTCACTTGGCCCCTGGCTGCACCGGGAATTGGAGGAGCACCCCGTCTGGGCCCCGGAGGCCACTCTGTCTTCCTCAGCCTGGAAGTCAACGGTAGCCGGAGAGAGTGCCGAGAACCGTGGACTCGGGGGTGCGGGAATGCTAGAGCCAGGGTCTGTGTGATCGGTCGCCTCGCCGCCATGGGTCTCCATCTCCCCGGTGGAATCAGACAAATGAGGAATTTCTCCGCCTGGGATACTAGGGAGGCCCGGAAAAAGCTGCAGACTGGGGTAAAATTCTATCCCAAGAGCAGACTTTTTTTTTTTTTTTTTTAAGAGCTGTTTATTTATTTTAAAGGCATAGTAACAGACAGCGAGGGAGAGACACAGAGAGAGGTCTTCCATCTGTTGCTTCATTCCCCAAATAGCTGCAGACCACCGGGGCTGGACCAGGCCAAAGCCAGGAGCTTAGAACTTCATCTTGGTCTCCTACATGGTGCAGGGGCCCGAGCACTCAGTCCATCTTCTGCTGCTTTCCCAGGCCCATTAGCGGGGAGCTGGATCAGAAGTGGAGCACTCAAGGGGCCAGAGCTGTGGCGTAGCAGGTAAAGCCCCCGCCTGCAGTGCTGACATCCCATATGGGCAATGGTTCAAATCCCAGCTGTTCCACTTCTGACCAGCTCCCTGCTGTGGCCTGGAAAAGCAGTAGAAGATGGACTGAGTGCTCGGGCCCCTGCACCCATGTGGGAGACCCGGAAGAAGCTCTTGGCTCCTAGTTTCTGATTGGTGCAGATCCAGCCATTGTAGCCATCTGGGGAGTGAACCAGACCCCCCCCCTTCCCTCTCTGTTTCTCAGCCTCTCCGTTACTCTTTTGAATAAATAAATAAATCTTAAAATAAAAAGTGGAGCACTAGATCTCTCTCTCTCTCTCTCCTTTCTCTGTGACTCTTTCAAATAAAGAAATAATCTTAAAGAAAAAGTAGAGCAGTCAGGACTTGCCCCGGTGGTCGCTGGGGATGCTGGCATTGCAGGTGGCGGCTGGACCTGCTGCACCACAGCGCTGGTCCCCACGGGAGGATACTTTGCCAGAGGAAGGGGGAGCTGCTAACTGCCAAGGAAGGAGGATGATTCTCCAAACCACCAGGGGTCCTGCAGGGAGAGTGTAGATTGCAGTCAGACAGGGTGTAGGCCTGACAACCTGCTGACCGTGACCTCCAGAGGTAATGAGAACTCTAAGAATAAGAATGTGACAACTTGGACAGCAGAGCGGGGTCCTGGAGCTAGCCCTGCAGTCCTACCAGTTAGGGCTCCAGCTCCAGCTCTGCCACGCCAAAGACGTGTGACTGTAGCTCTCCCATCTCGGTTCTCCTATACATAAAGTCACCCCCCCCCCCAATGGGGACCATTCCAGATAGTGTGTTCAAGGGAGCAAACACAGTAGCTGAAGCAGAGGCAGGGTGTTTCCGAGGAGAAGCAGGGCCTTTGTAGGATTTTGCCAGTTACCCGTGACCTGTACCTCGCACTTGGTTGTTCATCTGTCAGCTGCTCCCTGGGGCCCTGCTCAGTGCAGGCACAGAAGTTGGGGGAGTGAGATCGACTGGGGTCCCTGCACTATCTTGTATGATTTTCAAGGAACCCCTAGGAGGAGGACAGGAGAGGGCTCGTCCCCCCCACCACCCCATTTTACTGATGGGAAGACTGAGGCTCGATGGTTTCACTTGAAACTACACAGGTGGTGAGATGCAAGCAGGACTTGAACCCAGGCCAGTAAGGTTACATTAATTTAAAAAAAAAAAAAAAAAAAAGGCTAACATTTGTTGAGCCTTCCCCGCGGGGCCAGGCCCTGTCTTCAGCACTTTACTTGCTAAGGGGACTGTATGGATTCTGTTATTAGCTCCATTTCCGAGATGAGGCGTCCAAGGCCCTGCTGGTTTTGTTTCGTTTTATCTCAAACACAGCAGCTCTGTTGCTAGGGCTTTGATTGTGAAATGGGGAAACTGAGGCCGCAGGACTGGGGTGGAGTTAAGAACTGGAACCCCCTCGGCGAGGCCCCCTCTGACCCGCGGCCCTGTCTCCGCAGGTGCAGCATCAGGGCGACCCCTTCGGGCTGCCGGGCTTCTCGCCACCGCGGCTGCCCGTGGCCGGCCTGAGCGCCCCGGCCCCGAGCCACGAGGCGCTGCCGGTGGCCGAGCGGCTGCGGCTGGACGCGGCGGCGCTCGCGGCGCTGCCCCCGCTGCTGGACGCCGTGCGCCGCCGCCAGGCCGAGCTGAACCCGCGCGCGCCGCGCCTGCTGCGGCGCCTGGAGGACGCGGCGCGCCAGGTCCGGGCCCTGGGCGCCGCCGTGGAGACCGTGCTGGCGGCGCTGGGTGCCGCCGACCCGGGGCCCCGGCCGGAGCCGCCCGCCGCCGCCGCCGCCGCCGCGGGCACCTTCCAGGCCAAGGTGCTGGGGCTCCGCGTGTGCGGCCTCTGCCGCGAGTGGGTGAGCCGCACCGAGGGCGACCTGGGCCCGCTGCTGCCCGGCGGCCCGGCCTGAGCCTGCACCTGCGCGCTGGCTGGCTGCCTCCGCGCCTCTGCCTGCCCGGTTGCCCCATCCCTGCCAACTCGCGCTCTCGCTCGCTCTCTCTCTCTCTCTGTCTCTATCTCTCTCTCTATCTCTGCAGACCCCTTCTCTCCCGCGGGGCGCCCCCCGCGTCTGTCGCATTCTGGCTTTGCTGCTCTTTGCCCCCACCCTTGGGGCTGCCTCCGCCTCTTCACACCGCCCCCTTTATCCGGTCCCGGGGGCCCCCGGCTCTCGCTTTCTGCTTCTCTCCTCTCCCCTGGCCCCTGGGAGCCCTCGGCCTCCCTCTCGCCCTCGCTCGGCCTGCTCCCGGCCGGGGACGGCCTGCTGGGCCCGCGGGGGGCGGGGAAGGCGGCTGCGGGCCCTTTTGAGCCACCGCCCCCAAGGCCGGTCCACCTGCTGCGCCCCGTGGGCCCCGCCCCCTGCCCGGGGAGGCCCTTCCCTGCTCCCCGCCCATCCCTGTACGCCCCCACCTCTAAACTACAAAAAAGTGACACCTTAAAAAGAGTTTTATTTCTGAGAATAAATTAATGTGTTTTTTGTAAATAAAATGTTTAGGAACATGACCTGTACATGCAGCTGTTAAAAATGGGGAGACAAAAAAATGGGGAGACATTGTGGAGGATCCCCAGGGTGCAGCCTGGGGCCCCCAGACATAGCCACAAGGCAGCGAAGAAGCAGATTCGGGAGTCCCAAGGTGGGAACGCCTTCTGTCTGTCCCGGACAGACAGGAAGTGCATGTGGCCGGGGCAGAAAACAGGGGTGACGTAGTTATGGATCAGGAAGTGAAGCCCCTTGGGACAGAAGTGGAGAGGTGGCCGCAGTGAGGTAGCACGAAGGAGGCAGATGGGTGGGGAGAAGCCCTCGCTGCACTCAGAAGTGAGGTAGACGGAGACCGGAAGTCAGCCCCTGCACAGGCCCAAAATTAAAGGAGGAGAACTCTGGGGAGGGGGAAGGGAGCCCAGGAAGCAGGCTGGCCACCCCCACCCCACCCCCAGAGCGGGCAGCCAGGCCCCTTGCCAGGGGCAGGTCCTCATCACCAGGATAGCCAGTGACTGGTGAGCCGCAGAATGGCCTCCTTGGAGACCCTCAGCGCTGGGAGAGGTGGAGGAGCAGGGCGCGGGGAACAAGGCACCCAGGCTCGGCTTCCGGAAGATACTCCCAAAGACGCGGGGCACGGCCCTGCGTGCCACACGGGCGCATCTCTAGCCCTGCAGCCAGGCCGAGAAGGCAAAGCGGAAGTGCTGAAGCCTCCGACCGGAAGTCCTACCCTCTAGGCTGGGTATTTGGCCTTGAGCAGAGCCAAGTCCCTCACAGCCCGGTCTGTCCAGTGACCATATTCCCGGGTTACCACGTAGCCTCGACATTTCCTCTCGAAGGCGGAGGCCCCAAAGGGGACAAGTCCAAGAGTGTCCTCTTCCTTGGGTATAGGCAGCCCCAGGGCGGCCATGATGGCAGCCATGTTGCCCAGAAGGCCTTGGGCCCTGAGTCTCGCCGCGCTGAGCTGGGCCAGCAGGATGGGACTGTCAGGATTCAGGTCGCTCTGGTCGTCGCCCACGAGCTGCAGGTGTTGGGTCAGGGCCAGGAAGGCTTCCTGGGCCCGGCTCAGCCGCTCCCCGTCATCCAGGGCGTGCCAGACCTTGAAGGAGACCGCGGCAGGGGGCAGGCTGCTGAGCTGGAGCTCCGGGGCTGAGAAGCCGGGATCGCTAAAGGGGCTGCCCTGGTGCTGGAGCTGCGTGAGGAGCAGAGACAGACGGGGGTCAGGGCACAGCTGGGGTGCCTGGGGCTCCCACTCCACGTCTGGGACTGCCCTCTTCCCAGGAGAAGCTCATAGGACAAGGGCGGGGTGGGGGGAGTGTCTGATTTACGGTTTTCCTGTGCACGTGCGCTGTGACGTTGAACCACGAATGTTAATAATCCCCTTGTCATGGTATTACTGTGAAAAAGATACAAAATAGGGCCGGCGCCGTGGTGCAGTAGGTTAATCTCCCGCCTGCGGTGCCATACGGGCCCCAGTTCTAGTCCCGGCTGCTCCTCTTCCAATCCAGCTCTCTGCTACAGCCTGGGAAAGCAGTAGAAGATGGCCCAGGTCCTTGGGCCCCTGCACCTACGTGGGAGACCTGAAAGAAGCTCCTGGCTCCTGGCTTCGGATCGGTGCAGCTCCGGCCGTTGCGGCCATTTGTGGAGTGAACCAATGGGAGGAAGACCTTTCTCTCTGTCTCTCCCTCTCACTGTCTGTAACTCTACCTCTCAAATAAATAAATAAAAAATTTTTAAAAACATACAAAATAACATCTACAAAGCACTGAACATGGCACCTTGCCATACAATAAGCGTGTGAAAAGCCACTGTTAACTAATAACCTATTAATATCAGTCAACTCTGGGATTATATTGTTCACCATAACATTTTCATTCAAGCTGTGTTATTGACAACATAGCTATAACCCAATAGCTTTCTTTTTTATTTATAGAATTTAGTTGTCACATTTATTAATTTTGTTTTCATCATTAATAAGTAACTATTAATATTATGAAACTTAGTGGAGAGCCTTCACCGTCAAAGTTCTCACCTCCGCAAACCACGATCCACCAGAATCTCAGTGCACACGGACAGATCTCCTAATTGGTAGGTCACATGGTCTCACATGCCCGTTTTATAGGAGGAGAAATTGAGGTACGGGTGCCCTAGGTTATCCGAGGAACCAGAACACAGATTGTGTAGCTTGGGTTGTAACTAATGCCGAGCGTCCAGGGTTCAGCACATGGCGGGGGGGGGGGGGGGGGATTGTGGGAAAAGCTTCCTAAGGGCCCGGCCTGAAAAGTAACAGCGGCACCGACCCATTTAGCAGATGAGAGAGCTGAATTCTGAGAGAGGAATGACTTGCCCGTGGTCACCCGGCCCTCAGGGACAGCACTTGAGCCTCCCAAGCCCGTGCATGGGGTCTTCTGGGCTGGCTCTGCCCTACCTCATCCGCTCCTCACGCCCAGCGTCACTCACGTAGGTCTGGAGCAGCGTCGATGTGTTCCTCTGCATGTACAGCGCCAGGCTGTAGGCTTGGCTGATGGGCTCGGCTGGGGACAGGGGGGCCGCGGGCCGGAGCGGGGGCAGCAGCAGGGCCAGCAGGCACAGCGGGGCTGGTGGGGAAATGCAACATCAGTCCCAGCCCCCATCATTGCTTCCTTCCTTCCTTCCTTCCTTCCTTCCTTCCTTCCTTCCTTCCAGCCACAAGCCCCGGTGGCCTGCAGCCGTGTTAGGTGTCCAAGGCAGGGCAGACTCACCCCGCTGGTGGGTTACTTCTGCTCACAGCTCCTCTCGAACTTCCCTTGAACTTGTCCCACTTCCTCCTTGACATTTTCACGTGGAGGTTAGTGAACATCTCAAAGGCAAAATTTCCAGCACTCAGCTCAGGGTACTGCTTCCCCCTTCCCAGCCCACCTCTCTCCCCATCATCCCCATCCCAGGTAAGAGAAACGCCCAGGGGTCGACGCTGTGGCGTAGCGGGTTAAGCTGTCCCCTACAGCCTCAGCATCCATATGTGGGCCGGTTCCAGTCCCAGCTGCTCCACTTCTGATCCAGCTTCCTGTGGCCAAATCTGGGCAGTGAACCAGTGGGTGGAAGTTCTCTCTCTCTCTGTAACTAACTCTGCCTTTTAAATAAATAAAATAAATATTTTTTTAAAAAATAGCACATCCATGTTGAGGTTGCCAAAACCATGGTGTGCCCTGGGAAGTATTCTTTTTCTTGCCTTACACATCCCTTTCCACAGCAAATCCTGGTGCCTCTATTCTTTATGCTTGTTTTTTTTTTTTTTTAAAGATTTGTTTATTTGAAATGCAGACTTGGGGGGGTGGGGAGAAAGAGAGAGAGAGAGAGAAAGAATCTTCCATCTGCTGGTTCACTCCCCAAATGGCTGCAATGATTGGGGATGGGCCAGGCTGAACCCAGGAGCCTTGAATTCCATCCGGGTCTCCCACATGATTGGCAGGGGCCCACGCATTTGGGCCATCTTCTGCTGCTTTTCCAGGAGCTTGAGCAAGGAGCTGGATTGGAAGTGGAGCAGCCGCGACTCAAACCAGTGCCTGTATGGGGTGTCAGCGCTGCTGACGGTGGCCTAATCTGCTGCGCCACAGCACCAGCCCCTATTTATTATTTATTTATTTAGAAAGATGTATTTATAGCGCTGTGGCATAGTAGGGTAAGCCTCTGCCTGTGGCACTGGCATCCCATATGGGCACTGGTTCGAGTCCTAGCTGTTCCACTTCCAATATAGCTCTCTCCTATGGCCTGGGAAAGCAGTAGAAGATGGCCCAAGTGCTTGGGCCCCTGCACCCACGTGGGAGACCAGGAAGAAGCTCCTGGCTCCTGGCTTCAGATAGGCACAGCTGCAACCATTGTGGCCATTTGGGGAGTGAACCAGCGGATGGAAGACTTTTCTCTCTGTGTCTCCCTCTCTCTGTCTGTAACTCTGCCTCTCAAATAAATGAATGAATCTCTTTTTTTTTTTTTCAAAAGAAAGATTTTTATTTGAAAACCAGGGCCACAGACAGAGTGAGAGAAAAATCTTCCATCTGCTTGTTCACTCCTCAAATGACTGAGTGAAGCCAAAGCCAGGGGCTTCATCCAATTCTGCCACATGGGTAGAGGGGCCCTAAACAGTTGGGCCATCTTCCTCAGATACACAAGCAGGGAGCTGGATCAGAAGTGGAGCAGCGTGGACTCAAACCAGCATCGATATGGGATGGCTGGTGTCACAGGTGGTAGCTTTACCCGCTCTGCCACACCACCCAGCACCTCCCTTTTATTCTTTAAAATATGGAAACTTCACGAATTGATATCATCCTTCTGGAGGGACCCTGCTCATCTCCTCTGCACTGCCCCACGTTTACGATATGAGCCGCTGCAGTGAGCCCAGTGCAAGCTGGTTTTTTTCTTTTCCCCACCAAGTGTTTCTTGAAGGCCCATGAGTGCTCAGCACGAGGATGTGTTCATTTTGTGAAAGTTCCCCGAGCTTTGCAGACCTAGGACTTGTGTGCTTTTCTGTAAAGTCCTTACTTTCGATAAAAGGTTGAAAAGGGTGTACCCAGCATGGAGCCACCTGTGCCCGCCTTCCACGGCTGCCACCCCAGCCCGAGCCCCCATCGCCGTCCACCGCCCCCATCTGTCTGCTTCCGCCCTTGCTTCCCCCTCCCCAGGGAGCTTCATTTTATTTTGTTATTGGAAAGACACAGAGACATAGACAGATGCAGAGAGATCCTCCAACCACAGGTTCCCTCCCCGGATTGGAAGCAGAACAGCCAAGGACTCCCGGCGGCAGTCTGACAGCAGGTGCGAGGCTCCCCAGCGGCCGTTTAACCTGCTGCACCACAGCGCTGGCCCATGCTTATTACACATTTCAGCACATGCCACCAAACTGTCCCTTCAAAGGTCTGGTTTGGGAGCGAGTGTTTAGCCCAGCATTTAAGACATCCACATCCCACATCAGGGTACCTGGGTGTGATACCCACCTCCAGCTCCCCACTAATGCGCAATTGGAAGGTAGCAGGTGATGGGTGGCTCAAGTGCTTGGGCCCCTACCACCTACATGAGAGACTTGGATGGAGCTCCTGGGCTCTTGACTTTGGTCTGGTCCAGCCCTGGTTGTTGCAGGCATTTGGGAAGTGAGCCAGGTGATGGAAGATGTCCCTCTGCCTGTATCTACTTCTCTGTGTCTCCAATAAAAAAAAATAATAATAATAATAGGGGCCAGAGTGGTAGCACAGCGGGCTACGCTGCTGCCTGCAATGCTGGCATCTCACACATGCACAGGTTTCTGTCTTGGCTGCAGGCGGGAAAGCAGCAGAGGGTGCCCTGAAGGTGTGGGTCCCTGCCACCCAGTGGGTGAGGTCTGAATAAAGTTCCAGGCTCCTGGTTTGAGCTGGAGCACACTTGGCCATTGTGGCCATTTTGGGGAGTGCTTTTTTTTGTTTGTTTTTTTAAGATTTATTTATTTAATTGAAAGTCAGAGTTATACAGAGAGAGGAGAGGCAGAGAGAGAGAGAGAGAGAGAGAGGTCTTCCATCTGCTGGTTCACTCCCCAGTTGGCCACAACAGCCAGAGCTGTGCTGATCCAAACCCAGGAGCCAGGAGCTTCTTCCCGGTCTTCCATGTGGGTGCAGGGGCCCAAGGACTTGGGCCATCTTCTACTGCTTTCCCAGGCCATGGCAGAGAGCTGGATCAGAAATGGAGCAGCCGGGATTTGAACTGGTGCCCATACGGGATGCCAGCACTGCAGGCAGCAGCTTTACCTGCTACACCACAGCGCCGGCCCCTCACCTTGCTTTTTCAAATACATTTAAAACTCTTAAGATTTTTTTTTAATTTAAACTAATCTATCCTGATTTTATGCTGCCATGAACAGAGAGGAGGAATTACCTGAGGTCATACCAACTGGGACGCCATGGCAGGGAGACACAAACCCAGGGTGGCCTCCTACCTCCCCCTTTCTACACCCCTGAGTGCCCAGAGGTTCCAGAGCCAAGAACAAGAAGGCCATTTGATTCATTCAGTGCGGATCAGTGTCCTCAGCTTCCATCACACTGGCTCGCCGGTTTACTTATTGATCACCTTCTGGAGCGTCTACAGAGCAAAACTTCCCTGAGGCTGTGCTTTCGCGTCAGTTTGTCCCCTGTCGCATCCCCAGATGCCTAGCGCAGAGCTGCTTGGCCTCCGATACCCCCGTGTGTTTTACGTCTGAAGAATCAACTGACTGATGGGGGATGCGCAGCTTTCAGAAATGCCACCAGGGCGCAGATTTTTCCTGGTCCTTGTACAACCTAGTGCGGCTACAAGCGATACAG
The DNA here is from genome assembly GCF_033115175.1 of Lepus europaeus. Taxonomy (NCBI): domain Eukaryota; kingdom Metazoa; phylum Chordata; class Mammalia; order Lagomorpha; family Leporidae; genus Lepus; species Lepus europaeus. The sequence goes on from NC_084847.1 coordinate 25,608,537, forward strand.
TGTAACAACTGCTGATGCAGCCTTTGCATTGTATCAGATGCCGCAAGTCCTCGGAGATGATTTGAAGTGTTCTGCAGGCGGCCGCGGTTGGCACAGCAGTTAAGATGCCACTTGGGATGCCCACACTGGAGTCAGGGTGCCCGGGACCAAGTCCTGGCCCTGCCGCTGATTCCAGCTTCCTGCTGGTGTGCACCCTGGGAGGCAGCCGAGGTGCACCTGGGTCCCTGCCATTCATGCGGGAGATCCCGGATGGATTTCCTGCTTCCTGGCTTTGGCCTGTCCCAACCTCGGTTACTGTGGGCATTTGGGAGGGTGAGCCAGCAGATGGAAGATCTCTCGGTATCTCCCTTTCAAATACAAATGGCAATAAAAATTAAACAAAAACCAATAAAGTCTGTGAGAGGATGAGGGCAGGTCATTAACAAACACCACACCACTGGGGCACTGGAGCACAGACTTTAGTGTCCACGGGGGATCCTGGAACCAATCCCCAGGGAATACTTTAGGGCCTGCAGGCCCTCGCACATAGTAAGTGCTCAATAAATTCTTGTTGAATTTGGGATGAATGCAGTCTTCTGTGGGAAGGACTTGGAGGTTCCCAGCAGATGCAAAGGCCCCAGGCACGTGAGTTAGAGGAGCCAGAGGGGCCTGGCAGAGCCCCCTCCCCTCTTGGCCTCCAGGCCCCGGCACCCCAACCCTCTCACTCACCCAGCTGCCCGGTCATGCTCTCTCCTTGGTGCCTTCTCCTGCCGTCTGTATGTTTCCAGGGCACCTGTCCTCCTATCCCTCTGTTAGCTTTATACCTGGGGCTGAGCCCTGGGGCCGCCCAGGAAGGGGGGGAGTCACACGCGGGGGAAGGGGGGCAGGGGACATGGTCACTGCAGATGGAGAGGCAGACCTGGCAGCAGGCACACAGCAGGGGAGGAGGTTTGGGAGCGGCCCGGAAGGCTGCACCGATTCTAGATCGTGGGGCCTGGGACTTTGGGCACACACGTCCCAGAGGGAGAGACTAGGGGACACTGAGGGGTCATCTGAGACCCCCCATGACCCCCAAGCTGGACCTGAAGCCCTGGGGGCCGGGAGGGAGGGGCTAAGGCAGGGAGGGGATTATGGGGGACAAAGGGGCCGCCGGCTCCCTGCAGCTCTGCACGTCCAGGGATCCAGTTTCCCCTGAGGAGGCGGCCCCCTGCTCCGCCCACGGGGACCCGGGCATTGGGCCCTGGCTCCCAAGGAGGTGGGGACCGGACAGGAGTGGTGCGTGAGCAACAGCACCCACAGCCAGGGGCACCCTCGGACACGGAGTACGCACATGTCCACACGCGTGTGGGCACGTGGGCACCCACCAGGTCTGGGCATGCACTTTTGCACGGTGTGCACCCGGATGTGCAGGGACCCTTCTGGGCACCTGGCCCTGTGCTAGCTCCTGGGGACAGGGCATGGAAGAGGACAGACACAGTTCTCTCTGCCCTAGGGAGCCCACACTCCAGCGGCCTGGACATGTCACACCGCCGGGGTCCCAGGCCCTGAGTGCTGTAGACACAGAGGGTACACATGGGCCTGCAGACACGAATCACTGGGATCAGGGTGCAGGGGCCGCCGTGCCTCAGCTTCTGATGTACTTCGAGGTCGCGTTCCTCTGTCCAGACACAGTGTGGGGACACACAGGGTTCACACGCCCCCACAGGGGAGCCTTGGGGCAAAGGCACAGAGCATGGTCCTTAGGCTACCCCACCCAAGGCTGGATCTGCTCCACGCTCCTGTGCCTGGTGGGCAGCTGAGGGGGAGAGAGAGGAACCACACATTCACTCTGTGACACAATGCGACACCTGCTGTGTGTGGCACCTGGGTGACTCACAAGGCCGGCCGGGTCCTGTCATTAAGCATATGCATGACCCCACGAGCACCAAGATCCCCAAAAGTGACAGGGTGCTGAGAAGGAGGCAGACCGATGTGGTCAGAGGGACCAGATCGGGAGCCTGAGGCCCAGAAAGAGGCAGCCACTTACCCAGAGTCACACAGCAAAGCCAGGCCAGAGACTAAACTTCTTCCCCCTCCGTCAGCTTGGGGCTGCATTGGGGGGTGTCCCAGATTTAGACTGTGAGCTGAAGGAGGGTGGAGGTAGAGGGGGAAAGGAGGTTCAGAAGTAGCGGGGTCCTAAGCAGGATTTCCTAGGGGGGGGGCTGCCTTGGTACAGGCTGGGCCTGGGCAGAACAGGCAGGGATGTCAGGGGATTAGAGGAAGCCCATTTAGTGGGTGCACTGAGGCGTGGGCCACGTGGGGGGGCAGGGCAGGGAGGGAGGGGAAAGAGAGAGGCAGACACTCGATCTGGTGCTATTCACAGGTGGAGGTGTACGTGGGCTGGGCCTCACCCGAAGCACAGGCTAACCCCAGCCAGACCCCACCAACCACCTGCTTTTCCTGGGGGGGGGGGCTTTGCTCTTTCTCTCAATGGAGACCCCCAGGAACCCTCCCAGCTGGAGACAGTAGCCCCAAACCCGTTTTTCTAAGGTGCCCTTGGCAGGGGTCATCAGCTCTGCCACCCTGTTCTACCGGCCCCACCCTTGCTGTTTGGGTCCTAGCAGAAGTTGGTACCGGAAGGCACCATGGTGCAGTGGGTCAACCCACCACCTGCAGTGCTGGCATCCTATATGGGCACCAGTTTGAATCCCGGCTGTTCCACTTCCAACCCAGCTCTCTGCTATGGTCTGGGAAGGCAGTGGAAGATGGCCCAAGTGCTTGGGCCCCTGCGACCCATGTGGGAGACCCAGGTGGAGTTCCAGGCTCCTGGTTCAGCCTGGCCCAGCCCTGGCTGGTGCGGCCATTTGGGGAGTGAACCAGCAGATGGAAGACCTCTCTCTATGTCTCTCTCTCTCTCTCTTTCTCTCTCTCTCTCTGATGGTTGTTATGCCCACTTTTACAGATGACCTTCTGAGAAGTCCGATGATTGCCAAGGTCACACAGAGAATTGGCGATGGAGGACTTGAACTCAGAACCGGCTCCTGGAGCTGAGCTGTGCCCTGCCACTTCAGCTGAAGCTCCTTCGCTGGCCCAACACCCGCATCACAGTCTGTGCCCACGCTGGGGACACGTGGGCAGACACCATGACGACCGAGAGGTTAAGCACACGGCGCAATCCAGCCCCAGCCCGGCCCTCGGCGAATGTGAGGATGCAGGCGGGCTTTGCCTCTGCTTTCTGGGCCGCCCTCGACCTGGTGATGAGGTCCAGAGGAACAAGCCCTGTGCCAGGAGATTGGGTGCTGGTTTGGAAACTGGGAGACAGTGCGATTAGGTCTGCACTGTGTCCCTGTGCGCAGTGACATGCTGCGTGGCCACCGTGCGACCTGCACTTCGCGAAGAACTGACATCTGAGCAGGGGCCGACAGACCGAGCAGACTCAGCGAACTACAAAAGCTCCCGCTCCAACCACACCCAACGTGAGGCTGTGAGGAAGACAGGACAGGACCAGCGGTCACTGCGGCAGGATTGAACGACCGACAACACACTTAGAGATCTATAGAAATTTAGGAAGCAAGAGAGGGCGGATAAGAATATATTGTTTTCAGGCCAGTGCTGTGGCGTAGCAGGTAAAGCCAACTCCTGCAGCACCAGCATCTTATATGGGCACTGGTTCAGGTCCCGGCTGCTCCACTTCCGATCCAGCTCCCTGCTAATGCACCTGGGAAAGCAGTCGAAGATGGACCAAGTGCTTGGGCCCCTGCACTCACATGGGAGACCTGGAAGAAGCTCCTGGCTCCTGGCTTCAGATCAGCCCAGCTCCAGCCATTGTGGCCATTTGGGGAGTGAACCAGCAGATGGAAGACCTCTCTCTCTCCTTCTGCCTCTCTGTAACTCTGTCTTTCAAGTAAATAAATCTTTAAAAAAAAAAAAAAAAAAAAAAAACATTGTAGGCCGGCGCCACGGCTCACTAGGCTAATCCTCCGCCTTGCGGCGCCGGCACACCGGGTTCTAGTCCCGGTCGGGGCACCGATCCTGTCCCGGTTGCCCCTCTTCCAGGCCAGCTCTCTGCTGTGGCCAGGGAGTGCAGTGGAGGATGGCCCAAGTGCTTGGGCCCTGCACCCCATGGGAGACCAGGAGAAGCACCTGGCTCCTGCCATCGGAACAACGCGGTGCGCCGGCCGCAGCAGCCATTGGAGGGTGAACCAACGGCAAAAAGGAAGACCTTTCTCTCTGTCTCCCTCTACTGTCCACTCTGCCTGTCAAAAATTAAAAAAAAAAATACATTGTATTCTTCCTTCTGCCCCTATTCCTCCTCCTCTTTTCTCTCCTCCTCCTTTTATTAGTATTTGAGGAAGAGAGAGAGAGAGAGAGAGAGGCATAGACAGACAGAGCGCTCTCATCCATTGGTTCACAGCCCAGGAGGTGGGAACTCGATCCAGACCTCCCATGGGGGTGGCAGGGACCCAAGTCCTTGAAGCACCAGTGCCGCCTCCTAGCATGCGCGGTAGCAGGGAGCTGGGACTGAGACCCAGCCACTCTGAAGTGGGATGCGCACATCTTAACTGCTAGGCCAGACATCTACCCCCAAAGTGTTGTTAATGTTTTAAAATATTTATTTGAAAGAAGACGAGATCTTCTGTGCACTGGTTCACTCCCCCCAAATGCACACAACAGACAGGCTGGGCCAGGCGGAAGCCAGGAGCCAGGAACTCCATCTGGATGGCCCGCATGGGTGGCAGGGACCCAAGCACTCGGGCCATCTTTCGGCTGCCTCCCAAGATGTGCACTAGCAGCAAGCTAAGTCAGAACGGAGTAGCTGACGCCCGAGCCGGGCACTCTGACATGGGACATGGATGCAGCCATCCCGAGCAATGACTTCAGCCACTGTGCGAAGTGCCTGCCCAACCCCTCCCGCCCTCTATTTTTTTTTTTTTTTTTAAGAAGGAATTGAGAGAGCTGGAAGATTATAAGGCACAGTGCTGTTCGATCCTCTGCTGAAGGTAGCTGCTGTCCCACCAGATCAGTGCAGTGGAAGCTGCCGGCCTCTAGGGGGCGGATCACCCTGTGGAAGGCACGCGGACGCAGACACAGCACCGTCACGCAGAAGATGAGGAACTTGGGGTCTCCAGATCTTTCCCATCTTCCCAAACTGAAACTACACCCAATAAACGATAACTCCCTCCCTCCGCATCCTCCCTTCCCCCAGCCCCTGGCTTCCACTACTCCAGTTGTCCACGAGGTGACCCCATGTAAACAGAGTTTGTCCTTTGGGGTCTGACTTGTTTCATCACGTAGTAGATTTCTCCTTGGGGCTGGCGCGCTGTGGTGCACCGTTTCAAGTCCCCCCACCGCTGCTCCACTTCCGATCCAGCTCCCTCTTAACACACCTGGGAAAGCAGTAGAGGATGGCCCAAGAGCTTGGGCCCTGCACCTGTGTGGGAGACCCAGAAGAAGCTCCTGGCTCCTGGCTTCAGTCTGGCCCAGCCCCTGGCCATTGTAGCCATTTGGGGGAGTGACCAAACAGATGGAAGACCTCTCTCTCTAACTCTGCCTTTTAATAAATAAATAAATCTTTACAAAAATGTATATTTTTAAAAATATAGCATTTATCAGAATTTTCTTCCTTTTTAAACTCAAATAATATTCCATTGTATGCATATACCACATTTTGCATATCAATGCATTGACCAGTGGACACTTCGGTTGCTTCTGCCTTTTGTCTAGTGTGGATACTGCTGTAAACATGCATGGACCATTATCTGTTTAAGTCCCCGCCTGGATCATGTGATACTCTCTGTTTGATTTATTTATTTAATGGAAAGGCAGAGGGAGGGAGGCGCTGCGGCAGAGCAGGTAAAGCCTCAGCCTGCAGTGCCGGCATCCCATATGGGCACCGGTTCAAGTCCTGGCTGCTCCATTTCAGATCCAGCTCCCAACAGCCAATTGGGGAGTGAACCAGCAGATGGAAGACCTCTCTCTTCCTCCCTCTCTCTCTCTCTCTCTCTCTCTCCCTGTGTAACTCTGACTTTTAAATGTAACTCTGACTTTTAAATAAGTAAATAAACCTTAAATAAACAGAGACTTCTAAGCCGGCGCCGCGGCTCAGTAGGCTAATCCTCCGCCTTGCGGCGCTGGCACACCGGGTTCTAGTCCTGGTCGGGGCACCAATCCTGTCCCGGTTCCCCCTCTTCCAGGCCAGCCCTCTGCTATGGCCCAAGTGCTTGGGCCCTGCACCCCATGGGAGACCAGGAGAAGCACCTGGCTCCTGCCATCCGAACAGCGCGGTGCGCCGGCCGCAGCGCGCCTGCCGCGGCGGCCATTGGAGGGTGAACCAACGGCAAAAAGGAAGACCTTTCTCTCTATCTCCCTCTACTGTCCACTCTGCCTGTCAAAAATAAAAATAAATAAATAAATTAATTAAAATAAATAAATAAATAAACAGAGACTTCTATCCACTGATTCTCTCCACAAATGGCCACAACAGTCCAGGGCTGGACCAGGCTAAAGCCAAGAGCCTGGAACTTCATCCAGATCTCCCTTGTGGGTGGTAGGAGCCCAAGTTCTTGGGCGGTCTTCCACTGATTTCTCAGGTGTGTTAGCAGGGAGCTGGATTGGAAGCAGAGCAGCAGGGACCCAAACTGGCAGCACAGTGTGGCGTATGGGCATCTCAAGTGGTGGTGGCTTAACCCACTGCGCCACATCTGCCCTCTGCTTGGTGTTTTGAGCGCCTGCCATCCTGTCTCCCACCATGGCTGCCCTATTTCACGTTCCCATCAGCAGTGCACAAGGGTCCCAATTTCTCCATCTCCTCACCAACACTTTTTATTCTGTTCTTTCTGTTTTTCAAATAGCTATGCTAAGGGGTGTTAAATGGTTTTGATTTGTGCTTCCCTAATGATTAATGATGTTGAGTCTCTTCATATTGCTTAATGACTGTTTGCATATCTTCTTTGAAGACAAGTCTGTTCAAGTCTACAACTGCATTGCTTATTTTCTTAAAAAAAAAAAAAAGAAAAGAAAAGATCATATTTTTATTTACTTAGAAGCCAGGGTTACCAGAGAGGGACAGACAGAGAGAGAGATTTTCTACCTGCTTGTTCACTCTTCAAATGGCTGCAACAGCTGTGGAATGAGCCAGATTGAAGGCAGGAGCCAATAACTCCATTCTGGTCTCCCACACAGGTGGCAGGGGCCCAGGCACTTGGGCCATCTTCCACTGCTTTCCCGGGTTCATTGGCAAGGAGCAGGATTTGAAGTGGAGCAGCCAGGACTCGAACTGGCTCTCATACAGGAGTGGCAGTTTGGCAGTTAACTGCTGTGCCACCATGCTAGCCCCTACAACTGCATTCTTAAAAAATATACACTTTAGGCCAGCTCTCTGCTGTGGCCCGGGAGGGCAGTGGAGGATGGCCCAAGGCCTTGGGCCCTGCACCCGCCTGGGAGACCAGGAGAAGCACCTGGCTCCTGGCTTCGGATCAGCACGATGCGCCGGCCGCAGCGGCCATTGGAGGGTGAACCAATGGCAAAAAGGAAGACCTTTCTCTCTGTCTCTCTCTCTCACTAGCCACTCTGCCTGTTAAAAAAAAAAAAAAAAAACACTTTCTCTAAAAAAGCTGCAGTAATCAAGCAGCGGAAAAAAAATACACTTTAGGGGCTGGCACTGTGGCATAGCTGGTAAAGCCACACCCTGTGGCGCTGGCATCCCATATAGGTGCCAGTTCAAGTCCCAGCTGCTCCACTTCTGATCCAGCTCTCTGCTATGGCCTGAGAAAGTAGTAAAAGATGGCCCAATTCCTTGGGCCCCTGTACCTATGTGGGAGACCTAGAAGAAGCTACTGGCTCCTAGCTTCGGATAGGCCCAGCTCCGACTATTGCGGCCAGTTAGGGAGTGAACCAGCGGATGGAAGATCTCTCTTTCTCTGTGCCTCTCCTTCTCTCTCTGTGTAACCCTTTCAAATAAATAAATAAATCTTTAAAAAATGTATACACTTTATTTAACTTTTTTCTATTTATTTATTTGACAGAGTTATAGACAGTGAGAGAGAGAGAGAGAGAGAGAGAGAAAGGTCTTCCTTCCATTGGTTCACCCCCCAAATGTCCGCCGCTATGGTGGGCACTGTGCCAATCCGAAGCCAGGAGCCAGGTGCTTCTCCTGGTCTCCCATGCGGGTGCAGGGCCCAAGGACTTAGGCCATCCTCCACTGCCTTCCCGGGCCACAGCAGAGAGCTGGACTGGAAGAGGGGCAGCTGGGACTAGAACCTGGCACCCATATGGGATGCCGGTGCCGCAGGCGGAGGATTAATCTAGTGAGCCTTGGTGCCGGCCCCAATATATACACTTTAAAGATGGGTAACTTTATCATTTTCTTTAAAGTACTGGTTAATTATGAAAATTCAAGCAACTAATAAAGGAACAAAGAACTCATCAAACCACGATTTTTCACTACCCAGAAAAAACCCCAGCAGGCATTCCTTGCAAGTTTTGTGGGTTTCGCTCCAGACCACTGCAATGAAGCAAATATTACAGTAAAGTGAGTCACCAGAATTTTTGGGTTCACAGTGCGAGTAAAAGTTGTGTTTGCATTAATCTGTACACTAGTAACCATGCAATAGCACCCGGTCTAAAAAACTCCCAAAGTATTTACCTTAACTTAAAAGTAGTTCTTGGGGGGTGCAGGTGCAGTAGTTAAGTTGCCACTTGGGAAACCATATCCCACATCAGAGTGCCTGGTTCAAGTCCCAGCCTCTCTACTTCCCATCCAACATTTGGCTGTGTGCACCCTGTGGCCAACGTATGATGACTCAGATAACCTGAGCTCTGGCCACCCATGTGGGAAACCCAGAGAGTTCCGGGTTCCCGACTTTGGTCTGGCCTAGTCCTGGCTGTTGTGGGCATTTGGGAAATGAACTAACTAATGAAAGGTCTCTATCTGCCTCATCGCCTTTCAAATAAAACAAAAATAAATAAAGATTGGGACCAGTGTTGTGGCATAGCAGGTTAAGCTGCTGCCTGTGGTGCCTGAGTCCTACAGGGGTGCCAGTTCGAGTCCTGGCTGCTCCACTTCTGATGCAGCTCCCTGCTAAGGCACATAGGAAGGCAGTAGAAGATGGGCCAAGTGCTTGGGCCCCTGCACCCCATGGGAGACCCAGAAGGAGCTCCTGGTTTCTGGCTTCGGATCGGCTCAGTTCAGGCTGTTTCAGCCATCTGGGGAGTGACCCAGCAGATGGAAGGCCTCTCTGTCTCTCGCTCTCTGTCACTCTGCCTTTCAAATAAGTAGATAAATATTAAAAGATAAAAAGAAAGTCTGCTGTTTGCCACATCAGTTGAGTCTTCTTTTCATGAAAGATTTTTGGTGTGTGATGCGGTGTGATATCATTTTTTTATTTGAAAGTCAGAGTTACACAGAGAGAGAAGGAGAGGCAGAGAGAGAGAGAATCTTCCATCCCCTGGTTCACCGCCCCCCCCCCCCCAATTGGCCACAACAACTGGAGCTGCGCTGATCCAAACCCGGGAACCAGGAGCTTCCTCCAGGTCTCCCACTTGGGTGCAGGCAACCAAGCACTTCGACTATCCTCTGCTGCTTTCCCGTGTGCATTAGCAGGGAGCTGGATCGGAAGTGGAGCAGCCGGGACACGAACTGGCGCCCATGTGGGATGCTGGCACTGTAGGTGGTGGCTTTACCCACTATGCCACAACGCCGGCCCCTAGCATCTTCTTCCAATAGAAGGTGGCTGTGTTTCCACTAAAAACTTGTTTTGGGGCCAGCGCTGTGGCTCACTTAGTTAATCCTCTGCCTGCGGCACCGGCATCCCATATGGGTACCAGGTTCTAGTCCCAGCTGCTCCTCTTCCAGTCCAGCTCTCTGCTGTGGCCCCGGGAAGGCAGTGGAGGATGGCAGAAGTGCTTGGGCCCTGCACTCGCATGGGAGACCAGGAAGAAACACCCAGCTCCTGGCTTCGGATCGGCACAGCACCAGCCGTAGCGGCCATTTGGGGAGTGAACAAGCGGATGGAAGACCTCTCTCTCTCTCTCTCTCTCACTGTCTGTAGCTCTACCTGTCGAATAGAAAAAAAAAAAAAAAAGAAAAGAAAAAAGAAAGAAAACCTGTTTTGGGGAAGCAGCCCCCTTTGTGGATGCTCCCAGCCTGGTCTCCTGGAGAACTCACTGGAGTGGCTACGTGGAGCACCTGTGGCTTCAGGTTACGGCAATGCCTTCTTTCCTTAACCTCACAAACCAGCAACTTCCGCTGGCTTCAAAGCCTTCTTCTGTGGCTCCTGGCCTCTCTCGGCCTTTGTAGAACCAAAGAGACTTCTTCCGGGTGGGGCTCTGGATTGGGCTTTAGCGGAGGGGAAAGTTGTGACCGGTGTGATCTCCCAGGCCGGGAGCATTCTCTCCTTATCAGCAGCAAGAGTTGTTTTGCCTTCTTATCAGTCAGCATTCACGGGTGTGGCAAGGTCTCCTTTCCTTCAAGAACTTTGCCTTTGCCATTTGCAGCTTGACTGTTCAGTGTGAGAGGCCTAGCTTCTGGCCTAAGAGGATGCTTTGCATGGTTTGTGCAGGATGGAATGAAAAGAAAGGTTTCTTTGGGTACAAACAAACTTTGAAAAACCATGCGTACGAGGGGATTTCACAAAGCTCATGGGAAAAGTGAACTATGAAAACACGATGCATGGATTTAAAAATGATTTATGTCTTTGAAAGAGTTACAGAGAGAGAGAGAGAGAGAGAGAGATCTTCCATCTGCTGGCTCACTCCTTGGCTGGGCCAGGCCAAAGCCAGGAGCCAGGAGCTTCTTCCGGGTCTCCCACGAAGGCGCAGGGGCCCAAGGACTTGGACCATCTTCTGTTTTCTCAGGCCACAGCAGAGAGCTGGATCGGAAGTGGAGCAGCCAGGACTCAAACCAGCACTCATATAGGATGCTGGCACTGCAGGCAGTGGCTTTACTCACTACACCACAGCGCCAGCCCAAGAAATAAACTTTCTAGGACTTATTATTTGAAAATCAGCATTACAGAGAGAAAGGGAGAGACAGAGAGAGAAGGAGAGATGTTCTAACCACTTGTTCACCCCCCAAATGGCTGCAACAGCCTGGGCTGGGCCAGGCTGAAGCCATGAGCCAGGAGCCTCATCTAGGTCTCCTATGTGGGTGCAGGGGCCCAAGGACTCAGGCCATTCTCCACTGCTTTTCCCAGGTACATTAGCAGGGAGCTGCATAAGAAGTGGAGTTGTCAGGATTCGAACTAGTGCTCCTATGGGATGCCAGTGCTGCAGGCAGCAGCTTTACCCACTACGCCACAGCACCAGCCCCCAAAACTTTCTTTTTTTTTTGACAGGCAGAGTTAGACAGTGAGAGAGAGAGAGAGAGACAGAGAGACAGAGAGAAAGGTCTTCTTCCGTTGGTTCACCTCCCAAATGGCTGCTACAGCCGGTGTGCTGCGCCGATCCGAAGCCAGGAGCCAGGTGCTTCTCCTGGTCTCCCATGCAGTGCAGGGCCCAAGCACTTGGGCCATCCTCCACTGCCCTCCCGGGCCACAGCAGAAAGCTGGCCTGGAAGAGGAGCAACTGGGACAGAATCCGGCGCCCCAACCGGCACTAGAACCCGGGGTGGCGGCGCCACAGGTGGAGGATTAGCCTAGTGAGCTGTGGCGCCGGTCCAAAACTTATAATTTCATTTTCCATGAACCTGTTGAAGTATGCTTGTACAAATAATATCTGCTCATGATAAGAATTTCACTTATAATATGAAGAGTTTTCCTATATATATATGTATATATATATATATATATATATATATATATATATATATTCCCTTATTTATTTGAGAGCAGAGAGACAGACAGCTGGCATTTCCCCAAGCCAGGAGCCAGGAACTCAACCCAGTCACCTGAGTCATCACTACTGGCCCCCAGGGTCTGCATTTGCAGGAAGCTGGAGTCAGGAGTTGGAGCCTGGGGTTTTGAACCCAGGCTTTCAGTGTTCGATGAGGGCGTCCTGACGGCTACGTTCAGTGCCTGCGCACAGGACCGCGATTTTCCCAACCATAAAATGGGAGTCTGTTCCACCGGCATCTTAGCTTATGCACGCCCCGTAAAGCTTAGCAGCTCGTGGAAGAGGCCGGGAACGCACCTCATCCGGGAACTACAGAGAAGCTTCAGTGGACAGTGGCGTTTAAATCCAGACCCGAAAGGTGAGCAGTTAACTGGGCGGAACCACCCAGGGATGGGAGGAGGGGAGGTGCAATGCCCTGAAGCCATCCTCGGAGCCAAAATGAAAGCCTTGAGGGCCAAGAGGCAGAGGCACTGGTCTTGGGAGCCTGAGGTTTTCCTGATAAAAGTGCCTGCAGCAAGGGTTCAGCCTGAGGCCAGGGCCTGCAAGGTTGGGAGTGACACCACACTTCCCCCAACAGAAACATCACACCCACCAAGTCTTCCGCAGGGCCCCTAAGGCAGAGGGAGTCGGCTTGGGGTCCGAAGGGAGCAGTGTGGCAGGTGGAGGAGGTGGAGGCGAGTGAGAGGCCCGGAAGTGGGCTGCTGAGGTGCGCAGGTGAAGGCCTCCCAGGGTGCCCGAGAAGCAGCAGCTGGGCTGCGCAAAGCGCCTACAACTTCAGGTGCAGGCACTTGGTGGGTTTGTAGACCCTCGGCCAAATGGAGAAAGGGCGCCCCCTGGGAGCAGTGCTCGGTAGTGCACGCCGGAGGACCCAGCTGTGGAAGGGCGGAGGGGTGGGCGGCTCAGGATGGGGTAGCCCGCCCAGCCCGGTGTTCTGGTCACTGAAGCGAATTCCGTCCGGCGTGGTGGACTCCTGGATTCCCAGGAAGGCGAACTGGACGGGACCTCGATAAAGGCACTGTCGTCACGGCCCCAGGCCAGAGCAGGCACTTTCGTGAACACTGTCTTGTTTAACACTCCTCTAACTCTGCTTCCAGGTGGGTATCACTATCCCCATTTCTCAGATGAGAAAACCGAGGTTTGGCGACTTCCGGGGTGGTGGTGGTGGTGGTGGTGGTGGCGGCGGAGCGAGGCTGGGATTTTTGTACGACCCCAGCCTGGAGCCCTCACGACTTGTAAGATGCCGACCTAGTTCTGGGGGCTTGGGGGTGAGCGGCCTCGGGCGTGAGGCGCCTACGCTTTCGAAGGGGTAGCGGCGTGACTTTCGGCGAGAACCACGCCTCCTTTGTCGCGGCAATGATGACTACGGATGCTTTCCTTTAAGAGCCTTCTCTTGACATATGAAGTCCTCGCCACCCGAGGAGGCGGACATTCTAGATTCCTGGATCGCCCGGGCGTCTTTCTCTCTCATTCGCAGTGATTCCCCACTGGTGACATAAACTCTCCCCCCTCCCCCCAGCGAGTGAAAGCCCAGGACTACATTTCCCGGCAGGCTCTGCTGAGCGGGGTGGCCGGGGTGCCGGGGAAGGGGCCCTTCCGTTTCCGTCGGCTCGCACATTCCCACAGCCAACGTCCTTTCTCCGTAGAGCTCAGGGAAGGACTACGTCCCCCAGCAGGCACTGGCGCAGAGGTCTAGTGTCCGGGACGCCATCTTTGCTGTAGTCCCGCCCTCCATTTCTGCAGGGACTAGCCCTAACGCCTGGACTACAACTCCCATGCCGCCGTCTCCCCACCCTCACTGACTCCGGCCGCCATCTTTGCCGGCAGTCCCCGCCCCGTCCCGTTCCATTGTCTGGACTGAAGATAATAGAGAGGAGCTGGGAAGACTGCAACTCCCGCCAGGCCTTGCGCCACCGGGTGGGGGATTTCGCTACTGCAGGCGGGCGAGGTGCCCAAGGTGGTGGAATGAGGCGACGGAGAGGCTAGGTAGCCTGCCATCTTTATGGTAGTCTCCTTCTTCTCCTGGCTCCGCCATTCTTAAAGAACACCAGAGGACTAGGAAACTACTATTCCCATCGCACCTCATGAAATCGAGTGCTAGTCAGGTGTACGCCCCTCTTCCGCCATCTTGCTTGTAGTCCTCATTCCTTTTCACCTTTCCATTGTTCCTGACGAATAGAAATGGCAGCGGGAAGGCAGCAGATGGACTGCGACTCCCGTCAGGTACCACACACGCGGAGGGTTGTGGACAGGAGGGCGTGTGAGTGCCTGGGAAGGAGGTCGGGTCGGGGGAGAAGGCCATCTTGTTTGTAGTCATCGTTCCCGCTCCTTCTCTATGTTCTGCAACGGGGAGCCTCGGGCCAACCGGACTATAACTCCCGGCATCCTCGGCTCCCGGCTTGGCACGTCCTCCGCCATTTTGCTTGTAGTCCCTGCTGGCCCCAGCGTCTCGTTGTCTCTGCGGTAGCACCATCGTCCGCGGGACTACAACTCCCGTCGTGCCCTGCACGCGCTCGTCCTCGAAAGTGGAGGTGGGGGAGGAAGGAGGGGGCAGGGGGCGGGGTTCCTCTGGGAGAAGGAGGGAGTAAGAGGAGGAGGAGGAGGGAAGGAGGAGGGAGGGGAGGGGGAAGAGAGGAGGAAGGAGGAAGGAGCTGAGGAGGGATGAGAGAGGCGGCCAGGGCCCCGGGCCGAAGCAGCGCGGGGCTGGGGGACCAAGGGGGCTGAGACACCCCAACTGCCCCCTTCCCTGCCCCCCCTCCATCCTTTCCTTCCACCCTCTCGCTTGAGGAGGGGGATTTATTCAAATTTTATTTAAATCCCTATCTCCCGAGGGTCGCGCGCTGGGGGGGGAGGGGGAGAGGGCGGGGGCGCGCGCGGGCTGGGGGGGCGGGGCCGGAGCAGCTTCCTTTGCCCCCCTCCGCTCGCTCCGTAGGCGTAGGACAGGGGGCCGCAGTCCAGGGGCGGGCCCAGGGGAGGGGGGCAGGTTACAGCGACCCCCCCCTCCCCGGGAACCGGCGGTGGGCGGGGCTTGAACCCCGGAAACGGTGGGGGGGGCCAGGCCTGGCCCTGGACCCCTGGGCAGTGGGGGCCGGGAAGGGGCCAGTTAAAGGGCCGGGGGCGCTGAGGAGAGGCGGGGCGGGGTGGGGGGAGGGGAGCTGGGACTCGGACCCGGGACTGAGTGGGGCCCGGGCCAGAAGCTGAGCACCCTGCGCCCGAGGAGCCCCCGTTGGCCTGGGGGGGCTGAGGGACTGAGCCCCCCAGAGCAGGACCTCCCCCTGGAAGGGCCGCGCCGCAGCCCGTGGGAGGGCCTCGCCCCCGGCGCCCCCCAGCTCCATTCGCCGCCGTCCCGGCCTCCGCCGGAGGGAGGGGCCGAGCGCCCTCGGGGGGCCGTGGACCCCGGCGTTCTGAGCGTTCCGCGCCCCGCGCCGCCCGGCCCCCCCGCCGCCGATGGCCGCCGACCCGCCGGGAGCTGCCAAGAAGGGAGAGATGGCTCCCGGGACACGTGTGAGGTGGGTTCACGCGGCTCCTGCTCGCCCCCAGACCTGGGCAGCTCCCACTCCCATTCATCCTCAGCCCGGCCTCTCTCCACCTTCCCCGCCCCCAGCCTCCCCCTCTCTCTGCTCCAAACTCCTCATCTCCAGCCTTTCTTCCTATTCCCTCTCAACCCTGGGGAACTGGCCTGCTTCCCCTTGCAGACCCCCGCCCCCACCCCCGCCTGCAATCGCCGCCCTGTAGGCCCCTTCCCCCCACCCCGTGGATGGGGCTGGAATTCCCTGGAAAGGGGGAAGCCGGGGTAAGACTCTGGGAAGGGCGCCTCCAGGCCTGTTGAGTCCGGATGGGGTCTTGGAGGATCTGGTTTCCATGGGCAGCGGAGCCCAAGAGGGTCCAGACAATTAGGGTGGGAAAGCAACTTGGGAGTCGAGGGCTGAACCCCCCCCCCCGCCCCGAGTTATGTGGAGGTGTCAGGCTGGATTCTAGAATCCCAGGGAATCTGGGGGATTGCTCAGGGGGAGCTGGGCGGGGGACGGATTCCAGGGCCAGGGGTGTCAGAGCCTGGGGAGCAGCGTGGCCCGTTAGGGATGAGAATCCCACGTCTAGGTTTAGAGGAAACAGGGATCCGATGGCCTTTGCCTATGAGAGAGGGAGCGAGCAAAGTGCAGAATTCCACCCAGGAATCTGTGGGTGTCTCGGAGGTAAATCTGGGGCATTTGGGGTTGGGGAGAACCTGAGGGAGCCAGCATCTGGGTGACAGGAGAAGGTTGGGTCCTCCCTGGGGGACCCCCCCCCCCCCCCCCCGCAGACAAGGAGCCCGAGGCCTTTCCCAGGAGCTTTGGCATGGAGATAGCAGGAGGACAGGCCTCCGTGGCTGGGGCAGGGGCCCTGAGGGAACCTTAGGGGAGGCCTGAGGTCAGGCAGCCAGAGGAGCTGCCGCGCCCCGAGTTGCAGGGAGCGGCCCCCTCCCAGACTCGCGCAGGAGGGCAAGCTGTGGCTGCCCCCCGGGGCGGGGTCAGCTGCCAGGCCAGGGCCCCCGGTGGCCCTACGTGACCTTGCTACCATCTCCCCACAGCCCTCGGCGTTGCTGACGCCCCCAATGTCGTCGAGCAGCCGGGGGCCGGGGGCCGGAGCGCGCCGACGCCGAACCCGCTGCCGCCGCTGCCGGGCCTGTGTGCGAACCGAGTGCGGGGACTGCCACTTCTGCCGAGACATGAAGAAGTTCGGGGGGCCCGGGCGCATGAAGCAGTCGTGCCTGCTCCGGCAGTGCACTGCCGTGAGTCCTGCCCCTCTGCTCTGGGTCCCTGTGCAGCTCCCAGCCTGGTCCCCTGCTGGCCAAGACACCTTTCTGGGGGTGGCTGGTGCCTGCTTCCCAACTCATTCATTTCCTTCCTTCGTTCACTGGTTGGTTTGAATGGCCTTTTTTTTTTTTTTTTTTTCTTGGTCCTCAGCTCCGAGCTGGGGACAATGCTAGGGGTGTGCACACAGGAGTCCCATCCAGCCTCTGCCTTCATGCTTCTGTAGCTGTCAGAGAGGCACAGGGCCCATAGAAAACCCAGCCTGCGCCGTACCGCTCCCCAGCTCTGGACCTGGCCCCTGGGGACAGATCTGCCTCTTCCCTGTCCATCAGGGTGGTCTCAGATTTGAGGCCAGGCTCACCCTTTGCGTGACCTTGAGTCAATCCCTTTGAACTACAGGTACCTTTTCTGTAAAATATTTTCCTTGCTGAGTTTAAAGATCAAACAATAGCATGGATGTGAACCTGCCTAGCGCGAGGTCCAGCACACAGTAGGTATCAGGGAAACAGGGGCTTCCTCCCGGTCTTCCTCCTCCTTTGAGCCTCCCTGGACGCCAGAGAGCGGCCAGCTGCTTCCTGCAACCCCCTCTGCACACGGCCACCTCCCTCTCTGCCTCCAGCTACTCCTTCCTGGCTGGTCTCTTCATCCCGCAGCCTCTCTCTTCCTTTCTCCCCAACTCCTTGTCTCACTTTCCCGTTCCTTCCTCCTCTGCCTGCTCTTTTCTTGGATCTCTCCATGCTGGCCCGCAGCCTTCAGCGTCACTGGTAGGAGTCAGGATTTCCACCCTGTGCTTCCCAGAGTCACACCATCTGAAGGCTCCCAGGACGAGCCATTCGCCCAAGTATCCCCAGGGTGCCTGCCGAAAACCCTGCGCACTGTAAGGTCCACCGGAAGCCGGGGCAGCCCACTGAGCGACCTTGGGGGTCCCTTCAGCTGCCACGCACCCTCGGCTGTGACGGCAGCCCTGCGTGTAACTTCTCTATTTGCACCCGCTGTTGCAAGCACAGCACCGATAGCAACTATACAACCAGTGCCCCCAGGCCCTCCACTCACATTCTTAACCACGGTCCTGGAAAGGGATTCTTCACCCCATCTCACAGATGTGGAAATAGAGACTTCTGGGAGGTTAAATCAGCAGTTTGGGATGGAGCCAATTCAGGATCTGACCCTGCTTGGCCCAGGGGTTTTTTTTTTTTTTTTTGAGGGTCATCCAGCCGCTGGCCAGGGCCCCCAGAGAGAAGGGACTTGCCCGCCCACCCCCCGCCTGCTTTCAGGGCCCCTGACGCCCCCTCTCCCCCCGACAGCCCGTGCTGCCACACACAGCTGTGTGCCTCTTGTGTGGGGAGGCTGGGAAGGAGGACACAGTGGAGGGAGAGGAAGAGAAATTTGGCTGGAGCCTCATGGAGTGTACAATCTGCAATGAGATCGTCCACCCTGGCTGCCTGAAGGTGATGGCCCTGGGGACCCTGGAGCCCGGGGTGGGGCCGCTGCTGGGGGGGGGCGCCCTCCACGTGCTGCCTGCCTCTCACCTGCAGATGGGGAAGGCTGAGGGGGTCATCAACGCGGAGATCCCCAACTGCTGGGAGTGCCCTCGCTGCACCCAGGAAGGCCGCACCAGCAAGGTAGGGCGGGGGGCCGGGGGGGGGGGCTGGGCCAGCGCTGGGTCAGCGAGCCGTGCGGGGCCTCATCCCCAGCTTCCGTCTGCCCCCAGGATTCAGGTGAGGGGCCAGGCCGCCGCAGGGCTGACAACGGCGAGGAGGGCGCCAGCCTGGGCAGCGGCTGGAAGCTGACGGAGGAGCCACCGCTTCCACCGCCCCCGCCCAGGCGCAAGGGCCCTCTGCCTGCTGGGCCCCCACCTGAGGATGTGCCTGGGCCCCCTAAACGGAAGGAGAGGGAGGCAGGGAATGAGCCCCCCACCCCGAGGAAAAAGGTGAGCCAGGAGCACACTTGCTGGGTGCAGCGGGGTTCTGGGTACTGTAGTCCTGGCCGTTTTGAGGCAGGGTGGGTCTGGGAGGTAGTGGGATCCTCCCAGGGGGTTCTTGGGAGATGTAGTTCAATTGTTGGACGGCGGGGAGGAGAGGTCCAGGTGAGGGGAAGCTGG
Source organism: Lepus europaeus (assembly GCF_033115175.1). NCBI lineage: Eukaryota > Metazoa > Chordata > Mammalia > Lagomorpha > Leporidae > Lepus > Lepus europaeus. The sequence goes on from NC_084847.1 coordinate 25,627,212, forward strand.
CGCTGGCCCGGAGGCAGCGGGAGCCCAGGGTGGTTTGGAGAGGCTGCAGCGAGCATGCTCACACCGACTGCTACCCAGGAGGAGGAAGGAGGGACTGGAAAAGGCCTGAGGGGGAAGAAAGGAGATGAGAGCATGCTCAGTGAGCCCAGGCCCTGGGCGGAAGGTGAGCATGCTCAGAGTTCTCCCTGGGATGGGGGCTTCTGGGACTTGTAGTCCGAAGAGGAAGGCGTGGACCTCAGCTTTTTGGGCCCTGAGGACCTAATGGGGTCTCTCCCTTCCCCCGTTTCTCCCCCTCCCCCGGTAGGTGAAAGGAGGCCGAGAGAGGCACCTGAAGAAGGTGGGTGGAGACGCCTGCCTCCTCCGAGGATCGGACCCAGGCGGCCCCGGCCTTCTGCCCCCCAGGGTTCTGAATCCGAGCCAGGCTTTCTCGTCCTGCCACCCTGGGCTCCCTCCCGAGAACTGGGAGGTGTGCCGGGGACCTCCTCCCTCCCCCTCCCCCTCCCACCTGCCTTGCTCCACCCTCCACCCTGGAGACAGATCTGTCTTTTCCTGCTCACCCTGTCCTGCCCTAGCCCCACTTGGCCAAGAGATGGGTGTTTGGAAGAGTTAGGTGGGAGAGTGGGTCGGGCCCAAGCCACAGGAGGCCCTGGCTTCCCAAGAGCCCTTAGGGCGTCACCTGGCCCATTTGCCTCCTCTTTCCAGGCCTTTAAGAAGGGGAGAAAAAAAACCACCTTGAGTTGGAATGCCTGCCTGCCAACTGCGGATTCTTTGTATGGGCTTGGCAGCTTGGCAGCTGTTCTGAACCTCAGTTTTCTCATCTGTAAATTGGACGCACCTTGTGTTCTGCCCCCCACCCCGCCCCCACTCTCTCCCTGGGGAACCGTATGAACCTAATGAGGCCAGGAGAGTCAGTGAGGTCTGTAGGCAATGAAATGTGCCTCGATTCTAGGGAGGGGAGATTTGCCCCAGGGCGCGCAGCACAGTCAGAACCAAGTGTGAGTGCTTTGCACGGACACTAAACCCGCGGATCTGCCTGCGCGTGTCCCAGTGCTGTTTCCGCGTGGGCGTGCCGCGTGGTCTCTTGTGAGCTCAGTTTCTTTCTAGCCAGAAAGAGGGGCGCTACAGAGCACAGTGAGGGGACAAGGCAAGTTGGCAGGCACAGGGCGCCCCACACCAGTCCTGACGGCCACTCGCGGCTGTGTGTGCAGCCACTGTGGTGACACTGGGACCTCCCACAGTCAGGGAGCTGACAGGCAAACCAGGCCTCTCTAACTGCTCTCCGTACCCTCCTGCTGTTTGAAACCCCGAAGCCATGGAAACCCACAGGGCTTCTGATTGACCTGGGGGCACCTTCGAGTAAACCGCGAGACAGGCAGCGGATTGGCTGGGGTCTTGTGGTGTTTAGGAACAGAGCCAGGGCTGGAATCAGGACTGTCCCTTGGGCTGGGAGTCCCCTCGGCGGGGAGTGGGTGGGACAGCGTGTCCCGGGGCCCTGCAACAGCCTCACCCTGTCTCTGCAGAAACCAAAGCCGGCCCTGGCCTCTGCGGAGGGCCCGGCGGTGCCGTCCCCGTCGCCCCAGAGGGAGAAGCTGGAGCGCTTCAAGCGGATGTGTCAGCTGCTGGAGCGGGTGCCCGACACCTCCTCTTCCTCCTCGGACTCCGACTCGGACTCCGACTCCTCGGGCACGTCGCTGAGTGAGGAGGAGGCCCCCGGCGAGGCTCGGAATGGGCGCCGGCCTGCCCGGGGCAGCTCCGGCGAGAAGGAGAACCGCGGGGGGCGGCGGGCCGTGCGCCCCGGCACTGGGGGGCCCCTGCTCAGCTGGCCCCTGGGCCCCGCCCCACCACCCCGGCCCCCACAGCTGGAGCGACATGTGGTACGGCCCCCACCTCGAAGCCCTGAGCCCGACACACTGCCTTTGGCTGCTGGATCCGACCACCCCCTGCCCCGGGCCGCCTGGCTGCGCGTCTTCCAGCACCTCGGGCCCCGAGAGCTGTGCATCTGCATGCGAGTCTGCCGGACTTGGAGCCGCTGGTGAGTGCCCCGACAGGCCGTGGCTCCTCGCCAGCCTGCTTCTCACTAGCTGTGTGCCTCGCGGCAGGTCTCTGGGCCTCACTGGGCCCTGCTGGTTTGGGATTTAGGGTATCTCCATAGCATGCAGACATGACAGTGAGATCCTTCTGTGTTTACTATGAGCTTTTTTTGTTTTAAGATTTATTTTATTTATTTGAAAGAGTTACAGAGAGAGGTAGAGACAGATAACGGTCTTCCATCTGCTGGTTCACTCCCCAAGTGGCTGCAATGACCAGGGCTAGGTCAGGCTGAAACCAGGAGCCAGGAGCTTCTTTGGCGTCTCCCACGCAGGTGCAGGGGCCCAAGGACTTGGGCCATCTTTCACTGGTTTCCCAGGCGCATTAGCAGGGAGCTGGATTGGAAGAGGAGCAGCCGGGACTTGAACTGGTGCCCATATAGGATGCCAGCGCTGCAGGCCAGGGCTTTAACCCACTGCACCAGAGCGCCGGCCCCATGATGAGCTCCGTGAACCCTCACAGCAACCTTGTGTGGTCATTATTAGCCCCTTTCTCAGTTGAAGCTGAAGCCCAAGGTCATGGGGAGAGGAAGCAGGAGAACCAGGAATTTGAACCCACACCCTTCTGGCTCCAGAACCTTCCCTCAGTAATAGCTGGTGTTTACATGGCATGCTCACATGTGCCAGCTAGTGTGCCAACTGCTGGAATCTATTATCTCGCCTGCCTGATCTCTCTCTTTTTTTTAACTTAAAGATTTGATTTTCTTTATTTGAAAGGCAGAGTTGTAGAGAGAGAGGGAGAGACACAGAAAGAGAGATCTTCCGTCCGCTGGTTCACTCCTCAGACCTCTGGGGCTGGGGCTGGGCTGGCCCAAGCCAGGAGCCTGGGACTCTGGGTCCCGCAGGTGGGTGGCGGGGCCCCGGGCGTTTGGGCTTCTGCTGGTTCCTCAGGCCATTTAGCAGGCATGCTGCGTCACAAGTGGGACCGCCAGGACTCGAACCAGTGCTCAGACGGGACGCCAGTGTTGCAGGTGGCGGGATAACCACCATGCCACAGTGCCAGCCCCTCCCTTTTTTTTTTTTTTAAAAAGATGAATTTCTATTTATTTGAAAGAGAGTTACAGAGGTAGAGGCAGAGAGAGAGAGGTCCTCCATCCACTGGTCCACTCCCCAGATGGCCACAACAGCCAGAACAGAACTGAGCTGATCCAAAGCCAAGAGCCAGGAGCCTCCTCTGGGTCTCCCAAGTGGGTGCAGGGGCCCAAGGACTTGGGCCATCCTCCACTGCTTTCCCAGGCGCATTAGCAGGGAGCTGGATCGGAAGTGGAGCAGCCGGGTCTTGAACCGGCATCCATATGGGATGCTGCGCTGCAGGCCAGGATTTAACCCGCTGTGCCACAGCGCCGGCCCCAGCCCCTCCCTTTTCTAAGGGCAGTCTGACTCTCGGTCCCGTTTCCCTGTGAGAAAGCCCCCTGCTCATACAGCTCGTGCCCGCCCAGAGGCCGCCATGCTCGCACCTGCCGCCTATACCCAGCGCTGCTTTCCTCTCCAGATCCACCGCTCACACCCTCTGCCCTCTTGTCTTCCTTTCTGACCCCACCCCCCCAGCAAAATTCCTCCCCCTCCCTCCCATCAGACCCCTGCACCAGCCCTCAGTTCGTCCGTTTTCGCGTTCCCGTCGGTTGCTGGGGTGGGGGCAGGTCATGTGTCTTGTTTTATCTGTGCGAAGGGCGGTGGAGGAGCCGGAGAAATGTTACATGCAACGAGCAAATTCAGGGCCTTTCCCATGGGCGTCCTGTGGACCGAACTCAGAGCGTTAGCTGATTTGTTCCTTGTAATAGCATCCCACTTGGGGACGTGAGGGACGCCTGTAGCCACAGTCCAAGAGCGTGGCTGAAAACTCCAGTGCTCTTCCTCCGGGACAACACCTAGGGTGCTAGCCCATGCCTGCTGGGGTCTGCAAAGGCCAGACTGTAGAATGTGGGGGCAAACTACCTGGCACCAATCTTCTTCCTGTGATGAGCGGTTCTAGCACAGGGCCAGGGACTTGCTCCTTGTCTCAGCGTCTTCAGCTGGGAAGCCAGGATGCTCGGAGCTGTGACTTCACAGTCCGCTAACGCACACAAAGAGCTGGCCCAGAGCCTGGGAAGCAGAAGCTGCTCAATGCCGTAATTGTGATCCGGATTCTGGGAGCTGGAGATAGGCACCGCGCCTGTCCTGAGCGTGCAGGGCTGTGCCCTTGAGGCCTGAACTCGCAACAAAGATGCAGATAGTTACCGGCGTGGGATTAGCTGGGGATGTTTGCTGGGGCCCCCTTCAAGGCCAGTCCTGTGCTTGGCCCCGGAGATCCAGAACTGAGGAAGACCAGATTTCTGTTGTTGCGAGGCTTGGGGCTGGAAGAGGATGAAGCAGAGTGGCTGGGCTGTGCAGTGGGCAGTGCCCGGCTGTGTGGCCATGTGTGGACCAGGAATCTCTCAGGGCTGTGGTCTTCTCATCTGTAGTCTGGGGTCCCTGTTAACCACAGTCACACCTCGGGGATCTCGGGATTGGTTCCAGGTCACTCTGCAGATAGCAGAATGTGTTGTCCCAGCTCTCTAAGGCGAAACAACCTAGTGATTGATGCCACCTCTGCATATCTTCTCTCTCTCTCTCTCTCTTTTTTTTTTTTTTTATTTATTTTTTTATTTTTATTTTTGACAGGCAGAGTGGACAGTGAGAGAGAGAGACAGAGAGAAAGGTCTTCCTTTTGCCGTTGGTTCACCCTCCAATGGCCGCCGCGGTAGGCGCGCTGCGGCCGGCGCACCGCGCTGATCCAATGGCAGGAGCCAGGTGCTTCTCCTGGTCTCCCATGGGGTGCAGGACCCAAGCACTTGGGCCATCCTCCACTGCACTCCCTGGCCACAGCAGAGAGCTGGCCTGGAAGAGGGGCAACCGGGACAGGATCGGTGCCCTGACCGGGACTAGAACCCGGGGTGCCGGTGCCGCAAGGCGGAGGATTAGCCTATTGAGCCGCGGCGCTGGTTTCTTTTTTTTTTTTTAAAGATTTATTTATTTGTTTGAAAGTCAGAGTTACACAGAGAGAGAAGTAGAGGCAGAGAGAGAGAAAGAGTTCTATCTGCTGCTTCACTCCCCAATTGGCTGCAGTGGCCTGAGTTGTGCTGATCCAAAGCCAGGAGCCAGGAGCTTCTTCCGGGTCTCCCACATGGGTGCAGGAGCCCAAGGACTTGAGCCATCTTCTGCTGCTTTCCCAGGCCATAGCAGAGAGCTGGATTGGAAGTGGAGCAGCTGGGACTTGAACTGGTGCCCATATGGGATGCTGGCACTGCAGGCTTAAATCATCTACATAGCACTCACTGTATTTAATGCGGTGTAAATGTTCTGTAAATGGTTGTTATACTGTATTGTTTAGAGAATAAGTTTTTATTTATTTATTTATTTTAAGATTTATTTACTGGGGCCAGCACTGTGGCATAGTTGGTAAAGCTGCCACCTGTGGCACTGGCATCCCATATGGGCACCAGTCCCAGTTCCAGCTGCTCCACTTCCCATCCAGCTCTCTGCTAATGGGCCCAGGAAAGCAGCAGAGAATGGCTTTGGGGCCCCTGCAGCCACATGGGAGACCTAGAAGAAGGTGCTGGGTCCTCACTTTGGCCCAACCCAGCCCTGGCCGTTGCAGCCATTTGGGGAGTGAATCAGTGGATGGAAAAGCTCTCATATTCTCTCTCTCTCTCTCTTTTTCCCTCTTCCTCTCCCTCTCCCTCTTTCTGTAACTTTGCCTTTCATCTGAATGAATAAATTTTAAAAGAGCCAGGGCTGGGCCAGGCCAAAGCCTGGAACTCTGTCTGTATCTCCACGTGGGTGGCAGGGACCCAAGCCCTTGGGCCATCCTCTGCTGCCTTCCCAGGCCCACTAAGAAGCTGGAGCAGAAGCAGAGTTCCTAGAACGCAACCTGGCGCTCCAGGTGGGTGTCAGCATCACAAGCAGCAGCTTCACTTGTTATGGGAGCTGAGAGTCGAAAACAAAGGTTTTTTTCATCTGCTCAAAAAGCAGAGTCACAGACACACAGTCTTCTATCCATTGGTTTATTTCCCAAATGCCTGCAACAGCTAGGGCTGGGCCAAGCCCAAGCCAGGAGCCCAGAACTCCATCCAGATCACCCATATAGATGGCAGGAACCCAATTATTGGCCTATCACCTGCTGCCTCCGTTAACAGAAAGCTGGACAGGAAGTGCAGCAGCTGGGACTCAACCATCACTCTGAGGTGGGGTGTGGGCATCCACCTGCTGCACCCCGGTACCTGAGGGCATGTTTAACAGGCAAGAGGGCCTTGGACTTGTGAATGATTGGCCTTGGGTCAACAGGGGAGCTCTCCCCCGAGGTTCTGACCCACCAGCGTGGATGGCAACAGCTCCATTCCCCAAGTTTGGGCATCAGGGGAGGAGCGGGTTCCCGGGGAAAGAGAAGCGCCCCTCCACTGGACACGCATGATGTGAACGGCCTGCAGGCCAGTCGGGTGGAGCTAGCGGGCTGGCACCGCATCTGCCGTCTCAGGGCCAATGGGAAGATAGGAGTTGGGAGGGCAGCAGCTTAGAGGAAGAGGGCAGAAGACAGGGTGGCAGCATTCACGAGTTAGAGAAGGAGCAGCCATGGCAGGGGGTTCGGTGCGGCAGGTTAAGATGCCGCTTGGGATATAAGAGTCTCTGGGACCAACTCTCACTTCTGTTTCTGGTTCCAGCTCCCTTCTCATGCAGGGAGCCAGCTGATGCTGGCCCAAGCACTTGGGTCCCTGCCACCCTCGTGGCCCCTGGCTTCCACATGGCCCCAGCTACTGTGGACTTCAGGGGAGTGAATCAGTGGATGGAAGATATATATATATATATATCTCTCTCTGTTCCTGTCTCTTTCTGCTTTTCAAATAAAGAGATTCATCTTAAAGAACAAAATAAAATCCTTCTGAAGAGGAGAGACAGATGGAGGAGGGAATGACTGATGGGCAGTGGCGGGTGATGACAGGAGGTCACCCGAGGTCAAGGACCCAGAGGTGGCACTCGGCTTTTGCTCCCAGGAGGCCTTGGTATCCACGGCTGTGCTCTGTGCCGGTGGAGGAACCAAAGCTGGGTTACGTGGAGGTGATGACTCCAAGGCCAGGGAGATGACCTGCTTGTCACTGCTGTGTCACTGGTGACGAGTGAAAGTTCATCGGGACGGAGTATGGAGAGAGATGGTAGAGGTTGGGGCTGGGGCAAGGTTTGTAAGAGGGAAGGCAGGTTTTTGTGTCTGGCAGCTTTCGGAGGTGTAGTGATCCACCAGGAGCGAGGGGCAGGACTGCTTGGGGGGTGCTGAGTTGCAAGAAGAGGGTTAGGGCAGCGAGGAGCCTGGGAGAGGACAAGGGGACAGGGTCAAGGCCTGGAGACAGCTTGGAGCTCTGAGCAGTCCCAATTTGCAGGGAGCAGTGAGGGCCAGGCCAGTTCCCGGTCCTGGCTGAGGGCTGGAATTTGGGTCTCACAAGTGGACATAGAAGGGTGGCGCGTTGTGCAGGGGTGCCTCGAGGTAAGGAGAAGGTGTCGGGGTCAGCCCTGGCTCTTGTCTCAGCACCACACCCCAGCTGAGAAAGAACCTGTGTCCCTGGCGCCCCGTCCCCCTCGCCGTGAACTCCCACAGTCCTAGGGGACATTCGGACACAAGCCAGGCCCTTGGCACCTGCACTCAGCACGTGTCCTTTCGTCGCCACTGCAAACCTTTGGCGTAAGTGCTGGCCTTCTCCCCGTTTCATGGTTTGGGAGATGGAGGCCCAGAGAGGGTGGGCGACTTGCCTAAAGTCCCCCAAAGCATGGCGGTGGCAGAGCTGAGATTCAGGTCACACTCAGTTCATCCTCCTCGCCTCTGGACTCCATGGCCACAGTGGCCGGTGGCCTGGCCTTGCAGCCCTTCTTGGCCTGGCTCATGTACCCCGGCTGCCTCTGTAGTCTCACCTCCGCCTCCTCCACTCGTAGAATTCACACTTCCATCCAGACCAGCGTGGCGTAAGCCCCATTCGGTAGCTGGAGGGGGTCCTTGAACGAGTCTCCTAACCTCTCTGGGCCTTGTTTTCCTAAACCGGAAAAAGTGACAAGATAGTATTTGCCTCTCAGAGCCATTGTGCGGCCGAGTGCTTAGCGCATAGAGCAGTGCCTGCACGTAGAAAGCCCTAGAATAGCAGCAGCCATTGCTGTAAGCCTCATAGCATCATGGCGATGCAGCGATGGGTCGCCCTTCGCCCGAACTGCTTGATTTTCCCAGAGTTCTCTGTTCTTGCTCCCTGCCACGCCCCTTCCTCTGGCTGCCTGGCTGGCTGCCCTGGGCCCAGCACAGGTTCTTCCTGTCTTGACACGCCCCTCCTGTCCCATCTCCCTTCTAGAATCACTTCTGCTTTCTTCAAAGCTTCAGTCGGGGCATTGTCTTCCCAGGAGGCTCCTCGGTCCCTCCTGGAGTTGATTCTCAAGTCCCTGAGGCCTCAGCCTCCCCCGATTGTGTAGCTGCAGCCCTGTTGTCCCCACCTGCTGTGCGTCCGGTGGAAGCCGGACCCCTGATTGCAGTGGGGCCCTCCCTGACTACTGGCCACCGCTCTGAGGCTAAACCTCATCCTGGTTTCGCAAAGGGCAACAAGACCAATGAGCTCCAGTCCACAAAGGGTCTGGGGAGACTTCCTGGAAGAGGAGGCGCCACAGCCAAGCCTTGAAGGATGTTGGGTCGGCTGGCGTTTCTGGCAGAGGCACTCCTGTGCTGAAATGTGTTGGCACCAGGGAGTGTTGCTGTGTGCCGGTGGGCGGCTGGCTTGGCCCGCTCCTGAGGAATCTGGTGCCTGTGGGGGCTCCCAAGGAAGGGGCTTCCCTCCCAGCTGTGGACATTTTGGTGTGGCAGTGGCGGGGGTGGCTTCAGGGAATTGGTGGCAGTTGAACTGGGACTGAGGGTCGTGTCAGACCAGGCTTCGGACGGGGTACAAAGAGAAGGGCAGAAGCTGCGTTGAGCGTGGGTTGGGTTTTGTTTTCCTTTTCACTCTTCAGAGTTGGAGAGATTTGCCGGTGTCAACCCATGGAATGGAAGAAATCAGGACAGAGAGAGACTAGAATGCCAAAAAAGCGCAGGGTGGGGACAATGATAGGAGAGGGACAAGAGCCGATCATTAGGAGGCTGGCCTGCAGGTCAGTGCCTCCGCCTGCCTCTACGTTCCCCGCTTCACCCTTCTGTGTGGAGAAGGACCGGCTCACGGGGCTGTTGTGCCTGTAGTAGCTTCTCCCGCGCTGCTCATCTCCCTGGGCGGGCTCGGGAGATGGCCAACAGCCACAGTAGCACCTGGTGAGAAGCTAATACCCCTGTTCTCTGCCTATTGCATTTATTTTGAAGGCTAACATACTGAACGCAACAGAAAACTGATTTTAAGTGCAGAAGGGGGGGGGGATTTACTGGGAATTCATGTTCTGCCGGGCAGTGGGTCACAGATAACTGGTGTTGGAGAAGCCGGGCCAGCCAGCGCTGCTGGAAGGAGCCCCTGGGCATGGTTGAGGGGTGGGGGAGGCCCCGCCCACCTCTGTTGCTTCAGGCCCAGCCGGTCCAGTCCGGTGGGGATTTCCTGATTTGCCTTCTAGAACTCCTGAGCTAGAAGACAGCTCTCCACTGAGCTCAGAGGAACTTTGGCTTCCCGGCCACACACGAATAGATTCCCTTGGGTGGGGGGAGGTGGGGAAGGCTGTTTCCCTGGGGAAGTAAGCCTGCGAGGTGCCTCTGGGCCAGGCTGGGCTGTTCCCGGCAGGGGCCCAGAAGCCTCGTTTTTGTCTTTGTGGCTTCAAGACCCGGGGCCTTGTGGACTGGATGAGAAACCGTGGCTGAGGCGTGCTGGGCAGCGCTCAGTGCGGACTTTGAGTTCACTCTGGCCGCTGCCGCAGCCACCCTGGGGAGGCGGAGGTGCCAGCCGCTACCCACCTGGGGCTTAGATTCGAATCAGGAGCACAGCTGTGGAACGAAGGGAGAAAACAGGACTGCCAGTTCAGCCGGGGGCCACTGGGGGGCGGACGCAGCACGTGTGGCTCTGTGCCGAGAGCAGGATGGATGGGTGCCCAGGAGCCACCACGGCAGCCAGGGGGATGTGGGAGCCCAGAGGTGGGGGTGGGGGCTGCTGCCACATCCTTTTGGCATACATCAAATAGTGTGGCTGTGTGTGCGCGCTGCGTGTGTGTGCGCTGTGTGTGTGTGTATTTGGCAGCTGCTTTATAAGCTGCAGGGCTCGCAATCTGTAATTACCTCATTTGATCTTCCAGCAGCCCTGTGGGGCAGGCAGAGTCTGCAATCATTACCTTCATTTTATAAAGGAGGCCTCTGAGGCTGGGTGAGAGGAATGGACTTGCCCAGGGTCTCACGTCCAGTTAGTGGAGTTAGGGCCCAGACCCCCTGCTGTTTGCCTCAGGCCAGGAGCTTCTTGCAGCCCTACTGTCTTGCTTGTGGGCCAGGAGAGAGCTGGGGTGAACCGTTGGAGCCTGGGAATTGTGGGGCTCCTGGGCGCCCTTGAGAGCTGCGGACCGAGGTCTCTGTCTCCCCCTTGTGGCTGTCAGGTGCTACGACAAGCGTCTGTGGCCTCGAATGGACCTGAGCCGGCGGAAGTCGCTGACCCCGCCCATGCTCAGTGGGGTGGTTCGCCGCCAGCCCCGTGCCCTGGACCTCAGCTGGACAGGTGTCTCCAAGAAGCAGCTCATGTGGCTTCTGAACCGACTGCAAGGTAGGGCGGGTGGGCTGGCAGGGTGGGGACAGTTCCAGGCGTGATGGGGTCCCAGCCCCAGCTTCCTGACACGCCCCTCACCGCTCCCCCAGGCCTGCAGGAGCTGGTGCTCTCCGGCTGCTCCTGGCTCTCTGTCTCCGCCCTGGGCTCAGCCCCACTGCCGGCCCTGCGGCTCCTGGACCTCCGCTGGATCGAGGATGTTAAAGACTCCCAGCTCCGCGAGCTGCTGCTGCCTCCTCCAGACACCAAACCAGGTGCGGCCTCTGTGTGCTCATCTGAAAATGGGCCGGGCAGATGTGCCTGCTGGGAGGCGGGGGCGGTGTGAGGCCTCTGAGGTCCCTTGGATAGCTCCTATTGAATGTTAAAATATCTGAAGAAAGGCACAGCACCCGGATCTGAATGGGAAGGCCCTTCGTGACCACTTCTCACTCACGTGCTCACCTGCGTGCACCCTGGGCAGTGTCTTGAGCAGGACAGGGTGGTTTTCCCGGGGAGAGTTAGGCGTGGTTGGAGAGGGGGATGCTGGGAGTGGAGCCCTGGTCACTCGGGGGTCATATGGAGGCGGGGACACTGAGGCCTGGGGGCCCCTCGTTCTGGCCCCCACCAGCCTCTCACACTGGAGCCAGAGGAACCATCCTTAAAGGCTTACCTGTCTCTGCCACCCTATGGTCCTAAAAGCTCCCAGCTCCCTGTGTGGCTCGGGTAAACACCATTATTTTGCCACAGTCACTGCTGCCTGCATGGCCCAGCTGCCTCTGTGTTTCAGCTACTTCTGTCTCCAGCCCCAGGGCCTTTGCCCACTCCTCTTCACCTCTTGTGCCTATTCTCTTCATCTCATTCACATCTAATCGTCTTTGTGGCCTCAGCATAAACACCACTTCCTCCTAGAAGCCCCCCCCCATCCTCCATGGAGGGAGGAGTCCCTCAGTCTCAGTGTGTCACTGGACAGTTGGGAAGTGATTTAAAATCTGAGGGCCAAAGCCAAGAGCCAGGAACTCAGTCGAGGTCTCCCTTAGGGGTCACAGGGACCCAAGCACGGGAGCCACCACTGCTGCCCCGCAGCAGGAAGCTGGAGTCAGGCGCTAGAGCTGGGCGCTGAACCCAGGCTGTCTAACGGGACAGGGGCATCCCTCACTGGGCCACCTGCACATGCCCGCACCAGCTCGTTGAGTCTGCTCCCCACAGAGGTAGAGACAGAGAGCGGTCTTCCATCCACTGGTTGACTCCCCAAATGGCCGCAGTGGCTGGAGCTGAGCCGATCCGAAGCCAGGAGCTTCCTCCAGGTCTCCTGCTTGGATGGCAGGGGCCCAAGCACTTGGGCCATCCTCCGCTGCTTTCCCAGGTGTGCTAGCAGGGAGCTGGACCAGAAGTGGAGCAGCTGGGACCAGAACCTGTGCCCATATGGGATGGCGGCGCTGCAGGCCAGGGCTTTAACCTGCTGCGCCACAGCGCCGGCCCCGTCTTCCTCATCTGGATCACAGCTTGCGCGGAGCAGCATCACAGGCCCTTGCACCCCTGCTGCCTGTCACATTTCACAGCCGCCTTTCCTCTGTGGGTGTCCTGGCTTCGTGCCGCATCCCTGGAGCAAAACTTAGGGTTCTTCTCCTTCCCTGCTTTTGCCCTCGCCTGGTGTGTTCGCCTGCTTTTGCTACACATCAGAAGCCCTGGAGGCCCAGCCTAAGTGCCACCACCTCCGTGACATGCCTGCTGGCGCCTCTCTCCTGCCCAAGCCACAGGTGACTTCTCTCTCCCATTCTGGCTTCTGCTGTGGCCCAAGGTTGGGAGCGCCTCCAAGCTCTCAGCGCCTCCCCCTCAGGAGGGCTTGCAAAGGCCAGTGCCCACCGGGTGGCCTGGCAGGGAACAGGGGACACAAGGGAGTGGCACCCAGGCAGCACAGGGATGCCAGCTGTGACAGCTCTCCAAGGCAGTTCTGACAGCGTGGTCTCCAAGCAGCTTCACCAGAATAAACCCCGGGTCCCTAGCCTCGACCTGCTGAAACTCCAGAGGTGGGACCTACAGTCTTTTTTTTTTTAATTCATTTCCGAGGCACTGAGAGAGAGCACACACTCTCATATCTACTGGTTCACTCCCCAGATGCCTGCAGTGGCTGGGCATCTCTTTATTTGGGCTCAGCTCAGGGACCTTGGCCAGGCATTGTAGGGCTGGGAGATCACAGCAGCCCCCCCCGCCCCCCTCCTGGTGACAGACGGAGAGACCTTCCATCCACTGGTTCACTCTCCAAATGCCGAAGCCAGGAACTCCATCAGGGTCTCTCCCGTGCGGGTGGCAGGGGCCCAGGTGCCTGGGCCATCGTCGGCTGCTTCCCCGGGCCCATCAGCAAGGAGCTGGATCGGAAACTGAGCAGCCACCAACACAAAGCAGCACGCTGGTGTGGGATGCGGGCAGGCTCCCAGGCAGGCAGGGCTGTCTGGAGTATGGCTCCTGTTCGGGAGAAAGGGAGAGGAGTTCGGCTGTGCGCCAGAGGAGGGAGTGAGTACCCCACGCCCTGGCTGCCAGGGAGAGGAGGATTCTGGATGAATGCAGGACTGGAGCAGGACTTGGGAGGAGTGGTGTCGGCCCAGTGTGGAGACCGGAGGAAAAGGGGCTCCAGCAGGGCTCACCAGCCCCGGGCTCACCAGCCCCGGAGGAGAGGGCAGGGGCAGAGGCGCCTGCGTAGCCGTCGGGCTGTCACGTGGTAGGCGAGTGGACGGGTGTACATTAAGCACTCTCGGTGTCTCAGTTGCTGGGGATAGAGCAGTGCACAACGCAGGCAGCAGCTCCTGCCCCTGTGGAATTGGCGTTCCCCGTAGTGTGTCTGATGGTGAGAGGAGGAGGAAAATCATGCAAGGTTTCCATGGGCAGGTGTTGAATGTCACAGCTTGGAAGAGTAATCATGGAAGGTCGATCTGAGGAGGTGATGTGAGCAGTGGACGGCTGAAGTCAGCTCACGTTGGGTGTGGGGAGAACAAGCCAGTCAGGCTCCCTTCCGGGGGCAGCAGGGGAGGGTGAGGAGTGTGGGGGTGGAGCCCAGGAGGGTCCAGGTGCAGGTGCAGGGTGACCAAGAGTGCTGACCGCTCCTCTGCCTACCCAGGGCAAACAGAGAGCCGTGGGCGGCTGCAGGGGGTGGCAGAACTGCGGCTGGCGGGCCTGGAGCTGACGGATGCCTCGCTGCGGCTCCTGCTGCGCCACGCACCCCAGCTGAGCGCCCTGGACCTGAGCCACTGCGCCCACGTCGGGGACCCCAGTGTCCACCTCCTCACGGCCCCCACCTCCCCTCTCCGCGAGACCCTGGTGCACCTCAATCTTGCTGGTAAGCCTGGGGTCCCCTCCCTCCTGCTGGCCTGTTGGTCCCCGCGGCCGGTTGCCACCCCTCTCACCTACCGGGTTTCCGCCGCCACTGCCCCTACCCCAGGCTGCCACCGCCTCACGGACCACTGCCTCCCGCTGTTCCGCCGCTGCCCGCGCCTCCGCCGCCTGGACCTGCGCTCCTGCCGCCAGCTCTCGCCTGAAGCTTGTGCCCGGCTGGCAGCTGCCGGGCCCCCCGGCCCCTTCCGCTGCCCAGAGGAGAAGCTGCTTCTCAAGGACAGCTAGTGGGGCGCCCCCACCCCCCCAGGACTCATCAGGAGCCTGCCGTCGGCCTTCATTTCACCCCTGCCGGAGGCCAGGGCTCCCACCTCGCGGCGGGATTCCTGCCCAGGGACTCGAGCCAGCCCCCCCCCCCCGCACTGATCTCTCTGGGGGTCGCTCCTCCCCATCTCCTCCCCTTCCACCTGCTTCATTGTCCATCCCCTGGGGGGAGTGGGTCAGAGGTACTGGGGGGTGCTGAGCCAAAGGGATGGTGGGAGGGGGGTGAAGGTGCAAGTCTGAGGGGGGGAGAAGGGGGAACGGGCATCACACACCAGATACTGGGAGCCAGGGGGCTGGGGGAGGTGGCGGAGGGGCGGGGGGAGGGGGCAGCAAGCAGGCCACCAAGGGTTCAGGGAACAGAGACCCGGTACTTGGAGTGGGGGGCGGGGTGGGGGGGTTCCAGAGAGGGAAGCAGAGGAGCAATTGGTAATCCCGGTGTCAGAGGGGGGGGCTCGGGAGCCAGGGAGAGCCAGGGCTGAGTGGGAGGTGAGGCACAGGAGCAGGAGTGGGGGCCGCAGAACCCCTGCGTTTGTGTGTGTGTGTGTGTGTATGGGAGGGTCGCCCTCACCTTCCCCCGCCCAGATTTCAGTTCCTAACCCGCCCCCGCCCTGACTCCTTGAACGTCACTGAAAACGGCAGCTAGTGCGAGGAGTGGGGGCCGCGGGCCCACCCCGCTGTGCAGCCCGTGGCCCAGGGGAGTGGTGAGGGGTGCCCCAGCCCCCTGCCTGCCTCTCCGCACAATACTTGAACATTCATCTGTACTGAAGTGTTACTTGAACTGGGGGAACCTCGGACCTGGGGGAGCCGGAGTGTGATGGGACGGGACCAGCTTGGACTGAGACTGGACTGGTGGGCACCCAGTTCGGACTGCACCACCCCAGCTCACCCTTTACTGTGTTGGGCAGCTCCACCTCTCCTGACCCGAGTGAGTTGGGGTAGTGGGGGTGCCCGCCCAATGATGGGGAAGATGGGACTCCTCCAGCTTGGCTCTCCCATTCTTTCATCGTCATGGAAACTTGTATCCCATTTGCCCAGGGAACTGCCACTCCTGGTTGCCATGGAAATAGCAGCCAATGGACACCTCCCGATGCCATTGCTAAGGCTGGAAATGGCCCCTCTTAGTTGCCATGGGAACTTAGTCACAGACTCTTGGCCCTCCTCCCCCCGCCCCTTCCTCCTGCACGGGGGTGGGGCTTCGGGGGCCAGAGGGAGGAGTCGGGGCCTGGTCCCGCCCCTCAACCCGGGCCTCCGGGGAAGCCGGGTCGTACCATGTAGGGGAGGGGGGATCTATCCACATACCTCAGGTAACAGGGAGGTGAGCGGGTGGGGGGAGGGAGTGGGCGGACCGAAGGCCGGAGGGGAGGGGGTCCTGGGGATCGCGAGAGGCTTGAGGATGGGGCCGCTTGGGGGAGGGGGAGGAGGCAGCCCGGCGAGGGGGAAGTGGGGGACCCAGCCGGGCTGGGCCCCTGGGCCCCAGGTCTGTACAATACGGTTTGCTATAAAACTCGAAATCTTCCAGCCGGGGCCGGGGAGTTCGTGTGTGTATCTGTGGCGTCGGGGGCGTGGAGACTGGGGTGGGGGTCCCAGCCGTCGGGGCTCTGGGAGGAGGTGGGGGCTCACCTCTCCGGAGTTCCCTGAGGGGCGGTTTGGGAGGGTGGACCCTCGGGGCGTCCGGCTGTGCCTTGAGTGGTCTGGGGTCTGAGCGTCTGGGTAACGTTCTTAGTGGACAGGGGTCGCGGGGTCCTTCGGGCGCTGCCTGCGAGTCGACTTCGGGGGCTCGGTACCCCGGCTCCACCCCATCATGTGGCCGCGCCGGCTCCGCCTCCGCCCCAGTTCCTGTTTCGGCCTCGGTTGTCCCGCTTCGGCCCCTGGGGCTGCCCGGAGACGCCTGCAGCTCCCAGACGCCGGCTGCCCGCGTTCCCACTCTCGCCGGACCGGGGGATGGGGCCTCCCGCCGGCTTCGGCCGCTCCCTCTGGGGCCCCGAAGGCGCCCCGGCCCCGCCGTGACCGCCGCCTGCCTGGTGCCGCCCCCAGGATGAAGGGCGGCGAGGGGGACGCGGGCGAACAGGCCCCGCTGAACCCGCAGGTCGAGAGCCCCGCGGGCACCGCCACGTACCGAGAGTTCGTGCACCGCGGCTACCTGGACCTCATGGGGGCCAGTCAGCACTCGCTGCGGGCGCTCAGCTGGCGCCGCCTCTACCTCAGCCGGGCCAAGCTCAAAGCCTCCAGCCGCACGTCTGCCCTGCTGTCCGGCTTCGCCATGGTGAGGGGCGGCACGAGGGCGACCAGGGAGGGGGCCCGGGCTCGAGCGTGAGCGACAGGGAAGGGTGGGCTTTTAAGGGGACCCAAGGGACCGAGGGGAGACCCCGTGTGTGGTAAGCCAGGGACGGAAACGGGAAAGGTAGGTCCCAAGCACGTCCTGAGGGAGTAGATGGTGATGGAGCAAAGTGGCGTCCCGAGGCCGATGGGCTGGCTGGGCCCATCCCCATCCCCATGCCGAGCGAGGTGGCTGTTGCCCGCTAGGCGGCAAGGGTGCTAGTGGCGCCCAGGAGAGGAGAGGAAGCCAATCTGGAAGAGGATACGTGATTCTCGAGCTGATAAACTGCAGGTGTGGGACGAGGAGAGCGGCTAACGGTCCCGGGAGTGGCGAACAGGAAGCGGGAGTGAGGGAGGCCCCGGGGTGAAGCGCTGCGGTGCACACACTAGGGCTCCATGCATGTGGCTGGCCGGCTGTGCGACCCTGGGCTGTCCCCACCCCTTCCCCTGCCCACAGGGAGTTGAGATTTAGAAAGGGTGCGCCCACTGGAGCCTGCCCAGCGGGCGTGTCAGAGCAAGACAAGCCAGAGGTGGCTCAGCCTTGCTGGCTGATTGGACAGGTGCGGAACGGGCCCAGCGTGGGGCCGTGGCCCTGCCAAGGACACCCAGCACAGGAGGAGCTAGAACCCAGGGTCGCTCTTTAGTCTGGGGTCTGCCCGCGGCCATCATCACTAGGAGGAGGAGCAGGGTTTTCTTTGGCAGTGGGCGCCTGGGAGGCGGCTGAGTGGGGTCACAGCACCACGTGATGGTTAGCCTCTACCTCTCTGGGTTACCTACGGCCTCTGTTTGAAGACAAGGCTCCTACCCTAGGGGCCTGCCCAGGCCAATGATTTTCCCTGTGGGATTCTAAATGCCAGAGAGCAGCCCACCCTTCAGGGGGTGGGGATATCGTCTGGGGGCAGGGAGCTGGCGCCCCTTCTTGTGCACGGACTGAAGAGGGAAGGCAACAGCCACCCATGGGACTTGCAGGGGCAGCTCGGAGCTGTGGTCTAGCCTGTTCCCAGGGGGACAATCCAGCCTGCTGTGGGTCTTGTGGTTGCCAGGGTGACAGCTTAAGGGCCCAGGCCTTCCCTGCAGGATCAAGAGGCGGGGTGTAGGTTCTGGGGACAGGACTGGCCCCAATCCTGGCAGGGGGAGAGCAAGGCTGGGCCTGGCTCAGGAAGAAACCAGGACTAAGCCTGGCCCAGATCGCTGCCCGTGGAAAACACCTGCCGTGGCCCAGTTTCCCAAAATACTCATCCTTGTCTTCCTCCTGCCATCCATCTAGCTCTGCACCTTCCTTGTTCCTGCCGAGCCCCAGAGCGATCTACAAGACCCCGTGAGAATCTGCGATAGGGAAAGACCCAGGTTCTGAAGCCCAGGTGGCCCGGGAAGAAAATGACTATTAGAATAACACCTCAGGGCATCTGGCGCTAAGTACCAGGCTCTGTGCTCAGGGACTTTCACATGCATCCTCCTTGTTTCTCTTATGAAGTAGGTGCCGGCACTATGGCCATTTCACAGATGGGAAAACTGAGATGGAAGATGTTACAACACCTGCCGGAGGTCCCACAGCAAGTGACATGGCAGATTTATACTTGCCCTGTCAGCTGAAACGTGCGCAAAAGCCAGCTGGCTCCTATGGACGCCAAGTTGGCCGGGTGGGGACTGGAAACATCGAGAGACCCTGTGACCCCTACAGAGGGAGCAGCTATGATTCAACTCTGACAGCTGCCGGGCAGGAATGTGCGCCTCATGTGACCCGCTCTGCCCAGTTTTCAGGAAGATCTGAAAATAGGGATATTTAGATGAAATCTCTTAGAGTTTTCAAAGTTGGAATTTATGCACTTTTTGGAAAAACACACACTGTGTGGGCCAAGCAAAACATGTCTCGAGAGCTGGCTCTGGGTCCCTGTGCGCCAGTGTGCATACCGGGCCTCAGATTTGACCATGAGCTGTAACAGTTAACAGCCGACACCCAGCGAGTGTCACTCGGGAGCCTGGCACTTTCCTTAACACTTGTGTATTCTTTAATTCTCATCGCAACCCCGATACAGGCAGGCAGGTGCTGTTGCCAGAGAGGAGACGAAAGCACAGACAGAACTCAGCTTCAGCTTATGCAGCTTATGGAGCTGAAAATGAACCCCCCAGGGAGGCCACACACCGTGTCCTTTCACCTCTATGCTATAACCAGGTAGACCAGTATTCCAGCTCTCGTGAGCGCAGCGTAGGGAACACCAAGGGCCCAGGACAGCAGAGAATGAGCCTCACTATGTCTTCCAGATCCATTCAGGCCACAGCGATAACGAAAGACCCGATTGCCTTTTTCCTGCCAGAATTTGTTCTGGGGATTTAGCAGTGACGTCCTCTCCACCCCCCCCCCCATGCCCCCAAATGCTGCTTCTGTCCAGAGGGTGCAGGCATTCACCCGCTCTTATGCCCACAGGTGGCCATGGTAGAAGTACAGTTGGAGAGCAACCATGAATACCCACCAGGCCTGCTGGTGGCCTTCAGTGCCTGCACCACCGTACTAGTGGCCGTGCACCTGTTCGCGCTCATGGTCTCCACGTGTTTGCTGCCGCACATCGAAGCCGTGAGCAACATCCACAACCTCAACTCCGTGCACCAGTCGCCACACCAGCGACTCCACCGCTACGTGGAGCTGGCCTGGGGCTTCTCCACTGCCTTGGGTACTTTTCTCTTCCTCGCCGAAGTGGTCCTGGTGGGCTGGGTCAAGTTTGTGCCCATCGGGGCCCCCTTGGACACACCCGCCCCTGTGGTGCCCGTGTCCCAGGTGCCTGGGAATCTGCCGCCAGTGGCCACCTCTCTGAGTCCACCTTCCAACCTCCCCGCATCTTCTGCCTCCGCAGCCCCGCCCCGGCAAGCGTGCGCTGATGGTGGTGGGAGCCACGGGCCAGGCTGGCAAGCAGCCATGGCCTCCACAGCCATCATGGTACCGGTGGGGCTGGTGTTCGTGGCCTTCGCCCTGCATTTCTACCGCTCCTTGGTGGCTCACAAGACGGACCGCCACAAGCAGGAGTTGGAGGAGCTGAGCCGCCTGCAGGGGGAGCTGCAGGCTGTGTGAAGCCAGCGTTTGGCGTTACTGCAAACACTGCCTCCCTCGGGGGTCTGCCAGAGAGGGCTCACGCCCCCCCCCCCCCCCAGGGCTCCAGACCTCACTCCCTGCCCCTGTGGCCACTCTCAGGTAGAGACCAGACTCCCCCAACATTCCCAAGGATGGGCCCGGGCAGGGGGACCCTAGCGGGACCCTTGGTGCTGACACTGTGCCCCTTGCTCCTCTGCAGGATGTGGCAGTTGGCAGGTCACACGCTCACACAGTCGCCCCAGAAAGCAGAGAGCCCCCGCTTTGTATGCGTTGTTTAAGGGGAAGCTTCTCCCCATGCCTGGATTTCAGTGGGTTCCATACTCTTGGCTTTGTTGGCTGTGGAGGGACTTGGGTGTTTCTATCCCAGGTGGGTAGATCCAGCCTCCCTAGTTTTGGAGGTTCAAGCCCACCCCCTCTCCCTCAGCTGTAGGTGACCTGTGGCTACACACGGACCGGGTGGTACCTGTTCCACTGCCCTAGCCCCACCCCCAGGGGTTCCGTATCTGGTTCTCACTCTGCTGGCCGGCGCTGGGGGCCTCTGGAGACCGAGGGCCTGCGTGCCTGCTCTGAACGCTTACCAAGGGTCCTAAGAGAAAGATGGTTCTGTCCTTAGCCCTCAAAACCCAGAGCTCTTCGGACACTGAATTTTTGATGCACCTTGTTTTGTATAATAAACTGTTTCACAGATGTCCTTGTGGCTGTGAGTGGCTGAAGGGAGGAGATTACTTGTTCCTGAGAGCCAGGGGTGTGTTTGTGTGTGTGTGGGTGTGTGTGGGGGGTTCCAGGGTTCCAGGTATGAACTCTTCTCAGGTGCTGACAAGACCCAAAAGCTGCCAAACGTGGAGACAGGTTTTTTGTTTTTTTTTTTTTTTTGACAGGCAGAGTGGACAGAGAGAGAGAGACAGAGAGGAAGGTCTTCCTTTTTCGTTGGTTCACCCCCAATGGCCGCTGCGGCCGGCACATCGTGCTGATCTGAAGCCAGGAGCCAGGTGCTTCTCCTGGTCTCCCATGGGGTGCAGGGCTCAAGCACTTGGGCCATCCTCCACTGCCTTCCCGGGCCACAGCAGAGAGCTGGCCTGGAAGAGGGGCAACCGGGACTAGAACTCGGTGTACCGGCGCTGCAGGCAGAGGATTAGCCTATTCAGGCGTGGCACCGGCCAAGACAGTTATTCTAAGACCAAAGGTATAACCTCTTTATCTCTTTGAGAATTTAGTATAAGTGTCTTTCTTGAGTGACTACAGGTTTAAGGCTTTGGGTAGGTTATTTCATTTAATCCTCACAATCACTTCAAGAGACAAGTCTTTTATTTATTTTTTTTGACAGGCAGAGTGGGTAGTGAGAGTGAGAGAGACAGAGAGACAGGTCTTCCTTTTTGCCGTTGGTTCACCCTCCAATGGCCGCTGCGGCCAGCGCATCTCGCTGATTCGAAGCCAGGTGCTTCTGGTCTCCCATGCGGGTGTAGGGCCCAAGGCCTTGGACCATCCTCCACTGCCTTCCTGGGCCATAGCAGAGAGCTGGCCTGGAAGAGGGGCAACTGGGATAGAATCCGGCGCCCCGACCGGGACTAGAACCCGGTGTGCCGGCGCCGCAAGGCAGAGGATTAGCCTGTTAAGCCATGGCCCGGCCAATTTTTTAAAATTTATTTGAAAGCAATAGGAACTTCTTCCTGGTCTTCCACGCAGGTGGCAGAGGCCCAGACCCATGAGCCATCTTCCACTGCTTTTCCCAGGCCATAGCAGGGAGCTGGATGGGAAGTGGAGCAGCGGGGACAGACTGGCACCCACCTGGGATGCCGGCATTGCAGGCGGTGGCAGGTGGTGGTCTAGATCGTTTCAAAGATAAGGAAGCTGAACTGGATTGCCTTTCCCACCGCATGGGGCCCTCTGGGACAGCGACCCCACTTACTTTCCCCTGGGACAAAAGAAAGGAATCTGATCTCATCACCTAATTGATTGCGCCTCCCTTCCCTCCATTCTTGGGGTGCAAGGACTTGGACAAGCTCTCTCGCCCCCTTCTGCTAGTGATGAATTTGCATAACCCAGGCTCCAAAGGCCTTTCCCGCACCCTTCTGATGCCTGAAGTCCTGCAAGTCAAAACTAGCATCCACTGCTGGAATTCGGCGAAGGGAGAGAGGTCAGTGACTTGCCCAAGGTCACAGAGCCAAGGCTAACGCAGCCAGGTCAGGAGCTCGGGCCCCGTGGGAGCGCCTTTCCCAGCCACAGCGGAGCCGCGGGCCGATCGCAGCCCCAGGGTCCCTGGTGAGGCCTGGGCCGGCGGTGCCCAGTGAGCACGGGGAGCCGCGGGCTGAAGAACGCCGCCGGCACCAGAACCACGGCGCCTGCAGGACGGGCGGGACCCGGTTTCGCCGTTTCTCCCGGAACCATTCACTCAAGGGACTTCGGGCCCCAACTCGGCTCGTCCGAAAAACTTGCCAACGCCTGAGATCGCCAACGGCTGTGTCTGGCAAAGCGCAGCGCCTTACCCAGGCCTCAGGCTTCCTGTCTGTCAAACGGGCGTCTCCACGGGGCTGACGGGACGCTCTGGGCGCTCGGCCCCGCGGATCCCCGGAGTCACGGCGCCGGGCCCCCAGGAAGCGCCCCCGCAGCCCGGCTCCGCACGCCCTGGCCACGCCCCCCGCGCGCGGCCCCGCCCACAGCGGGCTCCGCAGATTCGCCAGCCGCCTTCTGAGAATTGCGCGGGCGCCTGTTTGCTCGGCGGAAAATTCTCATCGCTTTGGGCTGTAGCCATTCCTCCCTGGCTGAGAAGTGGGCTGTCCCCCCTGAGTTGTGCTAGCAAGAACGATCCAGAAAAAGCGGCCGGCGCTGCCAGCAGGGCTCGGCTAGCCGGGCGTTATTTTCGTGCCTCCTCCCCGCCCCCCCCACCAAGGCGGATGAAGGGAAGCGACGGCTGAGACCGGGAACAGTGGCGAATCTGCAACTTCTTAGACCTTTGGCCGCGCAAGGAAGGGGCAGGGAAGAGGAGCCGAAGAGCGCTCATCCTGTCTTCCGATTCGCCCCGCCCGCCTGACGAATCTGCGTCTGCTCAACGCGCCACTCAAGCTTCCTCAGCCCTGGCTGGCCTCCTCCCCTCCGCCCCGCCCCCTTTCCCTCAGAGACTAGGCGCAGCTTTCGTTGCCACCGATTCGCCAAGAGCCACGGGCCGGAGCAGAAGGACAGTGGTGGCGAAGCCTACTCTCCGGGGGATGCGGCCAATCTCCAGGTTCCCTGGGCCGCAACTCCCGAGCCTTATAGGGCGCCGGCTGAGGCAAGGCCCGTACCCCTGGCCCCGGGTGTCTCCCCGCAGCGCCCGTGGCGAAAGTGCGGATGCAGACGCTGTGCTCGCTGGGCCTCGCGCAGGTGGCGGTGGTGTTTGGTGCGCGCGCCGGGGAGGTGGTGGTGGGGGGGCGCCGCCGCCGCCGCCGCCACCGCTGCGGGGCCGGGTCTCGCGCTGCCGCCGCCGCCGCCTCGCGCCGCGGAGGTGCCGCGCGGGGTGGGGGGAGGGGGAGCCGCTCGCCGGGAGCGGGTGAGTAGGGCCGCGGCGCGCGTGCGCGGAGACCGGGGCTTGGGGGGGGCAGAGCGCGCCGGGGCGGGAGGAGAGGGCAGCGGCGCGCGTTTCCCCCACCCCCCTCGCCCGGATTCGGGGCTAGAGCCGGGTCTCGGGCTCGGTCTCGCGGTGTTTCCAACGCCCCGAAGCGGGTGCCACCCCTGGGCCGGGAGATCGGGGCGCGGGGACGGGGAGCGGCCGGGCCGCTGGCCGGTGAGGAGGCGGGAGGGGGCGGGGCCTGCCAGGGGGCGGGGGAGGGGTCTTGCACCGAGGCCAAGTGGGGCGCGCGCTCGGGAGAGCGGGAAGGTAAGGGGGGCGCGAGATGGGGGGGCCTGAGGGGAGAGTTGGGAGATGGAGAGAGGACGGGGTGCTGGGGTGAAGCAGAGGGAGTGGGGGGCCGCCGGGGTCACGGGCAAGTGCGGAGACCCCCGAGGGATGAGCGGGAGGCGGCAGGGGCCTGAGTCGCACCCCCCCGCGTGCCCTGCCCTCCCTTCCAGTGTACATGAGCAGAGATGGAGCAGGACGGTGGGGCCGATGGGCAGAAAGCCCCGAGCTTCCAGTGGCGGAACTACAAGCTCATCGTGGACCCTGCCTTGGACCCTGCCTTGCGCAGGCCTTCGCAAAAGGTGTACCGCTACGACGGCGTCCACTTCAGCGTCAACGTGAGCGCCCCGGCAGCCCTGGGCGCGCGGGGAGGGCGGGTTGCAGGTGGGCCTTCTGCCTGCGCTCGCCCTGAGCGCCCTCTCGGTCCCGCTTCCCTCGCCAGGACTCCAAGTACATACCCGTGGAAGACCTTCAAGACCCCCGATGTCACGTCAGGTCCAAAACCCGAGACTTCTCCCTCCCGGTGCCCAAGTTTAAGGTAGGTGTGGGATGGTCTCGCGTGGGGCCAATGGAGGGGGGCTGGTGGAGGCTGCCGGCGCTCTGCGGGTCCTGGGAAAGACTGTCACCCAGATCGGGCAGCCCCCCCCCCCCAACCCAGGGCTAGAAAGAAGTGACGGGACTCCGGCGTGGTGCTGGTGGCAGGGGTGCCGCCTCCTTGGTGGATGAAGTCAACACGGCGTGGCTGCCGTCCCTGTCGCTGTGTGTCCCCGGACAGCAGGCTGCCATCCCTGTCGCCGTGTGTCCCCGGACAGCGGGGAGGGGAGGGTCACAACCACCGCCTCCAGGGGGTCGTCTGTTCCTTACCTCGCCGCTGGCCGTGCCTTGCTGCCTGGTACTTACCCAGGAGGCGTCTGCTCCCCCCATCCCAGCAGAAGGCTTCTCACCCCTTGCACTGGGCCCTAGGCAGCTGGCGATTCTGACTTTGCCTCCTGTATTTCTTTTCTAATTACGTTGCATTGTTGGTGGGGTCTCGGTAGCCCCTTTTTTAATTTTTTGTTCCCCTGCTCTGCACATTCCGTCTCTCTGCCACCCACACCTTTGACGCTCGCTTAAGTCAGGCTGGTGACTTCTACAGATCGGTCTCCAGCCGTGTCCGTCCCTGGAGCTCCGGCCTCGTGTGCCCGGTAGAGGGGCAGCTCCCTGTGGAGGCCCCGACAGAGTTGGGATGGATGATCCCCCGCCCCTCAGCGTTGCCTTGCGCGCCGTGTCCCTGCCCAGGCCGAGGTCCTGGGGTCGCGTCCCGTGGTCCTCCAGCTCCCTTAGCTCCCGTGGCGTCCCCAGGCCCTGCGGATGCTTCCTCTCTTAACCTTCCTGTTCCCACCGCCGCCTGCTTCTGCTGCACATGCTGGGGTTCACTTCACCTGGTCCCCTGCCTCGTGCTCTCTCCTCTGCTTCAGGCTCCCCCTTGCTGTTGCTGGGCTCTGATTTTCCCCCTCTCTGGTGTCAGTGGCGTCGCCGGGTCCATGGTGTGGGCATTGGCATGTCTGGTTGTCGATCCGGCCCAGCCTCGTCTCGCTGTGACGCTGCGGTCATCCTGTGCGCTTGGCGAGCTGTAGGAAGCGCGGTTGTTTTCCCGCTCCGTGTCCTGGAAGTCCTGGCTGTCTTGGCAGACCTCTGTACTTCCAGAAAGCCCGGGAGGAACCCGCTGTCCTTACAGACCCTGCCCTCGTGGCGCCGCGCGGGGCTTGCCTTCATGTGGCCCCCAGCACCCATGTCTGCCCGCCGATGCCGTGGCGTGCCGTCACGTGTGGGTCCGTCTGCGTTGGCTTTTCTGAATCAGAAGCCTTTTTTCCATTTTTGTGTTTCTCGTGCTGGTCCACGGTAGTCACTTAGTAAAAGCTGAATTCGTGATTTGTTTTCCTGCAACGTGGTTTGGTTTATATGATATGTATATATACTTGGTGTGTGTAGTGTGTGTGTGTGTGCGCGCGCGCGCGTGCATTGTAAAGATTGATTTTGAAAGAGTTAGCAGAGGTGGGGGGTGGGGAAGGAGGTCTTCCACCTTGGCCAGCCTGAAGCCAGGAACTTCTCATCCGGGTCTCCTGCATGGGTGGCAGGGGCCCAGACACTTGGACCATCTCCTGCCGCTTTTCCCAGGCCATCAGCAGGGAGCTGGAGCGGAAGTGGCGCCGCCAGGACACGCAGCGTTGCAGGTGGCGGTTTTACCCGCTGCACCACAGCGCCAGCCCCGTGCATACATGTTGCCGTCTTAGTTTGTGTGTCTCTGTTCCCGCTCCTTGAGAGAACTGCGGGGTGAGGGGGAGAGAGGTCGCTGCCGACCCGACCCTTGCTGGGGCCCTCCCTTGCACTCCCCCTCACGGGTCCTGCTCCACGTTCCCGGAGGGCACAGGAACAGTGGCGGTCGTGTCTTCCCCACAGCTGGATGAGTTCTACATCGGGCAGATCCCCCTGAAGGAGGTGACTTTCGCCAGGCTGAACGACAACGTGCGGGAGACCTTCCTGAAGGACATGTGCCGCAAGTACGGCGAGGTGGAGGAGGTGGAGATCCTCCTGCACCCCCGCACCCGCAAGCACCTGGGCCTGGCCCGCGTGCTCTTCACCAGCACGCGCGGCGCCAAGGAAACGGTGAAGAACCTGCACCTCACCTCCGTCATGGGCAACATCATCCACGCCCAGCTCGACATCAAAGGTGAGGGCCCCCCGGCTGTCTTCCGCAGAGGACTGCACACGGCAGGTGCCTGTTAGGGTAGGCAAGGGGCCGGCTTCAGGCTTCTTTGACTGAGACTCTTGGGGCCCAGATGTGTTTGCGAAATCCATTTCTGAACTCTTGGGTGGTTTGCTGCGTAGGTGGTTATTTGTGTGTTATCTTCAGGGGGGCCCAGGACAGCACCCCACATAGTCTAGCAGGTGCTGTTCTGCACGCTCCCGTATCTGTAAGGCATCATGGGAGAGGCGTTTGGCCCCGTGGGTCAGCTGCTGCTTGGTTCATCCGCAGGCCACGTCGGAGTGCATGGGTTTGAGGCCCACGGTGACTCCCGGTCCCTGGGAGGCATCAGTCGTGGCTCGTGTAATCGGGTTCCTGATAATCGTACGGGAGGCCTGGATTGGGTTGCTGGCTCCCCGCTTCAGCCTGGCCTAGTCTTTGTGTCGTGTTGGCAGACATTTGGGGAGTGAACCAGCTGAGGGGAGCGTGTTCTCTTCTTTTAAAAGTGAATGAATGGCCGGGGCCGGGGCTCACTAGGCTAATCCTCCACCTGCGGCGCCAGCACCCAGGTTCTAGTCCCGGTCGGGGTGCTGGTTCTGTCCCGGTTGCTCCTTTTCCAGTCTAGCTCTCTGCTGTGGCCCGGGAAGGCAGTGGAGGATGGCCCAAGTGCTTGGGCCCTGCACCCACATGGGAGACCAGGAGGAAGCACCTGGCTCCTGGCTTCGGATTGGCGCAGCGCTGGCTGTAGCAGCCATTTGGATGGTGAACCAATGGAAGGAAGACCTTTCTGTCTCTCTCTCACTGTTTAACTGCCTGTCAAAAAAATAAAAATAAGTGAATGAATGAATGACTGAGGAGGATCTTAGGTAGAATGAATAAAAGCTCTAGTAACTGAGGTTAGAGTTGAATATCGAGGTCTCAGAAACACCGGATTTTCAGGCATTTTTTAGGTTTTGAAATTTTAGAGAGTTAGGGGTCTCTATAAAGACAAACGAAGGGGTCCGGGCTGCTTTCTCGAGGCGAGGTGGGGGCTGGGGGGTGCGGTCACAGTGCCGTCCAGAGGAGGCTCTGCTGAGTTGGCATCAGCTGGCTAGCAGCTGGGAATGAGGCCTGATTCCCAAGTTTGGTTTTGTTTCTGTTTAATTTGAAAGTCAGAGTTACACAGAGATAGAAGAGAGAGGAAAGGTCTTCCATTCACTGGTTCACTCCCTGATTGGCAGCAATGGTTGGAGCTGTGCCAATCCAAAGCCAGGAGCCAGGAGCTTCTTCCAGGTCTCCCACAGTGGTGCAGGGGCCCAAGCACTAGGGCCATCTTCCACTGCCTTCCCAGGCCATAGCAGAGAGCAGGATCGGAAGTGGAGCAGCCGGGACTCAAACCGGCGCCCATATGGGATGTTGGCACTGCAAGTGGCAGCTTTACCTGCTGCACCACAGTGCTGGCCCCCATCCATTGGTTCTCTCCCTTGCAAGTACCTGCCAAGGCCAGGGTTGAGCCATGCTGAAGCCAGAAGCTGGTGACTCAATCTAGGTTTCCCACATTGGGGGGTGAGAACCCCAATTACTTAAACAATCACCACTGTCATTTTTTTTTAATGTTAAGGATTTTTTTATTTTTTAAGATTTATTTTATTGAGTTAAAAAAGTTCCAGAAGAAGTAGAGACAAAGAAAGAAAGGTTTTCTATCTACTGGTTCACTCCCCAAATGGCCACACTGGAGCAGAGCTGATCAGGAGCCAGGAGCTTCTTCCAGGTCTTCCACGTGGGTGCCAGGGCCTAGGGACTTGGGCCATCTTCTGCTGCGTTTCCCAGGTGCATTAGCAGGGAGCTGGATCAGAAGT